>NC_086374.1:22289207-22905261 GCF_036588685.1 Mytilus trossulus | reverse complement strand
CCTTTGAAATGTCTGCTGTTCATCTATAATGAAATTTATTTTATAAATATTATATAAAGCTGCAGTTATTTGGTTTTAAATAGATGTGTAAAAACGGTGAATATGTGTCCCCCATTGACAAAACTTTAGGAAATTTCAAACACCCTTTAATCTAACTTTACAGATGATTATTTTCAAACAAACACGTTTTCAAGCTTGGGAATGTTTTGCATTTGAAGTTATCTTCATAAAGAATTATCAGTTTACTTCAAAAACACATAGACCTGAACATAAACTGTAGAAAACATGGAAAGATGTGGCGAAAATGAGCACCCCACTCTAGGCAATGGGGGCTCTTACTTTTAAGTTTGATTCATTCTAATTTTTAAAATTTATACACCATGCTAAGAACTACTATGTAGGCAGAGTTCAAATTTGGGCAGTGCAACATTTACTGTTCTATATGTTCTATAGTTATGCCCCTTTTAACTTGGAACATTGCATAGCTTGAGCGGTTAGATTTGTGTCCTCAGACACTTCTTTTATTTTGATGAGGATTTCTCAACTTACAATATATATATTCCTGATGCATGAACCTAAAAATAGGAAGTATGTTGTGTGACGGATAATACAAATACATGGAATATGTTTGATATTACAGTTCCACCAAAAGTGAATGGTTCTGATTCTATACAGAAGCAGGAAGTAACAATAAATCATCAACATGTCCTGGATTGTCCTGCCAGTGGTGTTCCACCTCCAAAAATAACATGGAAATATCGTGGGGATGTCATACCAGAATATGGTTCTCCATCTCACAGGATCTTGAATAATGGGAGACAACTTTTGTTTATTAATACCCAGTTGTATGATGCAGGATTCTATAGTTGTATCATCAGTAATGAAGCAGGAAACACAAGTCTGGATTACCAGGTTGAAGTTCAAGGTTTGTTGCAGATATATTGTCAGTAATGTTGCAGGGAACATAAGTAATGATGTATGTCTGTGTGCTAATTTTCGAGATATTAGCCATTAAAATTGTGGCTGGAAAATGTTCTCTTGACTTTTCATAGCTTTATCATTGACAAGTTTAAAGTTTCAAAAACTATTAAAAATTAACAAAGATTTTATAAGACTTTTACAGATGGCTTTTAATTATATACGTAAAAGATAGATAAAAAGAAAATTGGGGGTTAGTGGGCAAAACTTTCCAAGTCATTCAAATGGCCAAAACCAGAGGATTTCAAAAATCAGACAATAGTTCCAAAACATGACAAGCGAATATTCTTAATTTAAAGGAATAAGAGGCATATCCATCCTGTGCATTTTTTCCAAATTTAATGTAGACTAGATCGGTCAACATTTCAGTGATTTCAATGCACCTTGCTGTAATTTATAAAATGATGTATCAGATATGTATATGCTTTTTCAGTGCCACCTACCATTAGAGAAGGACAAAGACATGTTGCCAGTGTTGTTGACACAAGAGTAAGGTTGCCTTGTGAATCAGATGGCCTACCCAAACCAGTTATTACATGGGAAAAGAATGGTCAACCATTCCCCACTACTGGATTACGTCATACCATGCAGGAGCAAGGAACTATAGAATTTGTATCAGTCCAATTAGAGGATGCTGGAGATTATACCTGTCATGCTTCTAACCCAGCTGGGAATGCTACGAGACATGTCAGTCTGGCTGTACAGGGTAAGCTATTAAGGCTAATTAATAACAATTTTAAAAGTTCTTCATTAATTTATTGAAGTTTTTTTTATGTCAACGTATAGCTACAAATTCCAAATTGCAATATTTGGCTAACAAAGAAATGGAAATAGAATAAAAGTAATGGTTGATAGTCCTCCAATTTTTACCAATTTCAAATAATTTTATATTAGATATAGATTAGTCATTGATTCGTATGAATATATTAACGTTAAATGAATAATCTATTGATTTTGTTTATCTTCAGTAACGCCAAAGATGAGAAATCAGGATCCTATTGAATTATCTGTTGTGGTTGGACAAAGTGTAGAACTACCTTGTGATGTAGAAGCTTACCCCCCACCAAGAATAATGTGGCAGAAAGGAGCTTCCATACTTGCAGAGTATCCAGAGACTATCCAGTCATCTAATCCTAGTATGCATATCTCTTGCTGTATGGTCTGGATAATTTAACAAATTAGGACTATAAACACATAACACATGGATGATTTTGATGACCCTGTCACCTTGAGATCTCCCTTCTGTCCTGTTATGCTTAAATTATCAGACAACATTTTACATGAGTTATTTCCTTACAGTGATATTGTTTGCCTTGAATTAGTGGAGAATAAAGGCTTTTTCCTCTGGAGAAGAATCCCAATTTGAAAAAAAAATGGTTTAAAATTATTCCCAAAGGGACAACTTTTTTCCCAAACAGTGCAGTTTCAGCAGGAATTGTGCATGAATAAAGACTGAAAAACACTCATTTAAACAATTTTCTTGCCTAAAATGACTATATGTACACATTTGAGTGTCTATTTATGTATCATCACTGACAAAGTGGGGTCTTATTTTAAAGCAGGGTTTGACTCTTGAAAATGGGTCTGTAAATTGAAGTTTCAATCAAATTCATGGCTTATTTTAAATTTCCCAATTTGAAGAAAATGATGCATATTTTCCTAATAAAAAAAGGGTAGAGGTAGTTTTGAAAAAAGCCAACAATATCACTGCCTTAAATGACAAGTTTTACCATTTTTTTTGCATTTAATTATAGGCAATGTATCACAAGTTGTACTCTTATTCCAGCCATGCAGGATTGGATTTCATCAAAACTTCACATTTTTTGGTATTGATAAAATGAAATTTCCTTTTAATTTGAAAAAAAACCCTGGTGTGTCTTCCCAGGGTGTCTTAAAAATAGTCAGATTTAAGTTATTTTTTTCACATGTTGTACTTGAGTTTTCTTGGATCAGTTTACTGAATAATTTACACTATTGTTGGAGATGGTAAACACAAGACACCATTTGATTTTAAACAAAATTATTTCTTATATATCTTTATCTTTCCAGAATCACAGAATTTTAACTGTCAGAATATAAGAATATGATTAAAAGTATATTAAATGGATACACTACACTTTCTTTCTGCTCAAATATTTAAAAAAAAATATGTTTCTTGTGATGTCACTTTTGTGATAAAAAAATTTCAGGTTTCAGAATAATCAGCATGGTATAACATAGTAGTTTGACTGTAGCAATGTAAAATAGCCATCTTGATGTTAAAATGACAAGGCTTTTCTACACGTTAAACTTATACATGGATATGATTTTAGATTACCAGATAATAGATAATTCCACCCTGAGAATGTTGAAGACTGATGTCAGTGACTCAGGAATATACATATGTATAGCACGTAACAATGCTGGCACAGCTATTGGTCAAGTCAGGTTACAAGTATCAGGTAGGTACATATACAAAGGTTCAATGTGGGTGGATAAGGGAAAGATGTATGAAGAAGACATAATTGCAGAAAAAAAATATACAAAGGAAAACTTAATAATATTGTGCCCTGTAAATTCACCTTTTATCATAGCAAAATCCAAAATTATCAAGTGACATAATTTTTTAAGTTTAAAACTCATTAGGTGTTTGTTAAAGTTAACAGGATAAGAACACCAGTGCCAACCTTGTATGAAATCTTTTAATCAATAAAAAAGTTCTTTTCATTCAACAGTATGGCAATAATTTTACATGTTACAAGATGTTCACAGTTGATCAAGTCTTAACTTATATATCTATCAACTAGTTATGTGGTAATTGGTATTGCAAATTTAAGTACTGTTAATTTATTGAAATACAAATATTGTTTTTAAAAAAGATAAAAAAGATCTCGTTGAGTAATTTGTTGAATTTTCCACTAGTTTAATTTAAAAGAAGTTTAATGCATGCTTAGTAACTGATTACTATTTGCCTTGATCTTTCTATTGCAAATTTTCAATATCTACATCAGTGATAGTGGATTTTCTTAGTAGAGTTAAAAGAGATATATAATCTTTAAGCCTATGTCATTGACATTTCTAGGAATATAGCCATAAACAGATTACCAATGGTCTACCTCAAAGATCTTTCTCGTCTTTTAAGAACCATAGATGATGTATAATTATCACATGTATCCACTATAAGTTTGTATCTGTGCATATTATTTCATCCTGATTATCTTTTAGTGCCTCCAAAGATATCATCCAGTAGGACAGTATTCACAGTAGCACAAGGTCGAGATATTGTTTTACTGTGTAATAATATTGGTACTCCAGAACCAAAGATAACATGGGAGAAAGATGGTATTGAAATATCTAATGCTGATTACCATTATAGAGTGCTGAGATCAGGTCAACTAGCTATACCATATTCTAGGTAAGGTCATTAACATGGCATTAACCTCTGTCGTCTCATGGTAGAGTGGTTGATTCCAGTGGGACAGGTTGTGGCTTTGATCATCAGACCAGACAAACCAAAGACTAAAATTTGTACTTGTAGCTTCACTGCTTATAAGCAGTTGGCATTTAGGAGTTAGTTCAAAAACTGGTCAGCACAATGATTGCAAACTGTTACTGTGAACTAATAAAACATTCAATATCCAGTCAAGCTTATTGGTCTTGTACAAAGCATGGTTCATATTCATATCACATTGGCCTGAATATGCATATTATTTGCCTCCGACTAATCTATACATTTTGATTGCTGTCTACCATTGCTTCTCAGATTATGATGACTAGATTTATTGTGTTCCAATTAAGGACATTTATACCGCTGACGTCTACTGTTATAGAGTGGTCAGATCAATGACTTTCCTTGTAGAATGGCAAGATCAGCAGGACTCCTAGCAATAACAATAACGAGATTTTATAAGATCCAAGATCAGAATTACAACTTCAATATCATTATTTTATGATATAAAGTCTTTAAGATGGGGCGAATTATGGTATACCGTTGTCCGTCTGTCTGTCCGCACTTCGGACAATAACTCAAAAACACTTTCACCAATTTCCATGAAACTTTAGTGAATTGTTTATATCTATTGACGTAAAATCCGTTTCATTTTTTTTTTAATTTCAGATTTTAAGTTTTGGATTTATGGTGCTTTATTCATACAAAAGGGGGGTTTTCACCACTTCGGACCACAACTCAAAAAGGCTTACCAATGTCCATGAAACTTTGGTGAATTGTTTATATCTATTGATGTAAGCTCCCTTTCAATTTTTATAAATTTCAGATTTTAATTTTTGGATTTATGGGGCTTTATTCATAAAAAAAGGGGGATTTTTAACACTTCGGACAATAACTCAAAAAGGCTTTCACCAATGTCCATGAAACTTTGGTGAATTGTTTATATCTATTGATGTAAGCTCCCTTTTAATTTTTATAAATTTCAGATTTTACATTTCCGTCTTATGAATTTTTATGCTTAAAAAAGGGGGGATTTTCCAATTTTGGGACAATAACTAACACTTTCACAAAATGTTATGCAACTTTGATAAATTGTTTATATCTATTGACATAGGCTATCTTTGTTATCAGCATAAAATGATGTGATTCTGTAATATTTAGAATAACTTAGTCTATTTTATCTCATCTTTAACTTTTATATAATGTATATGCCTTTATAAATATAAAAGGTACTTGGTACTCAGAAAGTATGGGATGTATGGATGAAAAATTAAGACAACAAACGTAGTTAAATTTGAGGTAGCCTTAATAGTGCCAATTTTTTTGTGCATTTTTATTTATTAGGGGGGGGGGGGGTATTTGATGCAGCCCTTTATTATCTTGTGCCAAAGGCATATATATTCAGATTTTTAAAAGACAGGAATTCATCAAATTAAATAAAAGGGTTGAAATTAAAATATGTTAATTTTGTTTTTAGACCGGAAGATGCAGGAACTTACACCTGTAAAGCTGTGAACAAAGCCGGAGAAGACAGTTTACAGATGGAATTGGTAGTTCAAGGTACTATTGTAAATTTACTTGCTCATATTACAATTGTCCATCCACAAAACAGTATTTTCAATTCAGATTTATTATTGTTTAAATCTAATTTATTTAAACAAAGGGCTTAGATAAACTTTAGGATTAGCCTTAATAGATTCAATACAAGATGGATCAAATAAACATTGGCTTTTACATATACAGTCAAACCTGATTAAACCGGACCCTGAATAAACCGGATTCCTGTTCATTCCGGCCGAAAATAAATGTCCCATATTTTTCCATACAGTCTTTGTTAAAATACCCTTTGTAAACCGGACCTTGTGTATTCCGAATTCCGGTCTAATTATGAAGTCCCAATACTCTTAATTACATTAATTATTACCTGTCAAAACCGGTTTGTCTAATAAATTTCAATGATCGATATGCAATTAAAACATAATTGATTATCAATTAGTCAAGTGTCAAACTGTGAACCTACATTCGTTGTAGTAGTGAGCTGTATTATTTATTAAAACATTATAAACAAGTAAACGAAAAAACACACTGAATATAATTCGGATTGAACTTACGTTTTAACTTGGATAAACCAATTAAAATCGCGGAGTAAGAAATTCACATCGTGATTTCGAAATCATGGGTTCCCTGTTGTGAACCCCTAAACAAATGACCTTGATAATGAAAAATACCCGGATGACAACAATCAATGGATATTGTACACTGTACAACAACGTTTCGAAAGTGATGAAATTACGTTTGATAATATCTGGCTTTTTAATCGACCATTCCAACATTTCAAATTATTGATCATGGGAAGAAAACGAAACTCTCGTCTCACAATCCAAACAACGCGAGCATTATGATGCAAATGCAAACAATGAAAACGAAGTGAAAGTATTTTAATTTATCAGATATAATTTATGATCAGAGAAAACTTTTACATGCAAAATGTCGGACGTCTCAAGTCATGAACTTCCGGTCAAAACGGAAACCTGAATAAACCGGCTCACTGTCTAAACCGGCCCTTTTTTCATAGTCCCGTAGCCGGCCGGTTTATACAGGTTTTACTGTAACATTAATTTATACATCATTTTACCTCTCACTGATTAAGGAGAGGCTATCTTTTTTCCTTTTTCAATCGATTAGATTATACATTTTACTTTATAATAGATTATCATTATGGATAACACACTTCACTTCATAAATAGTTATAGCTAATTTTCCCTCAGCCAGTGCATAACTTGTCATAAGTGAATTGAATGCTAAATACATCTTACTGGCAATCATTTTACCACATCTTATTTGGGTTATCTTTCGGACATTTTGTAACATTGTCTTAATACTGTTTTACTTTGATTTATCAATCTTTTGGAGTCTGTTAAGATCTTTAAAAATTTGGTTTCAGTACCTCCTACTATCAACAGAGATAGCAGCCTTCTAACATCTACAGTTGGAGAGTCATACAACATACCATGTGACACTAGCGGTATACCACCACCAGTGATAACATGGTTGAAGGATTCTAGACAGATTATCTTAGACAATACAAAATACACTGTTGATATCAATGGGACACTTGTAATTAAAGATCTACAGGTAATTATATCCCAACAATATGTGAAAATGGTATGATAAACTGGTATTTATATATCAAAGAAAATACAAAATACATAGTAGATCCCAATGAGACACTTGTAATCAAGTGAACAGATAATTTTTATTCCATGCAAAAGAGATACACAGTGGATCACAATGAGACACTTGTAATTAGTAGTGGACAAGTATTTATATTGCAGTTAAAAGAAATATTTTCAACATTAAATTAAATCAGTATAGCAGCTAATGTACACTTTTGTTTTCAATTTTTTTTAAATATCTAGTTTTATTAAAGGCAGGTGATACAGGAAGTTACACATGTATGGCCAGAAATGTTGCAGGACGTGATTTGTACGACAGAACGCTTAGAGTACAAGGTAAATTATTATATATGACCAATTACTTCAGAGTACAAGGTGAATTATCATCTAGTAATTTAAAAATTGAGAATTTTAATTAAATTTTAACATATTTTATTGTTGAGAATTAAAGGATTGAAACTTCTTTGAAATTTTATCGACAATAAAAGAGACGGTTGCTTTTTATTATTTCTGTAAGACAATTCTAAGATTGAGCAGAATTTAAGGCATTTAATAAAACTAGATGTTTAAATCACTTTTTGAAAGCTTTTTGTTGTCCCTATTCTTCTCTTGAGTCTTTGCAACCAACAATCAATCAATCAATCTCTTAAGCCTTTGAGTGTACTGTTACATAGTGGCAGGGACCTTTTTCTACTACATAGAAACCTTGTATAACCTTTTTTTGCAGTTTCAACCACTGTATTTTAAATTAATCCACCTGTTTTCTCATTGCTTATAGTTCCTCCATCAATCCGACAGTCACCTCTAAACAAGGAAGTAATTTTGAATGGAAGATTTATCTTGAAATGTGGTGCTACTGGAATCCCAGTACCTACTATAACATGGACAAGGAATGGGGAACCAGTCCAAAGTAAGTTTCGTTTTTGTAAATATATAAAATATTTTGATTAGACTACAGACTTGTAGATAGAGGTATTTACACTTGTATGTAAGTTTGTGCACTATCACTTGAAACAAGTAGACACAGAAAATTGCATCGCTATTCAAAGCATTTTGCACCATAATTGTTGCATGAAGTGAGAAGGTTATTGTGAAATGAAAAATAAACACCACAGAATTTATCAACAATATCCTTGACTGCAGCATCATAAAATGGATAATTGTCTTGTTTTGTTTAACATAAAAAGCATCACACAATGTCTTATTGTAGATTATGTATCTTCTACCATCTGGCATAGTAAAAAAGCAGCAAGCAATCAATCTCAAAATTCTATACTTCAATTTCTTTCTATCAGACGAAATTATTTTTCCATGCTCAACATGTACAAATTAATTTGCACAACTTAGCAGCTTGTAATTAACCTATGTGACCCATACTTTTTAGCTCACCTCGCCCAAAAGGGCCAGGTGAGCTTTTCTCATCATTTGTTGTCTACTTTATTTTGACAAATTATTTTTGAAAACCTTTAGATTCTAACAAAGATCCTGTATCTGCTGAAACACTTACTAAACATAATTGTGCAAGCTCCTATATACATCTTCAATCCAATTATGTTGAATATTTAAATCTTACAATTCTATTTGTAGATAGAGCCAGTTATCATGGAAGGAGTAGACTTATTATCAGGAATGCTATTGAACGTGATGCAGGAATGTACACATGTATTGCTAAGAATCCAGCTGGAATGGATACAGCTTCAGTGTCAGTAGTCATGAAAGGTTTGTACACATGTATTGTCAGGAATCCAGCTGGAATGGATTCAGTATCAGTGTCAGTAGTCATGAAAGGTTTGTACACATGTATTGTCAGGAATCCAGCTGGAATGGATTCAGTATCACAAGTCATGAAAGGTTTATACACATGTATTGTCAGGAATCCAGCTGGAATGAATACAGCTTCAGTGTCAGTAGTCATGAAAGGTTTGTACACATGTATTGTCAAGGATCCAGCTGGAATGGATACAGCTTCAGTATCAATAGTCATGCAAGGTTTGTACACATGTATTGCTAAGAATCCAGCTGGAATGGATACAGCTTCAGTATCAGTAGTCATGAAAGGTTTGTACACATGTATTGTCAAGGATCCAGCTGGAATGGATACAGCTTCAGTATCAATAGTCATGAAAGGTTTGTACACATGTATTGTCAAGGATCCAGCTGGAATGGATACAGCTTCAGTATCAATAGTCATGAAAGGTTTGTACACATGTATTGCTAAGAATCCAGCTGGAATGGATACAGCTTCAGTATCAGTAGTCATGAAAGGTTTGTACACATGTATTGTCAGGAATCTAGCTGGAATGGATACAGCTTCAGTATCAGTAGTAATGAAAGGTTTGTACACATGTATTGTCAGGAATCCAGCTGGAATGGACACAGCTTCAGTATCAATAGTCATGAAAGGTTTGTACACATGTATTGTCAGGAATCCAGCTGGAATGGACACAGCTTCAGTATAAGTAGTCATGAAAGGTTTGTACACATGTATTGTCAGGAATCCAGCTGGAATGGACACAGCTTCAGTATCAGTAGTCATGAATGGTTTGTACACATGTATTGTCAGGAATCCAACTGGAATGGATACAGCTTCAGTATTAGTAGTTATGAAAGGTTTGTACACTTGTATTGTCAGAAATCCTGCTGGAATGGACACAGCTTCAGTATCAGTAGTAATGAAAGGTTTGTACACATGTATTGTCAGGAATCCAGCTGGAATGGATACAGCTTCAGTATTAGTAGTTATGAAAGGTTTGTACACATGTATTGTCAGGAATCCAGCTGGAATGGATACGACTTGGGTATAAAGGTTTGATTTGAGTACACAGTTATCATCCTTTGATTCTCGTTGTCTACAAATATAGTCCATTGGGGACAGTGTTTTACTTGCCACTTTTTTTGTATACCCCTTCCAAATTAATTTCGCCATGTTTAATGCCTTAAATAGCAAGAAGGGGGGTGAAATGACACTGTAAAAAAATTTGAGTCATGAATTTTTAATAAAAGTAGTAATAAGGTCCAGCTGAAAAAGGCTAAAAATTAGCACTTTGGAAGCTGTCAAAAGATTTCAAGACCCTCTTAACATAAAATTGTCTATATTTTGAGTTAGAGCAGATGAAATTTTCTATAATTTTGATATAGTTTTATAATCAACATTAAGCAGCAATACATCATTAATCTAGAGCTGAGTTAAAAATGCTATCCTTCATCATTAAGTAATAAATCATATTGTATATCTAGTCAGAATAAGTAAAATAAACTACAAATTTGACCATTAAATGAATCTGTAATGCTACCCTAGTTTCTTATCAATTTTCTGAAGAGCTATAAAAAGAATAAAAATGCTGATTTTCCATATAAGCATACACCACTTTAGAATTTGCTCATCATTTGAAAGCTTCAAATATGAAAGAAACCATTATTTTTACTTTTTACTATAATGATCAGTTTGCAATCTTGCTGTTGTATTTCTTCTTCTCATTCACTTTAGGACTTTGTGATTCAATAGCTTATATAGGCAGGTGGGTAAAATATCGGCATAAAGGGACAACCCGTGGTAAAATCTAGATATTTTCAAGCCCCCATGAATTATTTCGATTCTAATAGGACAAATAAGGCAATTGTTTTGGATCAAAGCGCTCTAGGTAGAGGCCATTATTTGCCGTTCCCATAAATTAACGCACTTTTTGATTGGCGTAAAAGAACAGAGCAAACAGAATAAGTGACATGCTCAAACTATTCACCAAACTTATTTAGATAGATTTGGATGAATTTTCATGATAATGTACTTATATGTCTTCTATGTATAACAAAATGGGCTTATACCACATTTTAGCATCGTTTATGTACGTTTCGGTACCAAAAGCGTGTATTTTCCTGTAAAATGCTTAAATTATACCGTCATCATTTTATGACGTCGGGTACTTCATTCATAAAAATACATATGAAGTGGGAGTACGATCGGAACAGCCAATGCAATATATTCATAATTTACCACGGGTGTGTACTCGAAGCGTTTGAAGGACGTCATGTTAGAATCTTTAATAAATTCCTAATTATATATTGGCTTGGTCCATCTGCAGAGGCAGATCCAGACATTTTAAAAAGAGGGGGTTCCTAACCCAGGACAAGGGGAGGGGGATTCCAATTACATGTCCCCGTTCAAATGCATTGATCGTCCAAAAAAGGGATGTTCCAACCCTGGAACCCCCCTCTGGATCTGCGCCTGATCTGTATTGATTTTTATGCCCCACCTAAGATAGTAGAGGGACATTATGTTTTCTGGTCTGCGAGTCCATTCATTTTGCATTCCCTCCCTCTGTCTCCCATCAGGTTAAAGTTTATGGTCAAGATGGTTCTTGATGCAAACTTGAAACTTAGAACACATGTTCCCTATGATATGATCTTTGCAATTTTATTGCTAAATTAGATTTTTCCCTTAATTTCACTGTCCACTGAACATAGAAAATGATAGTACAAGTGGACCATTCGTGTACTTTGGACACATTCTTGTTTTATCCTAGTGTTTTATATTATTGTTTACCTATTAAAAATCCTTGACTTTTCATTATGTTCAAAAGTGATATGTATATTGTATCTGAAGATGCAGTAAAACAATGTACTCTGAATAGATATCAATAAAATGTTAAAAGAATCTTTACATAATGACATTGTGTGTCTTTTACTTTATTTTTTTCTGAATAGATTTAGTGTTAGATTATTAACAACGCTTGACTTTGCTATAATAAAAATAAAATATCAGGGGAAGAAATTTGTCCTGCTCATTTATATATTTTTTTTACAGTACCACCCAGAGTTATTGTTCCTGACAGTGAAAGAGTTGTAACAGTAGCAGAGACGGTTATATTATCCTGTTCTGTTGGAGGTGACCCTTTACCAGATATCTATTGGACAAAGAATGGACGTTCAATACAACTTGGGGATAGAATACAACAGTTAGCAAATGGATCCCTGGTCATCTTTGATTCTACAGTAATAATAGTTTTCTTACTTAAAAAACAATCTTTTTAGAATTGAATAGTTTAGTATATGTTAACTAATATAGTATCCTGTTTTTGCTCTCTGATGTGTCCATTTTAAAATATCCAACAAAGCATAATCAACAAAGAATGTTGATGTCAATACATTTTGATCCCATTATGTAGAAAGTCGATGGTATTTGGTATGCACTTGTAGTTGCAGAGATTGGCATATCTCATTTTCATGAAGACTAATTCGGCCCACTCCCCTTAGTCATGGTCTATTGACTTTTAAACCTTAAAACAAGAATACTTAAGTGAAATTGATATTCAGACCATTACAAATGAGATATTAAAAGTTGATTTACCTAATGTAATCATACATCTAACTTTAACATATTTAACATTTTGATAAGATCAGTTTAAAATGAATCTTTAATATTTAGTGAACAATATTTGGTATGCAGTTGAATTAGGGGTCCTCTAGATCTGTGGCTTACTGGTCTGAGTAGTTCATGGCTAGTTTTTTTGCCAAAGATTAGTTCTCTACAGGAACTCCTGCTTCTTCAAGAAGGAAAAACTGGCCACCACATTATAGACAATAGTGCTGAAAGTAGTATTTAACACACAATAATCATTCAGGTGAATTAGATTTTTCACATCTTATTTTTCCTTGGAGTATTGTTCATTGACTTATACAATTTTGCATAGTTTACATGTTAAACTTTGTGGTTAGGTCAGATTAAAGGGATTTTACTCACATTTCTTTTAGAGTTCTGATGCTGGTGATTATAAATGTGTAGCTACAAATGAGGCTGGGTCATCTGAAGGAGTGGCAACACTCTCAGTTCATGGTGAGAATATTTAGCAGTTTATATTTTAATTATAGAAACTGAAGTTAAAGCACACAGATAGAATTGCACATCACTTAAGATCGAATAGATTTTATAATAAAACAAGCTGTGTGGATAAATCCTAAAAACAAATTATTTTTATGCCCCACCTACAATAGTAGAGGGGCATTATGTTTTCTGGTCTGTGCCTCCTTTCATCTGTTGGTTCATTCGTTCGTTCGTCCTTTCGTTCATCCCACTTCAGGTTAAAGTTTTTGGTCAAGGTAGTTTTTGATGAAGTTGAAGTCCAATCCACTTGAAACTTAGTACACATGTTCCCCATGATATGGTCTTTCTAATTTTAATGCCAAATTATAGTTTTTACCCCAATTTCATGGTTCACTGAACATAGAAAATGAAAGTGCAAAGTTCAGGTTAAAGTTTTTGGTCAAGGTAGTTTTTGATGAAGTTAAAGTCACATCCACTTGAAACTTAGTACCGTACACATGTTTCCTATGATATGATCTTATTAATTTTAATTTCAAATTAAAGTTTTGACCCCAATTAGACGGTCATCTGAACATGGAAAATTATAGTGTGAGTGCGGCATCCGTGTACTATGGACACATTCTTGTTTTAATTAAATTTTGGCATCTGTTCATCTGAAAGTACCAGTGACTTTTATGTTTGCTACTGCATGTTATTTGGTTTGTCTCATTTATTCTTTATTTCTATAACAGAACCACCAAAGTTTAAGATAGAACCTACCAATACAACTGTGTTAGAAGGAGATGTTATGACAATGGACTGTGTGGCTGAAGGGGAACCCCAACCTAGTGTAACCTGGCAAAGAGGATGGACAGAGATTGTCCCAGGAGGCAGAATAACCATTCTTCCCAATAATTCTTTGAGGTAATTTATTTATTGCAGAATCAATATGTCCATTTTAATGACAGACAAATCTTTTTAAAATTATTCCGAATCAATTTTCTGAGGGTATCTATTCATTATAGAACACATCTATGTTTTTGATGACATATTTAATTTCTTTCAAACATTTTTAAAGGACTCTGAATGTATAATATAAACTGCTTTACATAATTCAAACCCAGATGTTTCATGTAAACCCCCCCCCCCTTCTAAACAGATATTAAAGTAAGAAAAATAGTGTTCCTTTGTCTTAGAACCATAGAAACTTAATCATCTATTTATATACATTCCATTCATTGCTTTATACAGAAAAATGGACAAGAACATTCATTTTATGGAGAAATCTGAAAACCAATAACAGAATATTGTTCATCATAGTAAGTTATGTGCACTAACATTTTGAAAAATTATATATTGTAGACTGAAAACTTTAGTAAGCTACATTATCGTTATATCTCTATTCATAAATCTGTTCTAACTATAAAGTTTGATTTTACAGAATATTTACAGCTCAGTTGTCTGATACAGGAGTGTATAGATGTAAAGCCAGTAATTCATTGGGAAGGACACTAATAGAGGCAGCTTTGACAGTTATGGGTAAGAAACTAGGCATTTCATAGCTTATTGAACCCATTTTAATCCCAAAAAATAAACAATTGTATTTCATTATCAACAAGAGGAACAGTATGCAACTGTAATTTAGAAAAGTTAAGTTGGGAACCCAAAATGAATAAGATTGATATATCTGGAAGCATTTCTTCATAGGATTTTCCAAATGAGTGTTTTCATTGTTATGCATCTCTTTTTATACCAAAATTGCTAAATTCAAGCCTTGGAAATATATGTTGTCCAAATATCAAGTAAGATGGTTAAGATTAGCATTATGTCAGCTTTCATGTTACATATTTAAATATAAAAAAATGAATTCAGTTGGACATAAAGCCACTGTCTATATTTTTCTCTATGAAATACATCTGAAATTTACCATTCTTCATTTCTACTGGTTCCTGCTGCTGACTCTATTGATGACATAGTAGATCAAAAGACATACAAATTCTACTTTTGTTTGCCACATCTAATATTTAAAGTATAAACTTCTCGACTTTAAATTTGATTCTTTCAATGGTGTTTTGATTTATGTCTTTTAAAGGCAACATGTTTTAACATTTAAATTGATATTTTTTGCAGTGCATGGTCAATATTCTGATTGGTCAGATTGGAATTCCTGTAGTAAAAGTTGTGGAACAGGAAACCAGCTAAGGACCAGAGAGTGTAACAGTCCTCCACCAACAAATGGTGGGAGATATTGTCAGGGACCTTCCCTAGATAATAGGACATGTGTAGTTACAGAATGTCCAGGTAAGAAACAGTGGAGATATTGTCAGGGACCTTCCCTAGATAATAGGACATGTGTAGTTACAGAATGTCCAGGTAAGAAACAATGGAGAAACATGGCAATCCTTTCTAGTCATATGGTTGTAGATTTTGTTATGGACCCTAATAAAAATGAGGAGATGGCATATAATTTCCAATGAGACAACACTCCACCAGAGTCAAAATGACATAGAAGTTAACATCTATAGGTCACTGTACAGCCTTCAACAATGACCAATACATGTACCACATTGTCAGCTATAAATGGCACAGAAATGACAAATGTAAAACAATACAAACAAGATAAATTCAAAGCCTGATTTATGTTATGTAAGTATATTCTAGGACGTGTTTTGTTTGATAATGTCCATGTAAGAACAGTCCTTACTCATCAAATTGTAAAAAAATATTGCTCACTGGCATAGTAAATGAGAAACTGATATCATCACAGCTTGTTTTTCAATGCCCATTCTGCAACAGAGCTCATTAAATTTACCCATGTACATTTGAACATACCTATATTAGTTTACCTCAACCAAATTGTATAAAAGGTAGACATAATGATATTGTCATCACCAAACACAGATCAAGTTCCTATTTGGGTAGTGTCATATTCACTTTGAGTTATCTCCCTTTATAGATGGAAAAATGGAAACATTTGCTGATTTGACAATTTAACTTTTCTTTGTCTAAACTTTATGATACTTAAAGACAATACAGATCAAGTTTAAAATTGGTTGATGTCACTTACATTCTTGAGCTATGTATCTCATATATATTTTACAGTTGCACAACATAATTTCAATTTAGTGTTATTCTGTATATAAACTTCTGTTGTTTATAGTACCAGGAGATTGGAGTGAGTGGGGTTTATGGTCAGAATGTTCCACTACATGTGACGAGGGAGTTCAGGATAGACATCGTGTCTGTAACATTCCATTATTTGGAGGACTGCCATGTGTTGGAGATAGAGATCAGGTTGTAAAGTGCAGTATTCAACCATGCTATAGTAAGTCTAAAATTATGTAAAATGTCAAAAGAAATACTTTCTGCAGATGATACCTCGATTCATTGACCCTAAAGATTTGCTGTTGACACTTAATACATTTGTTTTGTATTCATAACAGAAATACTTCATAGAAATCTTAATTTCTAAAGTTAAGAACTAGACTTAGAATTGCAAATTAATTTTACCATTTGACATTTAAAATGACATCATCTTCCAACATATTTTTGAACTGACCAAAACTTGATTATGTATTATTATATATTATGTATTATGTATAAACTTCAGTAAGAGTCTGACATAGACATATTTTGGTGAATAAAAGATATTTGTTTCATCTTTTGTTAGGAATCCCACGGAAAGGAGAAGGTAATCTGGTTGGTTATATAAACAATATAGATCTAACTGAGGGCAGGCTATCAGCTTCAGCCATACCTACAACTGATGGAACTTATATCAATGCTACAATAGACAATATACCTCCACAAATATGTATGTATACATTTAATGAAATCAGTTTGATACTTTTTCTTTTCTTATCTAATATAGTTATAGAATTGGGTGATACATACTGAGGATTTTGTTCATAAGAAACATTTGGGGGATCTTAATGTAACGCAAATAAGAAACATTTGATATCATATTCTTATATGTCATGTTTACTTTTTTAATTACTATTATTATATTTTGACAGCGGGTCATTTTCAACACTTAATATCAGTACTGAATCCAATATACTGGACCCTGTCACAGGAAGTAGGAGGTGCCAGTAATGGCTTCCGATTGACAGATGGAAAATATAACAGAGAAACTCAAGTACAGTTTGCAACAGGTTAGTATGTCTGACACTCATTTTGTGAGATATCAATAAAGAGGCATGCCTCCACACCTCATATCATTTGTAATGACAGTTCAGATTCCCATCTATTTACCATAAATGTCATACATATATCTTCATTTATCATGAACATTATGTTTTTGGTTGCTGTCTGTAATTATTGTTTTGGATAATGTCATTAGCTTAAATCAGATTGTTAGTTTTCTATGTTGTGTTTTTCACATTTTGTTTCCAGTTCCTCATAAAATTGAGAAAGGAAATGGGGAATGTGTCAAAGGGACAACAACCCGACCATAGAGCAGACAACAGCCAAAGGCCACCAATGGGTCTTCAATGTATGGAGAAACTCCTGCACCCGTAGGATAGCTTACTATACAATATTGGTTTTGCTCATTATTGAAGGGTTGCATTGTGAACTGTTATTGTTTACATCATTTTTGTTAAGTCCTTTTGGGGATAGTTGTCATATTTGCAATCATTACAAATGTACCACCATATCTGCTTATAGTGTATTATATTCTTGTATTGCTGCTTTTGTCATGACATAATTCTGAAATTAGCATTAGAGAACCACTGTTTGCTATGTTTTGTAATGAATTTAGTGATAGGTAAATAAAGAGGATATGTTTCTGCAATATAAATATTTGGTGGGTTCAATATATATCAATTATTATTATCATTACTTATAGGTCGATAAAGTTGTGTGTTTTACTTTTTGAAAACATCCTATTTAAGGAAGTAAACCACTAATTCATGGTCCCATTACTTTCTATGTTAAATTCCTCCATTTCAACCAGGCACACCTCTTTCATTTTAAGTTCAAATGAAGTGGCAATCATTGCATGTCAAAGCAATACTTTATGGTGTCTTCTACTGAAAAAATCAACATACCTTACATGGCATATAAGAAAGAACTGGTTCCCAGAAATTTCGGATGTACCAAAACAGGTACTTCAGATCTGACAAACAGACCAAAGTACCCTCTTTTTAAAATTTGCTGCAGTTTTTTAAATATTTAAAATTAAAAGTCCAAAAGTATTCTACAATGATCACCAATCCTTCAGCTTTCATTTGATGCCAAAAATACCTAAATATCCTACATATTTTCAAAGTTACACTCATGCGTAGGAACTATTTTGCGTTAAATATGTACTACTTTCTGGTATGTGCTTTCTGGCCGGGCCTGAATTAGTGGTGTTACACCTTAAGCATTATATTGCTATATATGATAATTGTGAATTATAGGTGAAATATTAAAGATGAATCATTATGTGACTGGGGTAGATAGAAATGGCGTCTTACAGTTTGACATTATAGTCAGTGGATCTGTGCCTGAACTGCCTGTAGATAGTGAGGTTTATCTGTACCCATATACAGAAGATTATATACAGACAGGACCAAGTGAGTTATCTCCCTGTAGAATAAATATAAATAAATATTCATGGAAACATATTTCTAGTGCTGAAGATTTTGTTTATCTTTTGATATTATGTAGCCTATTGCTCATCTTGTTTTAAAAGGCCATATGAACTGCCATTATCTCATTGGGTTTTGTTGTCAGAAACATTAACAGATAATTATAATGATAAATCTGTAAACAGTAAAAATCATTTATCAATACAAGATGTACAAAAACATCACTGAAAACTTTTGTAGATAAGCAAACATAGCTGATAGAAAGATAGCTGTTAAAATATTGACATGGAATCTTTTTTACCGACTATGCAATCCAGACTCTTCTTTGTATTTTTTAAATATGCCTTTTATCTTCTAAAGATATACTGGATAGACTATTTTTTTAAGGAAATCAAATTAAGAAAAAGATATTTAAAGAAGGGTTAAATTTGTGTTGTAACATTATTATATAGTGTATATAGATACAGCTTTGTATTAATGTAACTTGTAGGAGTATGTGAATTAACTTACATGAGTTTATGCTGAAGGGAATTCTCCATGTTTTTTTATTTACATATATAGATTCCCAAAGGAGGCATTATCAAACCCTCTTTATAAGCAAGTATATATAATAACTTTTATAATATTTTCCAGCCAGTCTGTATTCCCATTCTTCAAGGCTGATGAGAGTAAATGGTCACATGCTACCTTATGCCTGGAATCATACCATATCATATGACCAGTCACATGGTGTCATGCCATACTTAGTACAGAAACTAACTACCAAAGATATCAATATCAAAATGGACCCGGATAGACAACATCTGATGTTTACATTTACCTCACAGATATCACCAGGTATCACATGTAATATTTAATACTTAGGGCAACATATATTTTACTGTTAATGTATGATAAAGAATAGTTTATTTTACCACTCCACACAAAAAAAGACATTGAGAAGTGTTTGAACTTTACTCTTTGAAAAAGCAATGGGACGTGTATCATGCACTCACGACGCAGCTGTTTATTCTTTTCAACTTCCTAGCATGCAAAGAGGATATTAGGGTCTTATTTCCAAGTTTTTATGATTGATATCACAACAATATAGAAGAGGAAATACATTCAAAAGTTAACAATAATGACTTTATAAACAGTTGTGCCTAAATTAAACAAATAGCTTATTCCTATCTCACTTTGTCACATGTTTTAAGATGTTTTGAAACTCCCTATCAGACCAATTAAACAGAAACACATATAGCTATGTATAACCTATCAGACCAATTAAACAGAAACACATATAGCTATGTATAACCTATCAGACCAATTAAACAGAAACACATATAGCTATTTATAACCTATCAGACCAATTAAACAGAAACACATATAGCTATGTATAACCTATCAGACCAATTAAACAGAAACACATATAGCTATGTATAACCTATCATTCTTGTACAGGGTTTACCGATGTCCATTATGAGGAACAGCAGTTAAAATACTATTTCTATGACAACTTGTTTATTGCTAGTATAACAGATTTTCCCCTATCTTATATATGATCATCATATATCCACAGTGTTTTTCACAGATCAGGTTTTCATTGAGAATTTGATGTAGAAAAAATGGAATGTTTATTTATATCCATATTTTTGTAAAATTCCTCTTTTCTTACAGACACACAAAGTAACCAGTGTCCTAAAGGTTTCCTATTAGACAATGGAGGATCATTCTGTACAGGTTTGTCATCTAAAAGTTTACTATCAGAAAGGTTATTGCATATAAGGCCACAATTAAAAGAATGTATGTTTCCCCAAACCCCTACCCACATTTTTGGAGGTGGGTAGGTAGGTAGGGTTTTTTTTTTTTTTTTTATATCTTGATATTTTTTTTTATATCCAACAGAGCAAAACAAATCGATTATGTGTATGTCTGGCATATATAGCCATCTGTAGCAACTTAAATGTACGTGTTAAATTATCTAAATGTTTGTAGCTCTCTGTGTCAGGTGTCAACTTGACATTTATTTTATTTTATTTTATTTGGATTTGTATCTCAGAATTGTTCATGACTGATTTTCTTCCCTCTTTGACAGTGAGTCTGACTACTAAGTAGCAAACTGTTTTAAATATATATATGCATGTACTGTAGTTGTTCAACCTGAAGAATGTTCCATTAAACAATTTACCCTCTGACAGCTCAGGACTCAGATTTTGCTTCTGACATTGAGGAAATCACCAATATTAATAAAAATCAAATTTTCTTGCTTTCCTCTGAATTTCTTATTGTGACATCTAAAACAACGACAACCATGCCCAATGTCTTTACATAGAAAGAAAACATCTTTTTGGAGATCATTGGAAAAGATGCATATATTGTCTACATTTGAGAAACAGATTCCAGTGTTCTCCCCAGGATTTTTGGATAGCGGCAGCGCTGTGGTAAGCGCGTGATTTTCCACAATTCTCAGTAACTTTGTCGCGTCTTGTAAAATAATTATCACTAATGTAGTTTCTCCTTTGTACTTATATATTGTAGGTGGCCTTTTAAAAATATTATAGAATTATTGTATGAAGTGAAATAAATTTAAAAAATGGTTTATTAGGTTATTGAAATGGCATGAAAAATTAAAAATATAAAAAATTTAAAGAAATTTGTATCAAATTATCCACTAAAACGGTTTGTTTCCTCTATGTACTCCACTAATAGTTGATTGATATTTTCTGCATTTGGCAAATTGATTGTTAATAAATTATCTAGATCTGTTGGAATGTGTCCTGTTTTGAAGTATATTTGATGAAATAATTTGTCTCTGGCATC
The DNA here is from genome assembly GCF_036588685.1 of Mytilus trossulus. Lineage (NCBI taxonomy): Eukaryota > Metazoa > Mollusca > Bivalvia > Mytilida > Mytilidae > Mytilus > Mytilus trossulus. The sequence continues at coordinate 22,883,508 of NC_086374.1, read as the reverse complement.
TGATTACAGGTCACATTCAAAAAGGTAGTGTTGTACATTTTCTTTTTGTTTTTTCAAGATTTGACAATACTTCTTTTAGGTCTTTCCCTCTCAAATTATCTCCCTTACTGGCTGACATAACTTCCTGTTTACATGTGTGGCCTTTTTAGCATTAAATACTATTCCTAATCCAAGCCATCCTCTGTTTACATTAAATTTCAAGCAATATTTAAACAATATATATTGATGATTGGTTGACAAATATCGATATTTCATATATATCTACACAAAATTTTCGTTTTGTCTTATTCCCTTATCCATTTGAAAAAGAGCCACGGATGGAGTCAAGTAATCGTAATATACGGGCTTATAATGAATCCATTGATAACAGGGTTGCCTCCTTCAAACAATGCAGGTTTGACAGTTCGGTAGTAAAAGCGAAAAAGTAATGATATAGTCATAGATGGTTCAATCAATGGTCGGGACCACGTTGTCAGAGAAGAGGGTAACACTTCCCTTATATTTTTTAGAAATGAACTTTTCAGCACCTGAGACATGCATTAAATGTCTCTGTCCATTCCTTTCTTAAGTTCGGTATCTTTTAAAAGCGAAAAATTGGAGGAAGGAAATGTTAATTTGGCAGTAAAAGTTTTTCAAATGGCGCCATTTTGATCATTTATTGAACTGGTCCCTACGATATTTGACATCGTTGGGTGAATTAACGATTTCGCGGATAAATAAACCAGTCGATCACGTGAGCGGAATGTGTACAAAATAATACAGGATGTTTGAAATTCAAAAACAATACCGCTGATTTTAGGTCACCATAAAATGATCATCGGCACCGGAAACAACCCCGAAAAATTTCCGGATATAAAAAAAAATGTTGCAAAAAAACGGAATAAAAACTTTTGAGTCGGCGGGATTTCTCTGAGTCGGTCGGGCGAGGGGAAACAAACCATATTTTTATTTTGGCCTAACATCTTCAGACTATATAGTCATGCAATGATTGTGTTAAGTGCCACTTGAAATTTTGAATTAATGAATTGAAAATTAGTGTTTCTTGTATTCGTTGTGACTCCTAAAATCATGTCAATAAAATTAAGTATTATGTCAAAATTTTCACAGCAGCCACATTACCACCTTTCCATTGTGGTGCAATATTACACATTTGACTAAATTTAACATGTTTGTTATATTTTGCATGAAAGACATTTTTAACCTTGTATTTAAAAAAAACTTGTTTATGTTTATTTGTGATAGCAATATTATGTCTCATTAAAGTTGTTGATGAGTTAATTATGCGTTTCAGATGAAGATGAATGTTTGACCATAAATCCATGTTCCCATTATTGTCATAATTCTCCAGGAAGTTTCTCTTGTTCATGTAATCCTGGTTATTCATTGGAGAGGAATGGTCATACTTGTAAAGGTTAGTAGTATTATTGTTTAAGTAAGTCTTTGCAATCGTAACTTATATAGATATCATCATAGATGGCTGATACAGCACATTTGCTATAATAATTGATCATATTATACATAGAATTTATCTGTGTTTACTATGTAGATATTAGAAGATGTGGTATGGGTGCCAATGAGACAACTCTCCATCCAAGTCACAATTTATAAAAGTTACTATTATAGGTCAAAGTACAGTCTTCAACACTGAGTTTTTGCTCACAGCGAACAGTAAGCTATAAAGGGCCCAAAAAATTACTAGTAAATGATAATCTCGATTATAATATTCATTCAAACTTGATAAAGCATTGTGTGTTCTTTAACTACAGATATAAATGAATGTGATAACAACAATGCAGGCTGTGACCTTGACAATGAATGTATCAACATTGACGGATCATTTATTTGTGCTGTCATGTGTAAAGATGGTTACAGACGATCTGGTGATGGACAAAAATGTATTGGTATGTCTGTTAATATCAGAAGAAAACATAATACAATTTCTGCAATTTTCAAATCATCTAAAAATTATAATGGCTATGCCTATTAGAAAATATATATTTAGAATCGCATCCTAAATAAATATTGCAAATTATAAGACTTAAAGGTATAAAAACAACTGGTTTATCATTTGAAATGATTCAATACTATTGAATTTTGATTGGACATTGTAATCACTTAACAGTTTTTTGAAATGATTACCTATTAATTCTTTTCAGACAAAGATGAATGTAGAGAGTCCCCAGAAGTATGTGGACATAACTGTCAGAATATACCTGGAGGTTATACCTGTACATGTAGTGATGGATTTCAACTTAGAACTGATAACAGTGGTAGATGCACAGGTATACTCTATCAAAATGCAGGAATAATTTTGGCCTTTATTACTTTTTATACTGCAACTAGTTGTGTTTATTTTTTGAATATAAAAACACAGCTATATTTTTTGCAATGTCAATTTCATCATGGTTAAATCGCTTTTTCCATTATCAAGGACATGAAAGGATAAAAATACGTTTGAAACTGATTTTACAATTTAAATAGCTATCAATGTATTAATTTAAGTTGGATTCTAAAAACAATATTAGGTCAATGTCAGAAAAATATAAACTTTTTTGTATGTCGCAAAACTGCAGAAGGGCTCTGTAGAACCTTGCCCTTCTCTTGTTTTTCAGCCTCATTCAAAAATGTTTATATTTTTTTTTACATTGACTTAATATTGTATTTTTATTTTTTTATTTAAGCGTCAATAATAAGTCTCTTGTAGACAGAATGAGTATCTGTGGAAAATACAACATTTTAATCCTGGTATCCTGGTCCACTAACATAGAAAATGATAGTGCAAAGTTCAGGTTTAAGTTTTTGGTCAATTTTTCCAGGTTGATCATTCTATTTAAAGAACATAAATGTCTTAGTAAAGCAATTAAGATATAATGAGAATGAGCAAGCACTCAGATCACAGAGGTTATTATTTATGATTCAAAAAATCACTTTTGAAATATAAATTGTATATCACCTACTCAAATGATCCCATGATAGTGTTTATACTGGGATGGATGACTTTACCTAAAGGGGATAGTGATCTGTGATCTCCCCAGGCATTTAAGCATTGCATATAAAATGAAAATATAGACTTTTTATTTCGCAGGAGGTAAGATATATTTTGTGTTTTTATTCACCATTCTGCAATTTGATAGGTTTGGAATTCTTTTTTATTTTTTCTAAACAATTTGTTTTTATATTCATAGCTTAATCACATTTTGATTGGTTATGACTATCCAACCTAACCTTGAACAAGATTTCATATTCCCTTTGAACCTCAGGACTTCCTAGTGAGACGCTACTATGGGTTTATATATTTGACATTTTGAACATATTTTAAATAGTAGATAATAAGTCATTATCGTGTTCAAAAATCATTTTTGATGTTAAAATAAAAAATATATAATTAATTTTTGATAGGTCCTGTTTAACAATGTTTAAAGTCATGTTCAGTTATGAAAACAAGCGGATAAGAAAAAAATGTATGTAAATTAATGTTTTATGTTCAGGAAGTAAAAGTTTATTATAAGATATGTAATTCCTTATATTTCTACACATGTACAAACTAAGAATTTTATTTACTTTCATATTTTTATATCAACAATGTAATGTTTGTTATTTATGAAATGTTTGCAGCAAATTGTAAAAGTGCACCAAGTTCAAAAGATTATCCAACTGAATATTAAAGAAATTGATAAAATGTACTACAATAGTGGTATGAGATATTGATTGATTTCCTGATAGACTGGCCACTGTTGCTTTTGTATGCTCCAGCCTCAGTGGGAAGGGCATTAATTATTAAAGTTATCATCTGTATGTCTGTCAGTAAATACATCCAGAAATTTGTTTCCATTCTTGAACTTTAGTTCATGGGGGAGGTGGAGGATAGTTGGCATCATCTGTGTTCCATGGATTTTCTTTATTAAGGAATTTTGAAGTCTACATGCATGTTTTTGGATAATCAACATGAACTATATTGTTTTTTATGAACACATAGTTTTGAACTAATATGTCCACTTATAGTAACCAAAATAGTTAAGTTGTTGTTTCCGTATACAGTACATTTCACAAGTATGTGTTTAATTTCATTGTTTATTGAGTAACAATAGTCTGATTTCTGTCCATTACAGATGTTAATGAGTGTAGAACAGGCCAGTCATCATGTTCCCATATCTGTAGGAATACCATAGGATCATACACATGTGCTTGTCCAGCAGGGTTCAGACTTTATAGAAAGTATTTGTGTGAAGGTATGTGTCCAGCAGGATTTGTCAGGAGCCTGACTAGAACTGTTTTCTATGTTACATTCTTCAATTTCAAGAATTCATTGCTAATTTGTCTAAGTTCTAATACACCTTATAGCTATCTGTCCGCCATTACTGGATATCACACAGGTTCCGGTAAAATTTTGACATCATAAAACAAAATATCTGACGCCACAATGGAAAAGTGATTGTTGTAAGCGTCAAAAGTTCAAGTGGTCAGGTCAACCGGTATTAGTGAAAAGGTGTATACAGTAATAGTCATTCCATATCAAAGCAATACATTAACATGTCTTGTGCTGAAAAATATCAAAATACTTTTAATTGCATAATTTATATAAGTGGTACCCAGAACTTAAGAGATACTTCAGATCAAAGGGCCAAGTGAGCTTCTCCTATCACTTGGCATCCGTCGTCGTCTGTCGTCCGGCGTCGTCGTCCGTCGTCGTTAGCTTTTACAAAAATCTTCTCCTCTGAAACGACTGGGCCAAATTAAACCAAACATGGCCACAATCATCATTGGGGTATCTAGTTTAAAAAATGTGTGGCGTGACCCCGTCAACCAACCAAGATGGCCCCCACGGCTAAAAATAGAACATAGGGGTAAAATGCAGTTTTTGGCTTATAACTCAAAAACCAAAGCATTTAGAGCAAATCTGACATGGGGGTAACAACCTAATTGTTTATCAGGTCAAGATCTATCTGCTCTGAAATTTTCAGACGAATCGGACAACCCGTTGTAGGGTTGCTGCCCCTGAATTTATAATTTTCAGGTAATTTAACTATTTTTATACGACCGCAAAATTTGAAAAAATTTTCGTCGTATATTTCTATCACGTTGGCGTCGTTGGCATCGTTGTCGTCGTCGGCGTCCGAATACTTTTAGTTTTCGCACTCTAACTTAAGTAAAAGTGAATAGAAATCTATGAAATTTTAACACAAGGTTTATGACCACAAAAGAAAGGTTGGTATTGATTTTGGGAGTTTTGGTACCAACATTTTAGGAATAAGGGGCCAAAAAAGGGCCCAAATAAGCATTATTCTTGGTTTTCACACAATAACGTTAGTATAAGTAAATAGAAATCTATGAAATTTAAACACAATGTTTATGACCACAAAAAGAAGGTTGGTATTGATTTTGGGAGTTTTGGTACCAACATTTTAGGAATAAGGGGCCAAAAAAGGGCCCAAATAAGCATTATTCTTGGTTTTCACACAATAACGTTAGTATAAGTAAATAGAAATCTATGAAATTTAAACACAATGTTTATGACCACAAAAAGAAGGTTGGTATTGATTTTGGGAGTTAAGGTCCCAACAGTTTAGGAATAAGGGGCCAAAAAAGGGCCCAAATAAGCATTATTCTTGGTTTTCGCACCATAACGTTAGTATAAGTAAATAGAAATCTATGAAATTTAAACACAAGGTTTATGACCATAAAAGGAAGGTTGGTATTGATTGTTTGGAGTTTTGGTTCCAACAGTTTAGGAATAAGGGGCCCAAAGGGTCCAAAATTAAACTTTGTTTGATTTCATCAAAATTGATTAATTGGGGTTCTTTGATATGCCGAATCTAACTGTGTATGTAGATTCTTAACTTTTGGTCCCGTTTTCAAATTGGTCTACATTAAGGTCCAAAGGGTCCAAAATTAAACTTACTTTGATTTTGACAAAAAATGAATCGGTTGGGTTCTTTGATATGCTGAATCTAAAAATGTACTTAGATTCTTGATTATTGGCCCAGTTTTCAAGTTGGTCCAAATCAGGGTCAAAAATTAAACTTTGTTTGATTTCATCAAAAATTGATTAATTGGGTCAAAATCTTTAATTGTTTTTACATAGGCGGTAATGGTAACGTTTTTTCCGGTAGCTCAGTCCATGTCGTTAACTTGGATATGTATGATAGCTTGTTTCGAAGCTGTGACATTTTCACATATGTGGTTAAATTTTCGGGGTACGAAGTGAGATTACTTTTTCCGTAAATTAGCAAACCCCGAACATCCTGCTGTGATGCGGCTCCTTGTGGTAAAATATCCCCTTTTTAACACAATAAGTTCTTTGAAAATTTAATACTTTGAACACATTCAATAGCTCCATAGTTTTAACACATTTATTCTATGTTCCTCTACTTTCCTAATCACCACAAATAGTTAAGTTCAGTCATTTGCTAAAAATAGAAACATGTCCAATATCACTACACAGAGATTTTTTCTTTACACGTGACTTTTGAGTTCCTCATTTCAAGGCGCATTAGGGATGTTGTCCCATATTGTAATCCATACTTCTGATTTTTCCAAATATTTTTATGTGATCTTCATCGGTATTATATTCTGAATAAATCTTTGTATTTTTGTCCATTTCTGAAAAGAAATAAAGTTGTTTTAGCACTATAAGGCAATGACACTTTCGTCGCTATATTCATTTATTTTGAATACAATGAGTATGTATAAGTAATTTCTTCCAGATTACCTCCACTAGTCAAATCAAGGACAAAACTTCTGATTATAACCTTTAATTACAATACACAGACCCTGATAAAGCATTCTATAAAATTTTCTTGTGCCTTAAAGTGCATTTTGACAGAGTAATTATGCAAAACTGAAGGTTTTATAAAAAGAAACCACCAAAATAATTATTCTTACTAGTGGTAATCTTGTATTTAATACTGTTGAAACCGCTCTAAACTACTGGGAAAGTCATCCGTATCATATAATTAGAGTGCAATATAGTGCAAATTTTCAAAACTTGTCCTTTCACATAATTCCATTTGAGAAAAAATGTTTTTTTACATGTTTTTCAGTGAAAACCTTTTATCAGTGAGAAATCCACATGAGGTCTTAACGGAAACTATGTGACATCACATGTATTATGGCGTCATTAAATAACGACAGATCAAAATAGCGCTAAATATAGTTTGCAGTGTTACGTGAGAAACAGTTGCCGCAAGATTTAACTCGAAATATTGAGTCCAAACGATCTGTAACTAAGCCTTTTCATTTAATACCATGACCATAGCAACAGTTTTCATATTAGCATATTTTTAACATTCCGACTGTAATTTCAATTGCATAAATACCAGAAATAAACAATTAGAGCTTGATAAATAAATCAAAATGCTTACCAGTTATTCAGGACTTTTTAAAACCTCTAGTTTGCCATCTCAGGTTGAAAAATAATGATATGTCTGGAACTGAAATAAGACCCAAAAAAATACTCAGGCTGTGTTATCATTTGATTTAAATACATAAGTATTATTGAGAGAGAAAAATCTATTCTTGAAAGTTTAATCACAAAGAAAGACAAAAGCATCTCCCTTGTGGCTTAGCCACCTTCATTTAAACCTTTTGTATTAGAACCATGGGTAGTAGCTAACTAGCGTAATAGTTGAATAGGTGCAGAAATATTGTTTTCAAGAAGGTTTGACCCTCCCCCTTTTTCACTGAGAAATGACAATATCCTTTGTTTTGCTCATGTGCATTAAAATAATAATTCATGATTTTCTAAAAACATGTAACTGTTTTTGTCTGTGTTTTTGTGCATATGATATCTACTGACCAGGGGTCAAATCATTGGATAAAGGCACATGCGATATTGAATCTCACATTACTCGTATGAAGTGTGTTATCTCCCTTGATTATCAGGTATTCCTGTAGACCAGAGTGATATTACTTAACAAAGACTATATTGTGTCATGTTTACTTACAATTTAATAATATTTAAAAGTTATTTCTTTCCTTTTCAATGTAGTAAACACATTCCTTTCGGATCTCTCGGAAGTAATTAGACAATATACGTATAGTGTCTTGAAATATGAAATTTATTTGTATGAGGCTTAGAAACGGGAAAATGCGAGGTTCTACCGAGCATTTTCCCGTTTCGTGCCGAATACAAATAAATTTCATATTTCAAGACACTTTACGTATATTGTCTTTATACTGAAATCGAAAAAAATAGGTAACAAAAATTGTTAAAAAAAGTGTTTGGAATTTTCCCCTTGGGGTACCATTTTGGGGTATTTCCCTATGAGCGTAGTCCAGGCGATAAAACATTGACATATTAAGGAATTAGAAAGGGAAAATGAACTTAATTGATAACATTTGATAACCATGGTATATAAATAACCAATTTTAAGACATAAAAGTTTAAATTTATAAAAGTTTGACCGTTGTTACTTTACGTTGTCATGGTCGTGTCGTGACGTTGTTGTTGAAATACAATGAGGAGGCGGGGCTTAAAGGTTAGTTGGGGTCATTGACGTATAAAGCTTACGTTTATACGTATAGCTTTATCTGTATAGTAAAATAGCTGATTGCAGTATAAACAAATTTATGATTGTGCCTAAAACAAGTGTTCAGCCCCGTGCTAGTAACGCATTTTAAAAGTGAAAATTTTCTTGAGTTTTTGCTGATCTTTATCAATAACATTTATCTTAAACAATTTATAATATCTAGGTATAAATAAAAAACTACTTACCATCATTTTCGGTGGTGTACAAGGTGAATTCATCCATAAATCAGTCTGACAACCTCTGGAATTGAGCTTCTAATTTGGGTCAAAATCTTTAATTGTTTTTACATAGGCGGTAATGGTAACGTTTTTTACGGTAGCTCAGTCCATGTCGTTAACTTGGATATGTATGATAGCTTGTTTCGAAGCTGTGACATTTTCACATATGTGGTTAAATTTTCGGGGTACGAAGTGAGATTACTTTTTCCGTAAATTAGCAAACCCCGAACATCCTGCTGTGATGCGGCTCCTTGTGGTAAAATATCCCCTTTTTAACACAATAAGTTCTTTGAAAATTTAATACTTTGAACACATTCAATAGCTCCATAGTTTTTACACATTTATTCTATGTTCCTCTACTTTTCTAATCACCACAAATAGTTAAGTTCAGTCATTTGCTAAAAATAGAAACATGTCCAATATCACTACACAGAGATTTTTTCTTTACACGTGACTTTTGAGTTCCTCATTTCAAGGCGCATTAGGGATGTTGTCCCATATTGTAATCCATACTTCTGATTTTTCCAAATATTTTTATGTGATCTTCATCGGTATTATATTCTGAATAAATCTTTGTATTTTTGTCCATTTCTGAAAAGAAATAAAGTTGTTTTAGCACTATAAGGCAATGACACTTTCGTCGCTATATTCATTTATTTTGAATACAATGAGTATGTATAAGTAATTTCTTCCAGATTACCTCCACTAGTCAAATCAAGGACAAAACTTCTGATTATAACCTTTAATTACAATACACAGACCCTGATAAAGCATTCTATAAAATTTTCTTGTGCCTTAAAGTGCATTTTGACAGAGTAATTATGCAAAACTGAAGGTTTTATAAAAAGAAACCACCAAAATAATTATTCTTACTAGTGGTAATCTTGTATTTAATACTGTTGAAACCGCTCTAAACTACTGGGAAAGTCATCCGTATCATATAATTAGAGTGCAATATAGTGCAAATTTTCAAAACTTGTCCTTTCACATAATTCCATTTGAGAAAAAATGTTTTTTACAAGTTTTTCAGTGAAAACCTTTTATCAGTGAGAAATCCACATGAGGTCTTAACGGAAACTATGTGACATCACATGTATTATGGCGTCATTAAATAACGACAGATCAAAATAGCGCTAAATATAGTTTGCAGTGTTACGTGAGAAACAGTTGCCGCAAGATTTAACTCGAAATATTGAGTCCAAACGATCTGTAACTAAGCCTTTTCATTTAATACCATGACCATAGCAACAGTTTTCATATTAGCATATTTTTAACATTCCGACTGTAATTTCAATTGCATAAATACCAGAAATAAACAATTAGAGCTTGATTAATAAATCAAAATGCTTACCAGTTATTCAGGACTTTTTAAAACCTCTAGTTTGCCATCTCAGGTTGAAAAATAATGATATGTCTGGAACTGAAATAAGACCCAAAAAAATACTCAGGCTGTGTTATCATTTGATTTAAATACATAAGTATTATTGAGAGAGAAAAATCTATTCTTGAAAGTTTAATCACAAAGAAAGACAAAAGCATCTCCCTTGTGGCTTAGCCACCTTCATTTAAACCTTTTGTATTAGAACCATGGGTAGTAGCTAACTAGCGTAATAGTTGAATAGGTGCAGAAATATTGTTTTCAAGAAGGTTTGACCCTCCCCCTTTTTCACTGAGAAATGACAATATCCTTTGTTTTGCTCATGTGCATTAAAATAATAATTCATGATTTTCTAAAAACATGTAACTGTTTTTGTCTGTGTTTTTGTGCATATGATATCTACTGACCAGGGGTCAAATCATTGGATAAAGGCACATGCGATATTGAATCTCACATTACTCGTATGAAGTGTGTTATCTCCCTTGATTATCAGGTATTCCTGTAGACCAGAGTGATATTACATAACAAAGACTATATTGTGTCATGTTTACTTACAATTTAATAATATTTAAAAGTTATTTCTTTCCTTTTCAATGTAGTAAACACATTCCTTTCGGATCTCTCGGAAGTAAACAAATTTATGATTGTGCCTAAAACAAGTGTTCAGCCCCGTGCTAGTAACGCATTTTAAAAGTGAAAATTTTCTTGAGTTTTTGCTGATCTTTATCAATAACATTTATCTTAAACAATTTATAATATCTAGGTATAAATAAAAAACTACTTACCATCATTTTCGGTGGTGTACAAGGTGAATTCATCCATAAATCAGTCTGACAACCTCTGGAATTGAGCTTCTAATTTGGGTCAAAATCTTTAATTGTTTTTACATAGGCGGTAATGGTAACGTTTTTTCCGGTAGCTCAGTCCATGTCGTTAACTTGGATATGTATGATAGCTTGTTTCGAAGCTGTGACATTTTCACATATGTGGTTAAATTTTCGGGGTACGAAGTGAGATTACTTTTTCCGTAAATTAGCAAACCCCGAACATCCTGCTGTGATGCGGCTCCTTGTGGTAAAATATCCCCTTTTTAACACAATAAGTTCTTTGAAAATTTAATACTTTGAACACATTCAATAGCTCCATAGTTTTTACACATTTATTCTATGTTCCTCTACTTTTCTAATCACCACAAATAGTTAAGTTCAGTCATTTGCTAAAAATAGAAACATGTCCAATATCACTACACAGAGATTTTTTCTTTACACGTGACTTTTGAGTTCCTCATTTCAAGGCGCATTAGGGATGTTGTCCCATATTGGGGTTCTTTGATATGCCGAATCTAACTGTGTATGTAGATTCTTAACTTTTGGTCCCGTTTTCAAATTGGTCTACATTAAGGTCCAAAGGGTCCAAAATTAAACTTACTTTGATTTTGACAAAAAATGAATCAGTTGGGTTCTTTGATATGCTGAATCTAAAAATGTACTTAGATTCTTGATTATTGGCCCAGTTTTCAAGTTGGTCCAAATCAGGGTCCAAAATTAAACTTTGTTTGATTTCATCAAAAATTCAATAAGTGGGGTTCTTTGATATGCGGAATCTTACTGTGTATGTAGATTCTTAACTTTTGGTCCCGTTTTCAATTTGGTCTACATTAAGGTCCAAAGGGTCCAAAATTAAACTTACTTTGATTTTGACAAAAAATGAATCGGTTGGGTTCTTTGATATGCTGAATCTAAAAATGTACTTAGTTTTCAAGTTGGTCCAAATCAGGATCTAAAATTATTATATTAAGTATTGTGCAATAGCTAGTCTTTTCAATTGCACAGTATTGCGCAATGGCAAGAAATATCTAACTACACAATATTGTGAAATAGCAATTTTTTTTTTAATTAGAGTTATCTTTCTTTGTCCAGAATAGTAAGCAAGAAATATCTAATTGCACAATATTGTGCAATTGCAAGAATTTTTTTTAATTAGAGTTATCTTTCTTTGTCCAGAATCAACTTAAATCTTTGTTATATACAATATACAATGTATATTCACTTTTTACTACCAACTGATAAATTAAAATAATCTTTACCATTCAGTGATAACAAGCATTTTTTTTACATCTTAATATTTTATGATGTATTTAAATGAGTAGTTATTGTTGCAAACTCCATTAGAAATTTTAATTGAGATTAGTTTTGGAATAAGGGAAAGGGGGATGTGATTAAAAAAATTGGGTTCAATTTTCTCATTTGAAATTTCATAAATAAAAAGAAAATTTCTTCAAACATTTTTTTGAGAGGATTAATATTCAACAGCATAGTGAATTGCTGTAAGAGAAAACCAAAATTTTAAGTTCATTAGAACACATTCATTCTGTGTCAGAAACCTATGCTGTGTCAACTATTTAATCACAATCCAAATTTAAAGCTGAATCCAGCTTGAATGTTGTGTCCATACTTGCCCCAACCATACAGGGTTCAACCTCTGCGGTCGTATAAAGCTACGCCCTGCGAAGCATCTGGTTGGTTATTATCTTGAATATTATTATAGATAAAGATAGACTGCAAACAGCAGTAATGTGCAGCAAAGTAAGATTTACAAATAAGTCAACATGACCGAAATGGTCAGTTGACCCCTTTAGGAGTTATTGCCCTTTATAGTCAATTTTTAACCATTTTTCATAAATCTTAGTTATCTTTTACAAAAATCTTCTGCTCTGATTCTACTTGGCCAAATTAATCCAAACTTGGCAACAATCATCTTTATGGTATCTAGTTTAAAAAATATGTGGGGTGACCCGGTCAACCAACCAAGATGGCTGCTGTGGATAAAAACAGAACATGGGGGTAAAATGCAGTTTTTGGCTTATAACTCAAAAACCAAAGCATTTAGAGCTAATCTGACATGGGGGTAGAATTGTTTATCAGGTCAAGATCTATCTGCCCTGAAATTTTCAGACAAATCAAACAACCCATTTTTGGGTTGCTGCCCCTGAATTTGTAATTTTAAGGAAATTTTGCTGTTTTTGGTTATCTTGAATATTATTATAGATAGAGATAAACTGTAAACAGCAATAATGTTCAGCAAAGTAGGCTTTACAAATAAGTCAACATGACCGAAATGGTCAGTTGACCCCTTTAGGAGTTATTGCCCTTTAGAGTAAATTTTTAACCATTTTTCGTAAATCTTAGTTATCTTTTACAAAAATCTTCTCCTCTGAAACTACTAGGCCAAATTAATCCAAACTTGGCAACAATCATCTTTGGGGTATTTAGTTTGAAAAATGTGTCCGGTGACCCGGCTATCAAATCAAAATGGCCGCCACAGCAAAAAATAGAACATAGAGGTAAAATGCAGTTTTTGGCTTATAACTCAAAAACCAAAGCATTTAGAGCAAATCTGACAATGGGTGTAATTGTTTATCTGATCAATAACTATCTGCTGTACAATTTTTAGATGAATATGACAGCCCGTTGTTGGGTTGCTGCCCCTGAATCAGTAATCTTAAGGAAATTTTGCTGTTTTTGGTTATTATCTTGAATATTATTATAGTTAAAGATAAACTGTAAACAGCAATAATGCTCAGCAAAGTAAGATTTACAAATAAGTTAACATGACCGAAATGGTCAGTTGACCCCTTTAGGAGTTATTGCCCTTTAGAGTAAATTTTTAACCATTTTTCGTAAATCTTAGTTATCTTTTACAAAAATCTTCTCCTCTGAAACTACTAGGCCAAATTAATCCAAACTTGGCAACAATCATCTTTGGGGTATTTAGTTTGAAAAATGTGTCCGGTGACCCGGCTATCAAATCAAAATGGCTGCCACAGCAAAAAATAGAACATAGAGGTAAAATGCAGTTTTTGGCTTATAACTCAAAAACCAAAGCATTTAGAGCAAATCTGACAATGGGTGTAATTGTTTATCTGATCAATAACTATCTGCTGTACAATTTTTAGATGAATATGACAGCCCGTTGTTGGGTTGCTGCCCCTGAATCAGTAATCTTAAGGAAATTTTGCTGTTTTTGGTTATTATCTTGAATATTATTATAGTTAAAGATAAACTGTAAACAGCAATAATGCTCAGCAAAGTAAGATTTACAAATAAGTTAACATGACTGAAATGGCCAATTGACCCCCTAAGGAGTTATTGTCTTTATAGTCAATTTTTAACAATTTTCATAAAATTTGTAAATTTTTATTAACATTTTCCATCTGCTTCTTTTGTTTAATATTCACATAGACCAAGGTGAGCGACACAGGCTCTTTAGAGCCTCTAGTTCATTTACCACTGGGAAAAAATAATACTTTTTTCTCATGTAAGTTTCTCACTTATTATGACTAATAACAGAGTATATGAGACCATATAAAAACTGTGAAAAAATCATAGACAAAAGATGAAAAAGGCTATTATTGTTGATATCTGGACACTTATATTATCAATGTTAATTATAAAATATTCATATACTATGCTGAGTTATGGTAAGCTGGGTTATTTAACTAGTGTTATATAAAAAGATCTATAACATGAAATACAAAAATCCCATATTATACAAAAGATGTAGATGAATGCAGAGAGGAACGACATAAATGTGGAATAGATCAGGATTGTATCAACACCAGAGGAAGCTATCAATGCAAGACCAGGTGTTCACTTGGCCTTCAACAGCAGGCAGATGGATCTTGTATAGGTATTTTAAATTAGTTCAAAAAGTAAAGTCACTGTGTTCTTGGATTGGATTGGTGTCATTGAAAGTTTTATCAAGGTGAACATTTTTTATTGGTTTTTTTCAGAGATGACTGCATACCTGAACCCCCCCCCCCCCCCCCCCCCCCCTTGAAAACAAATAAGCACTGTTAAAGTCAATGTTCTGTTCGAGTTGTGACTGTTAAAGTCGAGTTTGAAAGTCAAACGAACCCCCTCTTGGAAATTCCTGGCTTCGGGCCTGGACTGTACTTGTTAATTGAAATAAAAATAAAAGAAAATGATGTTAAATTTATCTGCCTGATATGTTTACTCACAAAGAGATGGGCCTGGTATCAATGGAATAGATATAAGTATTGCTTTGTATATTACTCAGGCTTTTGGTTTTCTATTTTTTGGTGTTTTTTTTACATTGGTTACTTGTGCCTTTTATACATTACTAAGCGATGTTGACTTTTGCTCTGTATTGAAAACTGTATTGAAAGCCTGTAATTGATAATGTCAACAACATTGGTCTTAGAAGGATGTTGTCTTATTTCCAATCATATCACATCTACTTATTTTTATACTGAAAGCTCTATTTAAGGTCTCTAGTTTTAATTTTACATTATTGGAGTAATTATATTTTCAACATTTATAACTTATCTCATACATGTGCCACATGATCCATTGATATTGTTGTCAATTTATTTTAGATATAAATGAATGTTTGACAAACCAACACAGATGTTACTCTAACCAAAGATGTATCAATACTGAAGGGAGCTACTACTGTCAGTGTCAGCATGGATACAGGTCTACAGGACCAGGTCAACCTTGTTTAGGTAGGCTGTTTTTAGCATCCATGGATACAGGTCTACGGGACCAGGTCAACCTTGTTTAGGTAGGCTCTTTATAGCTCCCATGGATACAGGTCAACAAGACCAGGTCAACCTTGTTTAGGTAGGGTCTTTATAGTTAAATTAGGAACCATTAAACATAGTAATATAACATGTTGTTGACCATATCACAGTGATTTTTTTCATTTGACCATTATTTTCAAGAGTTGTAGGACTTTGACTATTTGTTAGAGTAATGTTACAACACAACTTTGAGACAATTTTACAAAAACCTATCAAATTTTGTAGGATTATTTGCCATCATGTTTAGTTGATCAAATTATACCATCATATTGAATTGACCATTTTTACAGGTGTTACAGGACTTTGACTATTATTATAGCATAACTCCTTTGAGAAAATTTACAAGAAAGCTCTCATAATTGGTCAGTTAATTGGTTAACTTTAAGTATTGTAAGTGCTTTCTCTTATAAACTGTGTTATATTCAGTTAAGCAACTTGTGCTCTCTTAATTACATGTATGCAAGTTTTGCAAAAAGCATGCAATGGTTATCATAAGACAGTTACAATTACATATATATATATTTACTAATGAACGTTTTTACAGTAAAACCTGTTTAAACCTGCCGCCTACAGGACTATGATAAAGGGCCAGTTTGGACAGTGAGCAGGTTTATTCAGGTTTTCCTTTTGACTGGAAGTTAATGACTTGTGACGTATGACATTTTGCATGTAAAAGTTCTCTCTGATTGTTGGAATAGCCAATTAAAAGCCAGAATATTATCAAACAGAATTTCATTACTTTCAAAACATTGTTGTACAGTGAACAATATCCATTGATTGTTGTCATATGGGTGTTTTTCATTATCAAGGTAATTTGTTTAGGGGTTCACAACAGGGAACCCAGGATTTCGAAATCACGATGTGAATTTCTTATTCCACAATTTAAATTTGTTTATCCAAGTTAAAACATAAATTCAATTCGAGATATATTCGGCTGTTTTTTTCTTTTAATTAACACGTTTATAATGTTTTAATAAATAATACAGCTACTGTATGATTGTAGGTTCACAGTTTAACACCTGACTAATTGATTATCAAATATATTTTGATTGCATATCCATCATTGAAATTAATTAGACCAACCTGTTTTGACAGGTAATAATTAATGTAATTAAGAGTATTGGGACTTCATAATTAGACTGAAATTCGGAATACACAGGGTCCGGTTTACAAAGGGTATTTTAACAAAGACTTTGAATCGAAAAAATATGTGACTTTCATTTTTGGCCGGAATGGGTCCTGTTTAATCAGGTTTGACTGTAATTTGAAAGTATCATGATTTTTGTGATTACCTGAATATTTATGATGTCTTAAAATTGTGTTTCACTCCTGAACACAAAAATTCGATGAAATATTTGTTCATTTTTTTCCATAGTATTAAATGAAATAATACCAAACATATATAAAAATACTTTCATTGCTTTATTCATTAACTCTTTGAATTTGAGTGTTCATATCAGGTGATATAAAATAACTGTGCTAAATCAGACATGATAAAATGCATATTCAGCATTTATATATTTGTTTAATTAAAGATATAGATGAATGTAGAGAATTTCCAGGAATTTGTTCATATCGTTGTTGGAACACAAATGGAGACTTTGAGTGTATATGTCCTCCTGGTCAGAAACAGTTGGCTGACCGAAAGTCATGTGCTGGTACATATAATACATTATTCCATTACTTATAGGACAGAGCTTAAGGTCTGAAATTTTAAATTTTTATTTTTATGAAATTTTAATTAAACTAAGTACTGTTTATCGAATTCAAGAATATGTAATAACATATGTTTATCTATAACTTCTGAAAGTTTTTTTTTATTAACATTGAATTTTTTTTTTTTATTTAAACAACCTTGTTCAAAATTTGGAATCCAGTTTGTCTACAATGCTTCACATACAGAAAATAGATCAAGTTGTCAGTTAGACCTAAATTTTGTGTATTTTTAGGCTTGGAGTTCCTAGAACCCAGCCAACCGTCTAGATTTAAGAGACAAGCCTGTCCTGTAGGAATGAGACATGTCCCAACATGGAATAAATGTATTGGTAATGTACCAACCAATGTTTTTTACGCATCATTCTTTAAAAAAAAATCTGAAATACTTAAGTGATTTTTTGCTTTGTGTAAAAATTGCTTCCACAGTGTGCTGTTATTTTTGTGTCATGATGATATAAGCACATTTTTGCATATTATTTTATTATTACACATATGTAGCTAGGATGTCAAATAGAAATTATTTCCATTGAATACTAAGACATATTGGATAGATCTATTAAGAAAATATTACAAATGTAATATCATATGTCAAAGTTACTGCACATCAGTTATATCATTTTACACCCAAAAAAATGTTTTAATTTTTTTTCATTTTCAAAAGTATGAATCATTCCTAAACTTAACATAAAAGTAAAAGATTTTTTTTTTTATTTCTTAATGAACATGAATTTCAGGAAATATCATTTTTAGCTCACCTGGCCCGAAGGGCCAAGTGAGCTTTTCTCAACACTTGGCGTCCGTCGTCCGTCGTCGTCGTCGTCCGTCGTCGTCGTCGTTAACAATTTACATTTTGAACTTCTTCTAGAGAACCACTGAATGGAATGGAACCAAACATGGCATGAATGTTCCTTATGAGGTGCTGACCAAGTGTTGTTACTTTGTAGCCGATCCATCATCCAAGATGGCCGCCAGCTGGGGACTTAGTTTAACATAGAACGCTATGGGAAAAGCATACAAATGACTTCTTTTAGAGAACCACTGAATGGAATGAAACCAAACATGGCATGAATGTTCCTTATGAGGTGCTGACCAAGTGTTGTTACTTTGTTGCCGATCCATCATCCAAGATGGCCGCCACCTGTGGACTTAGTTTAACATAGGACCCTATGGGAAATGCATACAAATGACTTCTTTTAGAGAACCACTGAATGGAATAAAACCAAACATAGCATGAATTATCCTTATGGGGTGCTGACCAAGTGTTGTTACTTTGTAGCCGATCCATCATCCAAGATGGCCGCCAGCGGGGGACTTAGTTTAACATAGGACCCTATGGGAAATGCATACAAATGACTTCTTTTAGAGAACCACTAAATGGAATGAAACCAAACATTGCATGAATGTTCCTTATGGAGTGCTGACCAATTGTTGTTACTTTGTAGCCGATCCATTATCCAAGATGGCCGCCAGCGGGGGACTTAGTTTAACATAGGACCCTATTGGAAATGCATACAAATGACTTCTTCTAGTGAACCACTGAATGGAATGAAACCAAACATGGCATGAATGTTCCTTATGTGGTGCTGACCAAGTGTTGTTACTTTGTAGCCGATCCATCATCAAAGATGGCCCCCAGCAGGGGACTTAGTTTAACATAGGACCCTATGGGAAATGCATACAAATGACTTCTTTTAGAGAACCACTGAATGGAATGAAACCAAACATGGCATGAATGTTCCTTATGAGGTGCTGACCAAGTGTTGTTACTTTGTTGCTGATCCATCATCCAAGATGGCCGCCAGCAGGGGACTTAGTTTAACATAGGACCCTATTGGAAATGCATACAAATGACTTCTTCTAGTGAACCACTGAATGGAAAGAAACCAAACATGGCATGAATGTTCCTTATGTGGTGCTGACCAAGTGTTGTTACTTTGTAGCGGATCCATCATCAAAGATGGCCCCCAGCAGGGGACTTAGTTTAACATAGGACCCTATGGGAAATGCATACAAATGACTTCTTTTAGAGAACCACTGAATGGAATAAAACCAAACATAGCATGAATGTTCCTTATGGGGTGCTGACCAAGTGTTGTTACTTTGTAGCCGATCCATCATCCAAGATGGCCGCCAGTGGCGGACTTAGTTTAACATAGGACCCTATGGGAAATGCATACAAATGACTTCTTCTAGAGAACCACTAAATGGAATTAAACCAAACATAGCATGAATGTTCCTTATGGAGTGCTGACCAAGTGTTGTTACTTTGTAGCTGATCCATTATCCAAGATGGCCGCCAGCGGGGGACTTAGTTTAACATAGGACCCTATTGGAAATGCATACAAATCACTTCTTCTAGTGAACCACTGAATGGAATGAAACCAAACATGGCATGAATGTTCCTTATGAGGTGCTGACCAAGTGTTGTTACTTTGTTGCTGATCCATCATCCAAGATGGCCGCCAGCGTGGGACTTAGTTTAACATAGGACCCTATGGGAAATGCATACAAATGACTTCTTTTAGAGAACCACTGAATGGAATGAAATCAAACATGGCATGAATGTTCCTAATGTGGTGCTGACCAAGTGTTGTTACTTTGTAGCCGATCCATTATCCAAGATTGCCGCCAGCGGGGGACTTAGTTTAACATAGGACCCTATGGGAAATGCATACAAATGACTTCTTTTAGAGAACCACTGAATGGAATAAAACCAAACATTGCATGAATGTTCCTTATGAGGTGCTGACCAAGTGTTGTTACTTTGTTGCTGATCCATCATCCAAGATGGCCGCCAGCAGGGGACTTAGTTTAACATAGGACCCTATGGGAAATGCATACAAATAACTTCTTTTAGAGAACCACTGAATGGAATAAAACCAAACATGGCATGAATGTTCCTTATGAGGTGCTGACCAAGTGTTGTTACTTTGTAGCCGATCCGTCATCCAAGATGGCCGCCAGTGGGGGACTTTTGAATGAAATTAAACATGTTCCTTTCCTTATAAATGAGGTTGTGTTGTCACTTTTAGCCAAATTTTATATTTTTATGCCCCACCTACGATAGTAGAGGGGCATTATGTTTTCTGGTCTGTGCGTCCGTTCGTTCGTCCGTTCGTCCGTCTGTCCCGCTTCAGGTTAAAGTTTTTGGTCGAGGTAGTTTTTGATGAAGTTGAAGTCCAATCGACTTCAAACTTGGTACACATGTTCCCTATGATATGATCTTTCTAATTTTAATGCCAAATTAGAGATTTTACCCCAATTTCACGGTCCACTGAACATAGAAAATGATAGTGCGAGTGGGGCATTCGTGTACTGAGGACACATTCTTGTTTTATATGATTTCAAAAACCCAAGTAGAATCAGGTGAGCGATACAGGCTCTTGAGAGCCTCTAGTTAAATAATATCTTTACCAGGCAGTTTAAATATGTTTTAAATGTTTTAAAGATAAATACTGTTAATCCTTATTTGTACTTAATAGAGCAAAACTGTAAAATATTATCGAAACTCACACAGAATGAATGCTGAATTCGAAAAGCATGAATTACTGAACATTTGACATGTTGTATAATATGTGAATAATTATTATATTTATATTTAGGTGAGGAATGAAAGATACTCTTTTCAATTTTAAGAGACCAGACAATTAGCATGTTTGCATGCCAGTAATTGCATGATTATTAATTTGAGTAATATCATTTAAGGTGAGAATGCTTCTTTTAGATACAAACATTTACAAGAACTTACCTAAATGACAATTTGTTTGGAACATCGGAGGTGCCTCTTGTATTTTTCAGAAGAAAAATTACAATATAAGAGATTTGAGATAGTAGAAACTAATATACAAATGGTGATGTGAGACTGAAAAAACATTTGATATCCAAAAAAAGCCATCTGTATACTATAAACCCTTTTTTATATTACCTTTTTTCGTCACTTTAGATCTTTAGGTTTATTATTACAAATTCATTTCCTCTGAAACATGTGAAAAAAGTTGGCAAATTGAGACAAAACTTAGCCACAAGGATTTTTAGTGTATATAGTTTTAAACAAGTATCTGATAATATAATCATCTATCCAAGTGGTCATCAAAGCTATAAATAGAACGTAGGGGTTCAATGCAAGTAATAGCCTAACAATTGTTACAGTTGATAAAAAAAAAGGATCAGAATGTCAAGATCGATCCAAAGTTTCTTGATACCCAAACTGATAGTCAACTGATTATAGAAGGAATGTCTCTTATATGATGGGAGAATTACATGTTTTATTTTGTATAAATTTTTTAATCCCATATTAGTCAATTACTGTGGATTCATTATTATTTGTTGGATACCTATTTTTATGGATTTCGTGGGTACAGTTAAACCACTTAATTAAATGTTCCACAAATGATGAATTTTCTAAAGGCTTGTATACAGAATTCAGAAAAACCACAAAAATTGAATATTCAAGAATATGCACATTTCCCTTAATCCACGAAAAATTGGTTCCGACAAAAATAAATGAATCCTCAGTATGTTTTACACTGTTATCACAAATCAAATCTGTAAATGGAAGGAACATAATTCTATTATATATTCCAAAAATATTATTTTACCTTTGCATTCAGGTCTATGAACATATAAAATTAACAAAATCTTCTCTCTTTTTTTTTATAGATATAAATGAATGTTTGGAAGATGTAGGCGTTTGTCAACATAACTGTACAAATACTGTAGGAAGCTTTCATTGTAAATGTCCACTAGGATATAAAGTAGCAAGGGATGGACGAAAGTGTACAGGTAGGTCCAGTAGGAAGCTTTCATTGTAAATGTCCACTAGGATATAAAGTAGCAAGGGATGGCAGAAAATGTACAGGTAGGTTCAGTAGGAAGCTTTCATTGTAAATGTTCACTAGGATATAAAGTAGCAAGGGATGGCAGAAAATGTACAGGTAGGTTCAGTAGGAAGCTTTCATTGTAAATGTTCACTAGGATATAAAGAAGCAAGGAGTGAACAAAAATGTACAGGTAAGTTTGACAATGACAGACCCATTTCTTTCAACACATCTTTTTTGCATCATTAACTCAGCATAGGTCAGGTTAATTGTCCTCCTTGCAATGGGCTGCTATGGATGTACAGGGCACAGGGCATATGTCTGGCCGCTAGTCTTGTTGGTGCTTTCACATGTAAAATTCCTGCCAGATTGTTTTATATTTCTGCCAGATAGTTTTATTGTCCAGCCTGCGACTTTTTTCGCAGAAAGCTCGACAGAGGGATAGTGATCCTGCGGCTACGGCGGCGGTGGCTGTGTAAGCTCACTTCTTAAAAGCTTTATATTTTAGAAGGTGGAAGACCTGGATGCTTCATACTTTGTATGTGGATGCCTCATGTTATGAAGTTTCTGTCATTCACATGTCCAATGTCCTTGACCTCATTGTCATGGTTCAGTGACTACTTGAAAAAAAAGTTAAGATTTTTTGTAATGTTAAATTCTCTCTTATAAGTAATAGAATAACTATATTTGATATGTGCGTACCTTGCAAGGTCCTCATACCCGTCAGACAGTTTTCACTTGACCTCAACCTCATTTCATGGATCAGTGAACAAGGTTAAGTTTTGGTGGATACTATAAGCAGTAGGTCTAGTATATTTGGTGTATGGAAGCATTGTAAGGTGTACATATCCAACTGGCAGGTATCTTCTGACCTTGACCTCATTTTCATGGTTCAGTGGTTATAGTTAAGTTTTTGTGTTTTGGTCTGTTTTTCTTATACTGTATGCAATAGGTCTACTATATTTGGTGTATGGAATGATTGTAAGGTGTACATGTTTAGCTGTCAGGTGTCATCTGACCTTGACCTCATTTTCATGGTTCAATGGTCAAAGTTAAGTTTTTGAGTTTTGGTCTTTTTTTCTAATACTATATGCAATATGTCAACTTTATTTGGTGTATGGAAATATTTTATGATCTCTATATGTCAGTCGCGCAGGTTTTATTTGACCTTGACCTCATTTTCACGGTTCATTGCTCTGTGTTAAGTTTTTGTGTTTTAGTTTGTTTTTCTTAAACTATAAGCAATAGGTCAACTATATTGGATGTTTGGAAGAATTGTTAGCTGTGCATGTCTGCCTGGCATGGTTCATCTGACCTTGACCTCATTTTCATGGTTCAAAGGTCAATATTTAGTTTTCTTGGTTTATGTTTATGTTTATGTGACAGTTGTAATACAGCTTTATATTTAGGACTATCATCATAATATTAATGATTAGTAAAGAAAGTGAGACATTTCAGTGTGTGCACTCTTGTATTTCCAATGTCTTGGACAAGTTTGAAATTCAGTGCTGATCTATGGTTTGTAAAAGAGAGAAACATCTTAGAAACATTGATTATATTGAAAATTTCATGAATGTTGACGGTATCATGTATGCAATTCTTGCCATAGGTTTACATCAGCAATGTCTTTCACACTTTTGAAAATAAGTGCTCATCATATATTTTTAATGAGTTATGCCCCTTAGAAATATTAATCATATCAGACATTGCATTATATTTTCTTGTAAGCCTTCATTTCTCTAAGATATTTATAACAAACAAACAAAAAAACAAAACAATCCCTTTTGCCTTTGACAAATAAAATATATGCAACAAGGGGGACATTGGAACTCTGCTCTTTTATTAAAGTAATTATGCTCCTTACAAATATAATGTAAATAACAAAAAAAGGTTGTTTTTTTTTGTTTTTTTTTAAAGTTATTGCCCTTGGAAAGACAAAATATGTGCAACACAAGTGACATTATAAATCTATTCCTTTATATACTTTGAAATAGGTCTTAACTCCAAAAAATTATATGAAGTACTTCCTAAATTCGTTATCTTTTTAAATAATTCATAAATAGCTGCAGGCAAGACATTTTAATGTCCCATTACTCATATTCTACAAGTAAGAACTGGAACTGTAATAAAAATATGAATGGAAGTAGGTAGACTAGTAGTTATAGTGCATCTTATGACATGATGAAAATAGAATTTAATGATAGGCTCCTTGAAGGGTTACAGTTTGATTATAAGAAGTGTAAGGGCATAGATTTATCTTCTTATCTTCTAGTCAATTGAGTACACAAAAGTTAAAAATTGGTGCAATAGAAGTTATTAGTTATTGGAATCACTTCTGTAATTAGCTTCATAGCCTATGTTAAGGGCATACGATACAGTTACAGGGGAGGTAATGACGTTGCTAACATAAAATGTTATTATTCGTGACGTCAAACTGTGACATATTGGGAAAAAGATGCATTTTTTGACTGATTTTTATCATTCAAACTGATTTAATTTGAAAACGAGTTCATGGACCCCTATTTTTCAAAACGGCAATTTGTTTCATTTTGCAGGGAGATTATGTGACCCAAATTTTATAAAACTGTTTATAAAACTGTAAATAGAGGATTTTAAAATTTTTTGATAAACATGCAGTAAAAGATTACGCTTTTTTCTCAATTCATGAACAATTGATAAATATGAGTTATTTCTGAATAAAAAATTGCGTACTTTTGAGCAAATCTACAAAATTTTGACCTCATTTTACTCAAAAAGTAGTACATGAAGGTATATTTTTTATTACATATTTGATTTAATCGGGTAAAAAAAAGCCTATATGCAAATTTTCATGAACTTGTAAATACAGAATCAAAACTGTATCGTATGCCCTTAACCTTTCTATCGAAATGGCATGCTAGAAATTAGCTAGAATTTCTCATATTCTTGTACAGGACATGAAATTGTGCAACTGCTAAAGTTTTTGATCTGAGTGATTTTTGGGGTTTCACATAACAAAAAATGTGAACTTTTCATGTATATAATGTATTATATATGTGATACTGTGAAAATACTTTTATAGAGGGTGTAGCAATTTGTGGATGGCTTTTAATTATCATTGGATTTGATGAAGGAAATACTGATGTCCAAATGTAGAAAGACAACATGAATACATTCATATAATCTATAGAATACATCATATGATATATCAGCAAACACCCTATGAACTATATATATATATATACACAACATCAGACAGGATTTGAACCATTTAATTCTAAATAAACCATAAATGTACCACATTTAAACTTTTATTTGTCCCCAAAAAGTTATTTTGATTGATGAAAGACTTCTAGTGAGGATATGCAATGCCAATGGTGAATTGTAATTTTTTTCTTCTCATTCTCCTACAAAAAAAGAAATATTAATTAAAATTGTTTGAATTCACTTGTTTAAACAAACAAAATGTATTCAGGTGTACAGTACTACATTATTTCTAAAACCTACTTCAAACCTAAACTGTACTTTATCATACTTGATCAATTTGTAGGTTTATATCAGCAATGTGTTTTAACTCTTTGAAATCAGTGCTGATGACTTACTTTTAGAAGAGTTCTGCCCCTCAAGATATTAATTAATAAAAAAACATTGCATTGTAAGTGCTCTGACATGTTCAATTTTTGCCAGTTTTTTTTTATCAAATTCATTTCATAGGTTAATATTAGTGGTGTGGAGGACAATTTGGTAATAATTTTACATCAAACATATTGAATCAGATATGGAAATATTAATATATCAGAAATTGCTCTCCAGTCTTCAACTCTCCAAGAAAATTTTAAAAAACGAAATTAAGTTATTTTTTACTGACAAACTCTATTCTTTTATATATTTTCATTATAGATATTAATGAATGTATTGAACAGAACATACAATGTGGAGATGAGAGAATGTGTTTTAATCAGAGAGGAGATTTTTCATGCATAGATACTCCTTGTCCTAGAACTTACAGACGAGATCCTTTAACCAAGTAAGTTTGTATCAATAATCACAGAAGTTAGAAAATTACTTTCAAATGTTATTACTTGATTCATACTGTGGATTCATTTATTTTAGTGTATCCCAATTTTTGTGTCTTGAGGAAAACTTGTATTTTGTATTTGATTTCATGGTTTTCTAAAGAGTGCATATAATTATACAGCAAATTTGCAATTTCTTGAACATTTGGATTTGTGGTTTCCCTGTACCCACTTATTCCACAAAAATTAATATCCAACCAATTATAATGAATCAACAGTAATATGAAATCTCCAACATTTGTCTAATTACCAATTTGTAGATTTCCCTAATTTGTTGAAATGTTCTTGATACTTAAATTTCTGTTTTAAAGATGTGAAATAATTAAAAGAGAAGTCATCTATGTTTTTACAGTTTACTTATTTCAAAGTGATGTTCTGGGTAAAAAAAATATGACAAATTGTCTAGATAGGCGTAATATTATTGCACTATAAATTGTAAATCTTCTATTTTTGAAGTTTTTTCTCACCATGTAAGAAACAGATTGTAATAAAGTGGGTTTAAGTTATAAGCCACCACACAGCCTTCAGCAATGAGGAATTTTTATACTGTATAGTTGGCTTTAAAAGGCCCTAACATGATAAATGTGAAA
Source organism: Mytilus trossulus (assembly GCF_036588685.1). Classification (NCBI taxonomy): domain Eukaryota; kingdom Metazoa; phylum Mollusca; class Bivalvia; order Mytilida; family Mytilidae; genus Mytilus; species Mytilus trossulus. The sequence continues at coordinate 22,856,601 of NC_086374.1, read as the reverse complement.
CAATTCAAAAAAGTCTACCAGCTGCCTAATTTATAACAAAACAATTTACAAAAAACAAATATGAATTTAACAACAAACAATGAACTACAGGCTCTTGACTTGAATTAGACTCGTAAAGATTTTGCATGTTTAATATGTTTGTGAGTACTCAACCTTCCACCTAACATGGGAGAGTGGTATTACAGCACAACATAATGAACAAACTGTAAAAATCAGTTGCAATTAGCATAAGTCTAGGGATAAGTATAAGATTAAAACAATATACACAAAGCACCTACTGCAAGACACCAATCTTATGATTGTATATCAAAGAGTTATGTGGTGAGTATTTAAAGTGATTTAAATAAATGAATGACTTAATGATGTAATGACAATGATGTTTACACATAGGTACCATGACATTACATAAAGACAAGGCTAATGTGTATAAGTACATAATACAACCCCCAAGGTATTATGATAGTCTCTACTTGTCCTCAATGTTTTCTTCGTCTGTTTCAATCAAAATCTATTTGGTGTAATCAAACAGATATATTTTGGGACATACTTTCCCTTGACTGGTATTTTTTTTCAAATATCCCTCCATAACATAATATATCTGTTCAATATCTGCTTTCAAGGTAAGTTTTCTAGCAGTCTTATTTTATTAGCAGGATGTGAATTACAGTAGGCAAATACTTGTCCCATGAATTTGTCAAAATTGTCTGGAAAGGTTATATAAATAATATTATGAGGATCACTAAACTTATTCAATCTTATTTTTTAGTCATTGCGTGTTAGAGTGTGTTGATTCCACCATACCATGTCCACCATATGCCAAGTTTGCTGATGTTATAGAATTTCGTACATTGGCACTACCAAGTGGGTTTTTAGCACATCAGGATCTTATACGACTTACAGCTTACGATCATCAAAACGTTAAACTGTTGTCAAACTTTACAATCATTGAAAACGATCCAAAAATAGATTTCCATTTACGACCAGATGGAGGGAGTGGGATTGTATTTACTTTACAACCATTGGTTGAAAGGACAACCTATAAGATCAAAGTGAGTGCCAGGTCACATGATGACAATAGAAACTCATTAAGATATCAGACAACTTTTATTATACATATATCGGTGTCAGCTTATCCATATTAAGTATTTGTAATAGTTAATATGAGGATTATAAAAAGTTTTTGTGTACAATCAAAACAACTTAGAAAGTATGTGATGTAAATGTATGTATAATGATCATGCACGCAGAAATTAACAGCATAGTAAAGCAGACAATCAATACTGTTAGATAAAAAGTTGGTTTTGTATCAGCAATTATACTATACTAGGGAGGAAAATTGCATCTTTTTTTGATTCTCATAATAAAAGATGTGATATTCTCAATTGTAATAAAATTACGCATTTATATATAAACTGACTAATGTTGTTTTCAAATACTTTGTTTCTTATTACAAACAAAATATAGGAATATTAGACCTGTTTCGGTGAATTAAGGAGGCTCGCGGGTATAAGATTTTCAGAAAAAAAATAAACATTAATTTTTCAATACAAATTTTATTTATAGCCTTTAATAGTTGTAACTTTATCATTTTGTACAAAAATCGTTCCAAAAAATCAATTTGTGTTGACCCCAGGTGACTTTTAAAATGTAGATATCATGTAAAAAGCTCCAAATTATCTCCCTTTGGTTCAAAAATGCCATTTTTTGGCATTAAAATTGAAATATCTTTTTTAACTTATCGGTGACCTATATTTTTTAATGTTGTTTTCAAATAAGCTGTACATAAACTAAATAATTGTAAAATTTGAGCGATTTCTGTAATTTAGTTCTTTTTTTATTTCGATATTAGCGTTTTTTCTCCTATTAGTTCAACAGAAAAAAAGGACATCAACATAAATGTATGCTTCTTTCGAAGGCAGATTGTGAGCGTAAATGAACGGTGACCCCATTTTTTTATATCATTTTTCTATTAAGTATAAGATAAAGTTCATTTATAGAAAAATAAAGAGAAATCCTATATTAAATAAAAAAAATCATTTAGACCCGCGAGCCCCCTTAAGAGAAATAAAAACAACAGTAGATAACAAATGTTCAAAGTTATGTCTATGCTTTTTAAGCTCACCTGACACAAAAGGCAAATGCATGGTTTTCTTCTCATTTGGTTGTGGTCATTTGCTGTCTCCTGATGAATTTACTAACATCTTTTCATCTGAAACTTCCAGACCAACTGCAACCAAACTTATCACAATCATACAAGTATGAGTACCAGTTTACACGATGTTATGTTAAATCTGTTATAAAACCATGGCAGTCACAGCTTGAAAAGGACATAAAGGTTAAAAATAAGTTTAGTCTAATATCATTTCAAAAGTTTGTATAGAAAAAGAGAAAATTAGGCATGGGTAATTATGTATATGACGCCCGTCAAGCAAAAACCACCCTTATCGCATTTGACGTCGTTATCGGTAGTCAACGCTAGAATGTAACGTAGAACAAACCGATAAATTGCACGTTGAAATTGAGATATTTTTTTCTAAATATAGCGTTATCCATGTGGACTGAATAGTATATTCTTATTTTAATACATTTAAATACTTCTGTAAAAGTATGCCGTATTTACGATTTGAAATTTGATTTTGTGATAAATTTCTATTAAAACTTTTCAAATGCTTGTTTTGACACGCTGTATATTCTTACTGTCTTGAGAGGAATGATTTATAAACAAAATAATAAAATCCCACACATCAGCAAGTCTCATTATGACAGAGTACCACTCTATGTGATGAGTTACGTATTAACCTTTTACAAAATATAAATAATACCAATGTTGTGTGAAAAAAAAACCCACTTAAATATTTTCTAAAAAACACTAAAAGTTTTTTACCGCAGCTAAATTTCTTTTATACTTTTTTAAAATACGGCAAGTTATTATATGAAGAACCCAAGAAAATAATTGAATATTTGTCACAACATCATTATGCATGCCAAATGCGGAAAATGTTGCATGGTTAATCACACGAGAGAGTTTGCTTACAAGAAATTAAGTACGACAGAGAAGAAAGTCTGTCTGAAATGTTTCGTCTTTTTTTTGCCACTCTTTAATCCGCAATATTTACTACTGTACATAAAACAATAATAAACCAATTTGTTCAAATGAAAATATTCTATGAGTATTTTATCAGAAAATATCTCAAACAAGAATGTGTCCCAAGAACACGGATGTCCCACACGCATTATAATTTTCCTTGTTCAGTTGACCGTGAAAATGGGGTAAAAACTCTAATTTGGCATTGAAATTAGAAAGATTATATCATAGGGAACATGACTGTGTACTAAGTTTCAAGTTGATCGGACTTAAACTTCATTTAAAACTACCTTGACCAAAAACTTTAACCTGAACTCGGACAAACGAACGGTACGACGAACGAACGAGCGGCGGACTCACAGACCAGAAAACATAATGACCCTCTACCATCGTAGGTGTGGCATAAACATTTTCAATGCTTTTAAAACTGTAAGTATGAAACAAATATCAGTTCATAATTATATCACTCACTTAAAGAAAAAAAGTGGGGGTATACTGTTTTACCTCTGTCTGTTCTTAAGTCAATCCATCCTTCAGTCTGTTCGTTCGTCCCATGAATATTTTCGTCGCATTACAAGGATTTCTGAAATTTGGTTTCAGGATTTATATAATTCAGTTTTATCGTGCGATGCGTTTTCAAATTTACCACCAAACAACTTCCTGTTTACCGAAATATTTCGGTTTAAAGTTTACTTAAATCTCCTACTAGAATCGGCAAACTCGGCTTTAGAGGTCCCGGTCACTCATCTTCTAAGTGGAAAGGGGATGGAATTAACTCGGCTCATACGGCACAAAAACTATAATAAACCTACAATTCGATTCTTTGTCTAGAATGTTGTCTTTTTGACAGATTCTGCATTAATTTTTCTTTCTCAATTTTATTCAGGACAAGTTTTATCGTAATTATTGTTTTACATTTTCTAAAAGTGAACAAAATATAGATGTTCTGCTTCCATTCGAAAAAAAAATCTTTTAATCTTTTATTCTTAAATGATCTGTGTGGTAGGCCATGAAGAAACAAAACAACAAAGAAAGGAAAAAAACCAACAGTAATCATTAGAAAATAAAAGATGCTAGAGGCTTGAGCTTATTCGAAAAATGATTAACAATTTTGGATGCATATACGAGATTGCTTAAGCTGGTTAATCATTGTTACAATGTTGTCAAATATATGTATACTATTTAATGATACAGTTCAATTTCATTTGTCTTAATTTTCTTTGATTGTGAATAAAACGAGATATGGGATATTGTTTGACTTAAATTCAGTTGTTAACTTTGTTGAAATAAATATGCAACTGATGTATTTGACTTAATGATCAGAAGTCACTGACTGTATCACCCGTCGTGTAAATCTCTAAATTCACGGATAGATAAGGTTAAAAATCCGATATTAAACTTTCAATGGAATTTTTAAACGCCATGTAAATATCAGAAACAGAAACAAATGCAATTGTGCAATGGTGCGTTTATTTTCAAAAAAGATGATTGAGGCAGCACAAGCTGAAAAAAAACAACAACATATATTTAGATCACATCAAATAATCTTGCTGTTCTTCATATTTTTTTCAATCTTGAAATGTCATACTTTAGATGTTAAAAAACGATCTATTTTACTTTTGCATAATATTGAAATTCTCAAGTTCACTTCGAATCGAATTTCTCTGATAAGGGATATCCAGCGAAACTTATTATAATTATAGTAAAAATATTAGTAATACATAAAAATAGTTAATATTTATTACAAAGACGGACAGATTGCAATTTCGCACTCGAGATATATTTTTAATGTTATTTAATAAAGTTTTTAAATGTTATTTTTCGTTTAAATCACTTTGAGTTTAACGTGCGTTTTAGTTTGTTTTGTAAACATTTACATGCGTATACATTTATTGCAAGAAATATATCTGAAACGGACGAAATTGCACACAGAGCTGCAGTTCTCATTTAAACGATACATGTAGAAATAAACTATCCAAAGAAGGCAAAGATACGTTTCTAATTGGGTAAATTAAAATAAAAAGGCATAGATAAATCCCGTCCTAGATACGGAGAGCGAAAGCGAACAAAATTTTACATAAACTTTTGACGACAGGCAAGTTTGTTGAGATGTATTTCTATTATCTATAGTATTCGAGAGTCCCGTTTAAAATCTTTGATTAAACACATCAACAGTAGTAGCAATACAAAGGAAATATCAAAATTTAAATAGACGTTTTAGGGAATTTTCAAATATGGTACAATATTTGAAAAAATTAGGCTAGTCTCCATGGTTTACCACATACAGTACCTCGTTACAGACATGACGCTGAACCTCAGCTTGTGTTATCTTCTTGTGAATCAAAACAGCCGGGTTTTGATACATATGTACCAGCATTTCAGACAAAGGAACTGGAGGTAGATATGAGAAGATGAGTTTAAGTGTCAATGAAACAACTCACCATCCATGTCATAACTTAAAAAGGTAAACTCTTATAGGTCAAAGTACGGTCTTCAACACGGAGCATTTAAAGACTAGATATGTCCACTGAACAGAATGAACAAATGTCCGGTCGCCTTGCTGTCCGCACATAATATTTGCATCTATATATTTTTATGTCGTAGGTGGGACTCTTATACTAGTATAATAGTCCCCTGTCGTACGGATATGCCTTTAACATTGAGAAAAAACATACCGTATCGTCGGCTACAAAAGACCCCCGATATGAAAAATATGAAGCACTTAAATTGATAACAGCCGATGCCATTGAGTGTGTAGGCATGGGTAATAACTTTGGTTAGCTAAGGTATACGACCATCCTTTCGGAGTAGCCTGGTCTTATAACAGACAAATAGATTGGTTATCTGTCGGATGAGTTTACATTTAAAGGAGTGTAGTTTACCTGAACTAAAAATGACTTCACGGTTAAGCTAGTCACGAATCAAGCTAACCAATATATTACCTTTGCCTTCACACTCAATAGAATCGGCTGTAGATTAATACCAGTATATTAAACGCCATATTGGCAAAATACATTTCATTCCTATAGATTAAATGTTAAAAACACTGACCTTCCACGACAAATTCCCACATTGAGCTCCTTTAATCTATATTTCATTTCTAATTTTATTGTCAATTTGATTTTGAATGGCCGAACTATTTTAACTGGAAATATGAATTGATTCAATCTGAAAGATCGAATAAGAGTAAAAATTAGTCAAGTTGATCCTTAATATCAAACAAATACAAACAGACACCACGCTTGAAATCATAAATCATAAAAAGAAAACTCAGATGACCATGTCTAAAAATCAAGCGAGTGATACAAAAAATAACACAGAAATTTAAAGTTTGAGCAGCACGAACCCTATGAAAAACAAATAGTGTCCTGGAAGAATCAGGAGTTCACACTTCAGTGTTGATTTTTTTTTATTACATTAAAGATAACACTGACATTTCTATTAAAAAAAAAGAATTCTTTTATATTTGAAATCCAACAAATGAAAGTCTTTATTGTTCTGTTATTGTAGGAGAAAAAAATCGGTATATGACTGACTATCTTGCTTTGTGTGTGCTACATGTAACTGGACACTATTCGGAAAATAAGCCTTTGGTCATACTAAACGTTTGGTAGATTTTGTCAAGCTAAACATAATATTGACGATCAAACTGTGATACTGTATCGCATGTGACAGATTTCTTCCAAAAATCATCATCACTAAGATAAGTCGGTAAACATTGTAAGCAAGAGAACGATGAAACTACTTAGAAAATGGATAGATTAGAAACCAATTTTATCTGTTCAGATTTAACCTATTCTATGGTATTATAAAGTACCATTATTTCATTGTTGCTCATGACAAATCAGAAATTAATTTTGCAAAAAAAATGCACAAAATAAAAAGAAATAGATACTCTGCATCGTCCTTGATAATAGTTCGATAAGTTGGCTCATCCTGTAGATATTCATGCAGCCAGAAATGCACGTGTTAGGTAGGAACATCTATACATGTATTACAAAAATCGTCCATATGCTAGGAAGTGATATCAGGTTACATTTTGTCAAGCACCAGGAGAAGAGTAAAGTAGTAAATTGCAGCAAATTGCAGCAAACTTAAATCGACGTCAAAGTGTATGATTTCAACGTTACGTTGAATTTTACGTTAGAACACATTTCATGTGTTACCAAAATTGAAATTTCTAAACTAATTTTTCACCGATCGTTTTTAAATTTTTTACATTGTGTTGGCATAAATATTTTCTGTTTAATTAATTAAAAATCTGAAAATTCATAATTTTTGCCATAAGGGTCGTTTTTGCTTGTCGGGCGTCATATATAGCAATTGTCTTATTTTTCCCCGACATAATATTATACATTTTGGCTATTAATTGAATTCCTAGAATGAATTCCTAGAATAAAAGTAGATAGAAACTTTGAATATTTAAAAGAACTACCTGACAAAGATATACAAACAGACAACATGGCTAAAATTGCAAGACAACCTCTTTAAGGATCTTCTGCCTTAAATAAATTTTTGCTCACCTGGCTAAAAAAGCCATGGAAGCATTTGCCATCACTTTGCATATTAAAGGATCAGCATGTCAAGATCTACCATCTTTTTGTTATTTTCACCATAACTATTGTATGACTCCCTAAGGACCACTTTTCCTTTGCAATGGTTCATGGGGTGATCTATTATCTCAAAAACTAGACAGCAGAAAGAAAAAATAAATGATCAGCAATACAAAATCTACAGCAATGCCAATATCACAAATACCATTTGATAAACCCTGTAGAAAGCACGAGCAATGAAGATTTTTTGCTGATAAAGTAGGGACTTTTTATGTGATCCCATTTAGGAATTTTGGCCCTCAATGCTATTCAACTTCGTATTTTATTTGGCCTTTTTTTTTTTAACTTTTTAGCTCACCTTTCCTTAAAGGAAATGTGAGCTTTTGCCATCACTTGGCGTCCGTCGTCGTTGTCGTCGTCATCGTGAACTATTTCAAAGATCTCCTCCTCTGAAACTACTGAACCAATTACAACCAAACTTTAGCTGAATGATCCTTAGGGTAACTAGAATGAAGATTGTGTTTTGTTTTCCATTTTGTGAAAAAAACATGGCCGCCATGGCTTAAAATAGAACATGGGGGTAAAATGCAGTTTTTGGCTTATATCTCAAAAACGAAAGCATTTTGAGCAAATCTGACATGGAGTTGAAATGTTCATTAGGTCAAAATCTATCAGCCCTGAAATCAGATGAATCAAACAACCCATTGTTGGGTTGCTGCTACTTAATTGGTAATTTTAATGAAATTTTGCAGTTTTTGGTCATTATCTTGAATATTATTATAGATAAAGATAAACTGTAAACAGCAAAAATGATCAGCAAAGTAAGATCTACAAATAAGTTTAATATGACCAAAATTGTCAATTGACCCCTTAAGGTCAAGGAACAGTAAATGGCTATGTCGCAGATTTTGTTCAAATTTTGCATACAATCTGTCTCGGTGAACTACAGCTGACAATCGAAAAAATAATGCATTTATCTCTTTTATTATCTGAAAAATTGCAGATTGATTTCTTTTAATATGGGTGAATATTTGTATAGAAAGCACTTAAAATCAGCGAAAAAAGATACAAAATTTGTCTTAAAATCGCCAAATCTTTTATTCTACTCCATAGATTTTTCTTTAAAAACTGTATGTTGTTGACACATAAAATTCCGTTATAATGATGCAAAATAAAGATAGGGTCACCGACTTCGTTTGTTGTCTAAAAATATTTCTTTCACTTTGTTGGTAGTGAAAAACGTCAAAAATCAACGTTTTACGACCGGCAACACGGCGACGTTACGATTATTTCGACGTTTTATAGGATTTTTTCACAAAGAACACAACATTGAATGATGTTTACCGTAAAAACGAAGTCGGTGACCCTATCTTCATTTTATATCATTATAACGGTAATTTATGTATCAATAACATATAGTTTTTTAAGAAAAATCTATGGAGTAGATTAGATATTTTGCATTTTTAAGACAAATTTTAAAAGGTTTTATGCCGATTTTATGTGCTTTCTATACAAATGCTCACCAATTTTGTAAGAATTCAATCAGTAATATTTTAAATGATAACTGAGATAAATGCATTTTTATTTCGATTTTTAGTTGAAGTTCATCGAGCCAGAGTTGTATGAAAAATTTTACTGAAATCTGTGACATAGCCCATTTACTGTCACTTGACCTTAAGGGGTTATTGTCCTTTAATGACAATTTTTCACAATTTGTTCATCATATTTGCCAACTTTAAAAAATCTTCTCTAAAACTAATCAACCAAATTCAACCAAACTTCAACTGAATGATCAGTAGGGTGTATAAAATAAAGTTTGTGTTTTATTTTCTATTTCATCAAAAACATGGCCGTCATGGCTAAAAATAGAACACAGGGTAAAATGCAGTTTTTGGCTTATATCTCAAAAACTCCAGCATTTAGAGCAAATAAGACAAGAAGTTAAAGTATTTATTAGGTCAAGGTCTACCTGTCCTGAAATTTTCAGCCGAATTGGGTAACTGGTTTTTCAGGTATAATGCCCCTGAATTGATGATTTTAAAGAAATTTTGCAGTTTTTGGTTATTATCTTGAATATTATTAAAGATACAGACAAACTGTTATAGCAAAAATGTTAAGCAAAGTAAGATCTACAAATAAGTTAATTTGACCAAAATTGTCAATTGACCCCTTAAGGAGTTATTGCCCTTTAAAGACTTTTTTCAAAATTTGTTCATCATGTTGACTTACTTTAAAAAATCTTCTCCTTTGAAACTGCTGTATCAATTTCAGCCAAACTTAGGCTAAATGAGTTTCAGAGTATCTAGTATAAATTTTATATTTTATTTCCTTGTATGTCAAGATACATAGAAACATAGAACATGGGAGAAAATGATTTTTTTTTTGCTTTTGAAGAAAATAGGACGATTCAAAGAATATTTAAATAAATTGAAAAGCCAAAATAATCATTGATGAAATTTAGTCCTGGTATCTATGATGAGTTTATTTTATCTTGAAAACTTAGATAGAGATAGAGATAAACTGTAACCAGGTAATATGATCAGCAATCAATGATCTTTAAATACAAAAACATGAAAGAATTGACAATCAACTCCTTTGCGGAGTTATAAACCAAGAAAAAATCTGGTCATTCCAGTGCTTACAGATTTTACCAATACTTCTGATTTGGCTGATAAATAATTAGTATAAATAAAGGCAACAATAATAAATTAAAGTATGCTGACATTGTTGTCTTTCTTTTCAAGTACCAGATAGGCATCAGCATATGTCAACGGTTAGTCTATACGAAGGTAATTAATTATTTTGCTACTCTATCTCTTGGAAGGGTTTAGAATCAGAAAAGACAGAAATGCGCAGAAAAATTCATCAGCAGTGTACAACAAAGTAAAATCAAGATACACAGTTAAGGACATAAATTTCTTTAAAATTGCATACCCTTGAAAATGTCATTCCATGCGCAACCCAAGTAAAAACATTAATAATTTTAAAAGTTGGCAGGTAGATAAACTCGTTTTTATATTATGCATAAGTTTTATTGACCACATGTACCTCTTGTAACACAGTCTTTTACTGATGAGTCTTTTTGTAATTGTTTGGCTTTATAAATATTTTGATGAGACTTATGTAGACGAAACGCGCGTCTGGCGTACTAAATTATAATCCTGGTACCTTTGATAACTATTATGTAGACAAAACGAATAGTCTTAATAATTTTAACTCAAGAAACTGTTTCCACAAAAGTTTTTATACATGGTAGAATTTAGAATCATTGATTCTGTACTCTATCGATATTTAAATTTCTGCAGTTTTTGGAGACCTCTGTGACATTTTTTTGCCATTTGAAACTTAAAACCAAGACATACCATAAAGACAGTGTGTTAAAATATCTATGAAGGAGGTCATTAGTCACCAATACTGTTTCCTAAATAAAGGCAACAGTAGTATACCACTGTTCAATACTTAGTAGTCATAGTTCAAAATAATCCTCATATCGTGTGGAGTTTTAATTCCCCGAGGGTATCACCAGCCCAGTAGTTAGTACTTAAAAGTGTTGACTTGAGTCGTCATTGATGTGATCATAATTATAGTTTAACTATAAACAAAACTTTGAATTTTTGAAGTACTAAGGCTTTTCTACCTCAGGAATAGATTACCTTAGCTGTATTTGGCAAAACTTTTAGGATTTTATTTGTGTTCAATGCTCTTCGACTTCGTACTTTATTTGGGCGTTTTAACATTTTTTTTTTATTCGAGCGTCACTGATGACTCTTTTGTAGACGGAAGGCGCGTCTGGCGTAAATATGGTATATATGATGAGTATATCGAATATTTTGAGTTTCAAAGGATGCAATTCAAATTATTTAACTGCATTTTCTTAAGTAAAACTAACAGTCATAAAATGGTGAAATAAGGTGGACGAGCGGCTCGCAATAGTTTCCGTGCAATAATTTATGAACATCAAATGATGAGTCACATCTTACATATCTTGGAAAATGACACTTATTTCGTATCTGTGCAGCGGATGGATGTTAAATCGATGATCTTTTGGGTGGACAATGTCTATCGTTTCTTGTAAGAAGTCCAACAGCATAAGCGCATGTAGGACATCATTCATAGATGTTCCCTATATACGTTCCTAGATTTCGTCTTTGCATATCTAGGAACAGTTGATTTATGTAGGTCTTATATATGTTTGAAGAGAAATGACCCTCCTTGACGCCAACGTGTTTATGTGACTCCAAACAGAAGTTCCTTTGAAAGTCGGTAATAAACTATGCTATAACTTTTGGTGCTACAGGAACAAATTTTCTATACCATTTGTACTGTAATATGTTTTCTAGTAGAGTTTAGTATTTTATTTTTTAAATTTCAAATTGTAACATACATCGACCAGATTTCATAATGTTGGCTAAAATAATATATTGGTATTCTTTTTCGACAACTGAAGTAACGATTATATAACGGTAGTGCTCGACTAGAAAGAATGCTTTTCCTTTTTTCCAAATTAGTGAAACTGTCTCAGTTTTAGACAATTATTGAAGTTTTTTTCCTCTTATAGATTTAGATTGGATTTTTTTTGGTAGTATTTCTACTTAACTATCACCAGAGGAGGGTAGTAAATGTTCTGTCGCTATGTCGTATTCGTCAGCAGCTTTCTTAGTTTTGAGCTGGTTTATGGCTTTCTGGTTTATTGCTTTCTGGTTATGTTGCCGTGTGAGTTTCTGAATGTTACCATTTAGAAAATTTTCGATGTTCATATTTTCCATTGGTTCGGCAAAATCTTGTATTTAAAAAAAAGTATTTTGCCAGTGTCAGCAACGTTTTTTTTTATAAAGCATCTCTCAATTACAGGGTATCAGTATAAGACCCATTTCGACGGATAATTTGGGGGGAACATTTGGTCTTTTGAATATTTTGTGTGGATGAATCGTATTTGTTTTTTTTTTGTTTTTTTACTATTGCAGATTCGTACCTGTGCTGTTCCCTTAACTTTCTTTTAGATTCCTTTTTCTCTAAAGAGAGACCGGTTATCTCTTTATCTCACTATAGTGTTCTAAGACTTGTTTTACTACAACCAATTAGCCTCATAATATGAGCAGAAAACTTTATTTTTTAGATCATTTAATCATCTAATTCTTAATAGTACTGCTGTAACATGCTGTTAAGTAGCTTTATGTAATACATTAATGACACACCTTACCTTTTTATCAGATGTAGTTAAAAGAGAAATTATATGTTTTGAAGATGTATCTTTGATAACTATTTTCACAGCTGGATCGATGCCACTACGTGAACGTGTTGTCCCCGACAGTATCACCAGCCCAGTAGTCAGCACTATGGTGTTGACATGAATATCAATTATATGGTCATTTTTATAAATTTACTATTTTTTAAGATATGAATTATTCAAAATACTAAGTATTTTCTTATCTCAGGCATAGATTACTTTAGCCGTATTTGGCACAACTTTTTTGAGTTTTAGGTCTTTAATGCTCTTCAACTTTATACTAGTTTGTCTGTCTTAATACTTTTATATGAGCGTCACTGGTGAGTCTAATGAAGGAGAAACGCGCGTCTGGTGTATCAAATTATAAGCTTGTTACCTTTGATAACTATTTACACCAACCGTGCGATGGGTGTATAGCCAGACAAGGTAGTGATAATAACATTATCGGTACCAAAACTTCCATCATCATCAACTATTTATACCACTGAGTCGATGCTACGTACTGCTAGTTGACGTTAGGCCCCGAGGGTATCACCAGCTCAGAAGTAAACACTTCGGTGTTGAAATGAATATTTATTATTTTGTCTTTATTTATAAATTTACTGTTTACAAAAGTATGAATTACTAGTATTCGAAATACTAAGGATTTTCTTATCCCATTCATATATTTCTTTAGCCGTATTTGGCACAACTTTGGGAATTTTGGATCCTCAAATGCTCTTCAACTTTATACTTGTTTGGCGTTCTAAATATTTTGATCTGAGGGTCAATAATGATTCTTATGTAGAACAAACGCGCGTCTGACGTATCAAATTATTATAAGCCTGTTACCTTTGATAACTATCTTCTCAAATCTTCTGAAACCATTTGACAGAATGCTCTTAAACTTTCTCCAATTTATGAAACCAGAAACTTATGGGAATTGATTTTTTTGTGTGCTTTTTGCCTACCACAATAACACCCTCTGACGCCGCTTGAATGAAAGCTCAAATATTTTATAGGAGTGTTAGCCATAGTAAGTTATTGATCTTAGTATACTTTCATTGTATTTGACAATTTTACTGGAGTAAGATTTATAATATTTTTCCACCATTATGACTTTGTGATCAAAGCTTCTCTGGCGCCGTTTGACAGAAAGCTCTCATATTTGCTATGACTGTTTCTAATCATATGTTGATGACTTACTTTATGGTACTGTCTTTATTTTTCATCATTTTAATCGGAGTTGACTCCCTTGATGGTAGAGTTGTGTAAGCAGTTCATCTACTGAATCACAAGCCCGCCAAAACTGAAGTTGTGAGTTCGAATCCCTCACATATATTGCAGGTATGTTCACTCAAATCCTAATTCAGTAGGCTTTTTAGTTTTCCTGTCAAAGGTCGTGGTTTTCCTACACCGATGCAACCAATAACACATTTAATTGTATTTTTTTAATAGACTGACTTTTTTTTACTATCGCTTCGTCATACCAATCTAGTTGATCCCAAAGATGTCAACAAACTCTTATCACATAAATGATGATCCTACAGGTTTGGTTGATATAACGTTGTCTTTTTTGTTGTAAAAACTTTTCATGTGCAAAATTAAATCCCGAGTTAAAATGACAAAGTTATTTTAATTTTTACACCATTGACTTTTTCCTAAATATTCAACCTTGTTTAGCTTGTTATGCAAATCATAAGAGATTATGTTGACTTGTTACGCATATAATTTAAATAATGAATTAATGTATGGGTTTTTTCTTTAAAGGGTAAAATTACAAAAATACTGAATTCCAAGGAAAATTCAAAACGGAAAGTCCCTAATCAACTGGCAAAATCAAAGGCCCAAACACATCAAACGAATTGACAACAACTGTCATTTTCCTGACTTTATTCAGACATTTTCTTATGTAGAAAATGGTGGATTAACATGGTTTTATAGCTAGTTAAACCTCTTACTTGAATGAGTCACATACAATTTCATTATATTGACAACGATGTGTGAACAATGCAATCAGACATAATATACAAATATATCATGCTTACAAGGGGTATTTGCCAAAAATACCGGTTGAGAGGTACAAATTTCCAGAGCCGATAGGCGAGGGAAATTTGATTACCTCGAAACCGGTATTTTTGGCAAATACCCCTTGTAAGCATGATATAATTGTTTAATTCCACCGAATGTTCCACCTTAGTGAGTTTATTATAATCAAGTATCATATGGAATTTCTACTTGAATGTATATTGGTTGTATACACTGCAGCTGTGCTATTTACGCAGTTAAATTGCATTGACCGTAAAATCATTTCTTATCATAAGTTGTATGTATAGTCACTAGCTGACCTTTTTATGATAATATGCTGGTTCTCGGCTGACTACTACACTTAGTTCATCAGTTTGGGTGAAACGTAATACTAGTGGATTCCAGTTTTATGTGGCCGGTTGACAATTCATATTCGTAGAGTTTTATTTATGACGTCATTAAAAGTACAGGTTCGCGGAATTTTTACGTCATTCAATAATGATGCTTTTTATCCTAAAATATTTCATCTGGCACCGTATATTTAGAATGACCATGAATTTGTCATATTAGAATAGAAATAATGCATTGAGTTATTTTTAGACATGGTATTCCGCTTCTGCCATGGTATTTGCTAGGGTATTCCCAATCTGCCATGGTATTTGCTAGCAAATACCCCGGCACATGGAATTCCCTAATGACAAATACCCCGGCAGAGTAAAGAAAATCTCAATTCATAGAAATTGGTAAAAAATACCATGTCTCTCATCCAATCAAAATACAGCATTATTACATAAGGTGGAATTTTAGGTAAAATACCAATAGCAGTCAACATTATTATGTTATTATCTTAATCACAATGTTCGTGCTGTACTTTCCCATTAACAATTGTCATCTCAACACCAGTACTAATGGTAATAAGTAAATGAAAGTGCTTGATTTTTTTAAAGTCCAATTGAATTTGCTTCCATCAATCTCGATTTCATGCCGTTGTAGTTTAGGCATGCTTCATGATTTTGACGGATGTCGGTAAAGGTGCAATTTCATTTAAATCAGATCTTTCACTTTGCCGTGTTAGACACGAGCGTCGACCAATTGAAAGATTTGATTTTAAAGGTGAGACATTCTAAAGTTTCAAACTAGGATAAATCTATTGTCCTTGGTATAATGACTGAACACAAAACATATTTTTTTTGTCAATTTAATACGTCAATAAATTTTCCAGTGAGTATTATAAGTGCTAAGATTTGTCCTCTAGAATAATTGCAAGAATAAATGTCAGATGGAGGAATTCGTATTTTTTCCGTTGATGTACGTAATAAGACAAATAAAGCTGGACTATATAAATAGTGTACAGTGAACACGTCTGCCTGACCTCATATTCATGGTTCATGGGTCAACCGTTAAAATCAAATATCTCTTTCGAGATAAGGTAAACTGCGATGCTACGTTGTCTGGTTTTATGAGTTCGATTCTTGGCAGATTTTATAAAATTTTATATAAATCAGTGCTAATCTATATTTTTTTTACAGGAGTCTAGATCTTTTTTAAGAGGCTATCCAAGTAAATATCATGCAAAACCTATGATATGGGTGTCACAACATAATTTTTTCCCACTAAATTTTTGGTTTCAATGCAATGTTTATATCATACAAACGATATATATATGTTGAATCAACAGTGGATGGCTCAGAAAATGATTTTAAAGTTCACTAACAATGCAACAAAATTTTGTACAAAATGAAGATTTATCTCCCCATTTCAATAAATTTTCAGTGCTTTCTATGTATATTTTTTTCTCTTTATATGTTGCAGTTAATAAAAAAAAACTTTGAGAAAGAATGAATTTGTTATATGAAATAGATGAAAAATTTTGAAAACAAAATATGTCATGTGCCATCAACTGCCTGGTTTTTCCATGGACACCCTCTTTAAAAAATGTAATTTTTATTGAACATTGCTATGTAAGCACCCTTGAACCACCGTATCTTGTCGTCGAATGTTATGAAGTTCATACCAAAGGCTGATATCAGCAAGGTCCCTCTTAATAATACAAATGGAACATTTGGAGTGTTGAACAAGATGACCGGCGATGCTACGACAGTTGTAACATATCCGAGGTCACTGCGACACAGATATTCCTAAACGATCTACCACATCCTGATGGCGTATGCAACGCTTGTTAAGGAGTGTGTTCAATTTAACCAATAAGAACCTTAGCTTCTTCGTAAGCGAAGTTTCGCTATCCGTACTAAGCTCTTAAATATAGAAAAACTGTTGTTGGAATGTGGTAACATGTATAATAGAAATGTAAGCATGATCATTGTCATAATGACTTGTTATAAATAAATCTCAATTTGTCACAGTACAATGTATTAGGGGGATATTTTATAATACATGTGCCAATGGCTTTTGCATGATTTAGCAATAAAATTAAGTTATTAAGTTGTTTACCTCGAAATTTATTTGGAAATGACGGCAATTGTGGGAAACCGTGAAAATAACCTACTTTTAAAGACCGATAACTTTAAACCACAAAAACTTTGATTACTTCCTACAATATGTTCTAGTTCCGAGTAGTTTTGGAAATAGTCTCAATTTATATGTCTTAAATTTTCTGTAAAATGAATTGGATACTACCTGATTTTTCCATAGTAAACGGACAAGATATTTCTCAACGAATGACCAGTATATAACACAACACATAACCTAACTCTGATTGTATATGATCGGTGTTATATACATATATACAAAGGTCAAGGGCCATCCGAATACATATAAGAACAATAAATATTTATTATGATCTATCAGTTATCATACATGTTTTTTTATTATTATTTGAAGGCACATATTTGGGGACTTGTAAATAATGATTGCATAAATATGTAGATATGTTCATTTATTGTATAGTTAAGATACTTATTGTCTTAAAGGCTTATCAACATAAATGGGATATATTCTTCATTGTTTATTCATTAAGTCAAAAAAAATCTTGATGATAATGGTGTACAATATTTATTGAAATTCCGTTATTTGTAAGTTTAAAAATTATCTTTTTTCTTTTCTTTTTCAACAACTCACATAAAATCCTGTACCTTGCAGTCATTGCATAGATATTAAATTTCAGGCATTAGTTACAGGTGTAAA
Organism: Mytilus trossulus; assembly: GCF_036588685.1. Taxonomy (NCBI): domain Eukaryota; kingdom Metazoa; phylum Mollusca; class Bivalvia; order Mytilida; family Mytilidae; genus Mytilus; species Mytilus trossulus. The sequence continues at coordinate 22,838,585 of NC_086374.1, read as the reverse complement.
TGTCAGCACCAGCATGCTAACATTCCAGAATTACCCTCAATCAAACCCCCAAAAACCTGTGTTTGCATTCGGAAGTTGAGTGAGTAGGTATACGTAGGGATATCATGGAACAATTTACGTAATTTTATTTCCTTTCAGAAAAATGGATCATATATAAAACAGGTCAAGAAACTGATGTGTTCAATTTTTACAGTAAGTTTGATAACTATTTATAAACATTTCACACACACACAAAAACACCAGGCAACAGGAATGGAGTTAAATAAGACTTTTTTTCAAAATATTCCTTAAAGTAATTCAATTTTTTTATGTATGTTTTGATTATTTTATAGAAGACATATAATACCAATGATTCACATTCATTTAATGGCAAAATTTCTATCGAAATATATCATTCGGCATTCGATGTGTTTCAATTACCTTTTATGTTCATTCTGTTTAATTTTTCTCGCATTCTAGCGTTTCACAAATATGACTTAAAGGAAGTTTTTATTTTTTTTATTTTTAAATAAACATGATATTATATATGAACTCTGAAATTGAGACTTCTATAAACTATGTGTTATAATTAGGATATATGTCATACATTGACATGCAGTCAGTATAAACGTAGTAGTCTCAGAATAGAAGTAGAAAGAAACACATCACAATTATACCAACATTTTAACAATGTCGGAGAAAAGGGGGTGTTTTATGAATGGTAAAATATACTTCTTATTTCTTTTCATCATAATTCAATTATAAAAAGGTAGTATATGTTAGGGTTATTTTCTTTTTATTCATAATTGTGATATTAGCAGCACGATTCGTACTCTGAAAATTACTAGATTTCGAGTGCTACGTCATGTATAATGATATTTTGTGTGGTTGTCTATCTGATATTGTAGGTGTAACATGTACTTTAGGTGTTGATGGATTCGTATGTCTCGCATTTTGTGGTATTAAACAGCAGTTACTGATAAAACAATCATCTCAGAGATGTTTAAACGTTACAATAGGTGGGAAAAAATGGAATCAAATGTTCGCCGACGCTATTTCTAAATTATATTCAGTGTGTTGTTTTCAAATGTAAAAAAATAACAGTTCTTGATTTTGGGAATAGAAATATGATATTAAATAATAATGATCACAAAAGTCATGACATATGCCGCGTACTATTCGCGCATTGTTACTGATTCTCTCAAAATAAAAAGCTTAAGTATTAGTTAATTATTTCATTATTTTTACAAAGATGTAAAATGATAAAGACAGTCTAATGATTTTGTCATGACGGTGGACTGTTGAATTTCGACGTCTCCTTCCTAACATAAATATTATAGATAACATTGTGTTTTGTTTTTTTGGTGAATCGAGCGTTTGATGATTTTCGACAGAAACCTAGCATATGCATGAATTCAAAAAGATGAAAAAATTTTAATTGCACAATTGGGTAAGCAGATCCTGCTCCACATATTATATGAACATACAAACCTGTGAGTCTAATTCAGTAGATTTCAGATCCTGTTCCACATGTTATATGAACATACAAACCCGTTGATAAGTCTAATTCAGTAGATTTCAGATCCTGCTCCACATGTAATATGAACAAACAAACCTGGTGATAAGTCTAATTCGGTAGATTTCAGATCCTGCTCCACATGTAATATGAACATACATACCCGGTGATAAGTCTAATTCGGTAGATTTCAGATCCTGCTCCACATGTAATACGAACATACATACCCGGTGATAAGTCTAATTCGGTAGAATTCACATCCTGCTCCACATGTAATATGAACATACATACCCGGTGATAAGTCTAATTCGGTAGATTTCAGATCCTTCTCCACATGTAATATGAACATACATACCCGGTGATAAGTCTTGTTCGGTAGATTTCAGATCCTGCTCCACATGTAATATGAACATACATACCCGGTGATAAGTCTAATTCGGTAGAATTGACATCCTGCTCCACATGTAATATGAACATACATACCCGGTGATAAGTCTAATTCGGTAGATTTCAGATCCTTCTCCACATGTAATATGAACATACATACCCGGTGATAAGTCTAATTCGGTAGATTTCATCCCAGAAAAAAGAACGGTATTTTGGTTACGACAAATGGAACTTATACGTCGTCATATACTAGTATATATGAAAGCTAGTCAATATTTGCTACCGTCCGTTAAATTTTTGAAAGGACGACCCCAACTTCATCAATTGAAGCTAACGATCCAATTGATTCCTTGTAAGCCATAACTGTCTATTTAAAAAATCAGGATAGCAAATCCTATTCTGGAATATCGTTTCAACTGGAAGTTATATCGTTGATATGCAGGCGAAGTTGAAATTTTGCTTCATGTAGTAGTGTGAAGTTTTCAAATGGAAAACTGAATTCATCACTGTGGTTGTAATTTTTTGTTCTAAACCGAACATTTTAATGTCGCATGAACAAAAAGATACAAATGTACACAATCCAGAATTAACATTGTTTAGTAAAAGAAAGATTGCAAATGACATTAAAACAATCAGTATAAAGAAACTAAGGTTTCAACTATCTCTGACAAATATGACTTAATACGGATTTGACTTTCCTTTAAGCAATAAGGTTCTTTAGGGGTGCCTTGATGTTTACGTATTTTATATCCTTAAAAGGATTTCAGCAGCCTGGGAAACGGTAAATCAAGAACAGCTCGTTGGATGCTTCAAATATATAAAGCGTTATTTTAGTGTTATTTTTACTTGTCAATTATGCGAAAAATCATTGATTAATAGGTTCAACATTATCAAAATTTAACGTTCTTCATTTTGTTTTCTTTATTAAAAGTTCTAGTCACTTGAAGAAGTTATACGTTTTTACTTCAGGCATTGCATAAGAACCGTGTTTTCCTAACTCTTCATGACGTTGATGTATGAAATCTACTTGGATGTAGGACGGATGATATCTATTTAAAGCTAGCTTTCTATATTGATGAAATCTTTGATAAGGTTATTGTATCGAATGATCGCGATTATATAAAACAATGGTTAGATTTGAAAAAAAATATATCGTGTAATCAAACCACATGTTTTTGTGGAAGAACAGTTGAGTTGTTGTCTTCGGTTATAAAATCTTAGTGGATTATTGAAAAAAAATATTACGTGTGATAATGACAGACTTTTGGTATTTTCTGTGAAATTACAACTAAATAGATATGGTATAGACACTTGTCAATTGTTAAAGATCGTATTTTTTATTTAGATGTTTCTGTTGATTTTTTATTGTGTTATTTTGTTGTATTATTGAAATATTTTATTTCACCCTTCTCACACCGGGTATCCTGATACGAAATACGCGGAGGAATCCGAATCCTGAGTATCAATTACATGTAATGAATTATAGTTTGTAACGAAGGATGGGCAACATCTGTGTCCGATTACCACTATGTGGATGATAGGGTTTACATTTATGCGTGCAAGGTTGGGTAACAACATGTAAGGCGACTGGAAACCTCTGGTTAAAACACAAAAGCTAAACATTTGGCTAATCCCATGCGATCGAGAACGATAGATTAGACCAAAAGTAACACAAACTCTATTGTACTTTCAGGAAAATAATCTTACATTTATCTCAACTAAAATTCGAATGACATCTGTGATGTATATGTATATAAGAACTACATGTATCATAATAAGTCAACAATTTGGCGGTAATGCACTTAAAACAAGTAATATCAAGTCTTGCCTTATGAGAATATATATAAGTATAAAAACATATATATGCTCAAATGTGATGATTCCAAACGAGGCAAATATCCACCAAAAATCAAAAGATGAAAAAGAATGAATTAAACGTCTACTGTTTACCGTGCGACCCTTACAATGCACCGCTTGCTGATGTGTGAGTGCTGAGTATCGAACGGATAAGGCCATCAATTAGGGACGACATCAAAAGATCGATGTAGGATAAAAAAAAAACTTAAATCAAATAGTTGGGGAGGGGGTTAAAATTCTGCAAGTTTTGTTTATCTAAAATCGATTTTTACATGTATCCCTATTGGTAAATCAATTTTCCCTAAATTATTTTAAGAGGGGGTGAGGGGTAAGTGAATAAACTATGTGAATTAAGTTTTTTTTTATCCTACATTGAACTTTTGATGTCGTCCCTTACCAACTGTTGGTTTTATAGTTCGTTTACTGCTGTGTTGTTACATTACACCTCTCTTGCTAAATCTGGAGCGTGTTATCTAATGGTTGTCTGTCATAATACTTGTTAAACATTTAATTCCGAAATATTTGGACTCGCAGTTAGATCTAGTTGTTTCGGTTTTTTTTAGAGCACGAATACTCAATTAAGTATGCACAAAACAAAACAAAAAAAAAGAATAAAGTTAATAGGCAAATAGTTATAAAGTCAAACCTTTACTGCTTCAATATATGACCTATTGAAGACTAATAAGAATAACTTTAAAAGAATACTTAAGGTTAGCTCCTAAATAAAATAAGGGGATGAGGTATAGTTTTCAAAAAGACAAATATCCATCAAAGTTAAAAATGAAGTGGATGTAAGCAATTAAATGTAATTTTGCTTGTTTTAGAATTATGAAATGGATGATTAATGTAACATCAAAAATGAAAATATTTCGCCCGCAGTCCATTGTCCATGTGACAAGACTTTATGTGGTCATTTTAAAATAAGAATTATCTTCTTTATTCTTTATTTCCGGTTTGAAATCACGTTAACACATTTGTTAAACTTTTAACGTGATGTTAAATTCAATCGTAAAACATATATACACCAGGGTTTTCGATATCACAAACTAGTCAAAACATTTACTAAATTTTATCATCGGTATAAAGACATCATTCGTAAATATAGCTCAACATGCAGACTTTTTATACGTTCAGGTATTTCACATCCAATTTTTTATGGAAATATTCTTTATAAAGCACAAAGGTGTCAGTATTCGCCTCATAAACTTACAAAACCTTTGAATAGACTTATTAAGAAGGGATATAGTTACGATACTGTTGTCAAGTCATTAAAGATTGCATATTTTGGCGTTAATATTGAGTCACTGATAAGGTCTTTGCGTCGGAACTAAACACATTTATTCTAAAAACAGTTGTTGGCATGACACGGGTTATGTTCTTCTCATATATGTTATGATGGTATGATACTAAACCCCTTACGGGAAGGATTGTGCCTGATGTTCATATGATGAAATCATAATCTTTCAGTCAGTTTAATTGAAGTCTGGAGCTGGCATGTCAGTTAACTGCTAGTAGTCTGTTGTTATTTATGTATTATTGTCATTTTGTTTATTTTCTTTGGTTACATCTTCTGACATCAGACTCGGACTTCTCTTGAACTGAATTTTAATGTGCGTATTGTTATGCTTTTACTTTTCTACACTGGTTAGAAGTATAGGGGGAGGGTTGAGATCTCACAAACATGTTTAACCCCGCCGCATTTTTGCGCCTGTCCCAAGTCAGGAGCCTATGGCCTTTATTAGTCTTGTATTATTTAAATTTTAGTTTCTTGTGTACAATTTGGAAATTAGTATGGCGTTCATTATCACTGAACTAGTATATATTTGTTTAGGGGCCAGCTGAAGGATGCCTTCGGGTGCGGGAATTTCTCGCTATATTGAAGACCTGTGGGTGACCTTCTGCTGTTGTGTTTTTTTATTATGGTCGGGTTGTTGTCTCTTTGACACATTCCCCATTTCCATTCTCAATTTTATAGATCATCTATAAAGTCATAGTTGAAAGGGGCATTAGCTGTCAGATTCATGTTCACTGATTCGACTTAAAATCTAATAACTTTATTTCCAATTTACAAAAAGTCCAAAAGAAACAAATTACAATTCATGGACTAATTTCTAAAGTGCATCTATAAAGATTTCGCGTGTATCTTAGAATACAAGCCATCTAATTAACAACCGTGATGGTCTTCATAGAATTCAGAAAGGTTTAACATATACATATAAATATAAGTACTCGGGCAGACTCAGTCAAATAAAGGGATCTTTCCGATTACTGCCTTGTTTCACTTTTCAATGTTTGGCTACTGAATACGGATTCAAAGGGTTTGAATATTGACTTGCAAGCCAATTTTACATCATCGATGTTTTTGAGAAACAATTGATCACACCGACAAATAATAGCGAAATATAAGTTTCATTCCGCTTTTTACAATGTTTGAAAAAATCCCCTAAAAGTGGAACTTGTTTTTTTTTGTCAGCTTTGTGTCTAATTCCCCTTTATCAATTAACCTTCGGGTCAGTAATCATTATAACTGTCAATTCACGATGTGTGCTTCCATTACATTATTTAGCCTGATGTTACATTAGACATATGTAATATACGTTCTAAATCATTGCTTGTATTGGGTGATCAATTGAATGTTGGATGGTTAGCCTCTCGAGACGAATTTTACATGCATATTCAAGATTAACCGTTATAATTTTTTTTGAAATGTATGAATCTGACTTGTTTTGTACTACTTTTTTATTCTACTTAGAGGCGACCGGTCGTTGCTCTTACTCCTTTTCCCGGCTCATATTCATTAAATAACGCACTTCTGCCAGTTTTACATCTTTGACTTGACCATACAGTTTTTTTTTAAACCCAGAACAAGCGCATAACTCCTCGCAATAAAGACGAAGCACGCTATCACAAAACCAACTAGGTAGATGGTGACTGCGAACATTCTTTTCTGATTTCTTCACATATAGTGTATCAATGATAAATGAGTGTATGAATTCTACATACAATTGGATATATTTTTCTTTAACATTTTTTTTTGTGACCACCATATACTATAGTAATACATGCACAACAATCTATGTAAATATAAAGTAAACGGAATTACTTTTAAAAAGTTAAGATCGAAACTTCTAGATCCAGCGTGAGTGGTATTGTTTGGCTCTACATGTATTTACTATTGGTCAATGTGACTTTTTCATTTAATCTAATTCATTTTAAATCGATTTAAGGCGAAAGTTTTTTCTTTCATAATCTGTGATCAGATACACCTCGGTACATGCACATACAATATGTATTTTAACTTTGATGATTGAAATTAAAATCAAATGATTATTTTTTTTATAGAGTGTGGAAATAAAAATGTTGAAAACAATTAAATATAACATAACCAAAGTATTTAATAAAAAATGTATTTGATAAAGAAACCATGTTTTATTGATATCTATATATATATATACAAAAAAAAGTTTCTTTTCAAGCGGTGTACAGAATTATATATTAAAAATTAAATACGAGTCTAAATTGAAAACTACGTTCAAACCTATGACTGCGTTGGATAAAAACCGCAATTTTTATACGTGTGCATGTCAAACAAATTTCGTTGTAGAAGGGTCTAAAAACAGCACAAACAACATTTTCCAAAAGACCAAAAGAGTGAAAAAGTATATTTAAACAAAACGCATTTGACTAACAGGTCGAACAACTGATGTTCTTAACCCTGCTGACTGCCATTGGCGATCTATATATACCGATTCTAGTCGTATAGGCGATTTATTTTAAAGGACGTACCCGTCATACTGAGCATCGACCAGCAGCTCAAATCGTAGTCGATATAAACTATGATTGTTTTCATATAATTAGAAATTTGATATATTGAACAAATTAATTAGAGATTATTTGGAAGGAGAAATTGACTATAAACAATGTTTGTATTTGTTTCTTGTACAGAGTTGAATTAAAACATTGTTTAATTTTAACCTTAGGATTTATGGCATCACGTTAAATGTCAGACTAAAAGAAATAAACACGAATTTGAAAATAAAAAAATCATCAATTTAAAAATAAGATGAATTGCATGAAAAGTTTAGTGGTTGATATAAATGTATGAGAGAAGCGTATTGCCTAAAGGGACGTGTCTTAGTATTGTACAAGTTAGTTTGACAAACGACGGGTAATTATAGGCCTTTATACTAATCAAACGTAACCATTCAAACATGTTGTCAAATGATTGAAGTTACTGATCGACTTACACTTTTTTGTTTCTTGCAGATTTTTACAATTAACTGTTAAAGATGGCTTTCTCACATATATTTGGAATTACAGTATTACTGTTAAACATAATATTTACTAATGGTAAGTTTTTTTATGTATATATCTATTATATAATTGCTAGTATATAAACAAGCACCTATCTTGTTTATTTGATTTTATAACACAATATGGAGCTCTTTCGGGTGTTATCGGTATTATAGATGTCTTTTTAAAACAAGTTTATTTATGTAATGCATTGAAAAATGTAAATTATTCAATAAATAGTCAAAAAACAATATACACAAAAATACAGACTTGTACAAGATACTTGTCCCAGTACAAACACACAAACATAAAATAATGCTTCCTATTCTGGGTTTAAGACCCAATATTTTGTGCATTTATATACAAGTATTATTTTATCGTTGACATAACTGCAAAATAAAAATATTAACTCAAAATTATAATGAAAGTTCACAAATTGAAGCAAATTACAGAATTAGAGTAGAAAATGTTATACATACGGAGTCAAAATTGAGTACAAGTGCTCTGTAACAGAGAACGTCGATAGTGATCGCTATCATTCAATGTTTCCATTGGATGTTTGTACGTATCACATAAACGGGTATTATTTACAATTTATTTTCAAAACAAGTAGACAGCTAACGCTTAAAAGTCATACGAAACGAGTGAATGATGAAAAATAATGTTTATCAAATTCTTGACCAATACATTTGTTCTATAATAATCATTGAATTTGTATTATGATGTTCATGTTCACTTGCTCGACAAGGGCCTATAATTGGTTAGATAAAATAATATCTTATGTCTTTATCATAAACTTAGTCTTCTATGCACGATTTTATAATTGTTAACGTAAAAAAAATTCTCTTGGTCTTGTATAATGTGAAAATATGGCACCTAGTTGATTGTCGTGTTTTGAAGCAGTAGGTTACCGATTGTCACCTTAGTAAACAATCAACAAAGAAGCATGGATATTAACGTGTATTACATGTACAATAAGATAACAAATTATTTCAATGACAAATCCATGCGTATTGCGAACACCGTTTTTTTTACGAGAAAGGTCACACTAAGTTCACTGCATACGAAAAACATATCGAAGAATTTGTTACTAGAAGATACCAAAACAAAAAGCTATTTCTTTTAAAATTTAGACAAATTATAGAATTTCCTTGAGAGAAAGTATATGTTCATTCATTTAATAACAATTAGCCCATTTAGTTCATCATTTTTTTTAATTTGAAATTTCATATTACTTTAATACAATTTTATTCACTATGCAGGTCAACGTCCCTCCGCTATTGGACAAAATATGCTTGGTCAACGTAATATATTTGGGATGCAAGGAATGCCAGGAATGCAAGGAATGCCAGGAATGCCAGGAATGCAAGGAATGCCAGGAATGCAAGGAATGCAAGGAATGCCAGGAATGCAAGGAATGCAAGGAATGCAACGATTTTTAAATGGTCAGAGATCTGGTTTTCCAGGAATGCAATTTGGACTAAATGGAGGCATTCCATCTCCTCCAGGATTTCAACCACTGACTAGACAGTTATCAAATATGTTACCGCAGCAACTTCGGAATGCGCTACCAAGAACTCCATTTAATGCTCCTGCAGTTAATGGTGTTAATAATGTGTTGGCTGGAGGAAGGCAAGGGTTTACAGGCAGATTTGGGGGAGCAACAGGAGACGAATTGACGAGACAACTTTCTCCTGCTCCTGCATCAGGGGGGTTTGCTGGAGCAGGTGCACAGACCAATGGTGCTGCAACTGCGGGAGGTGCAACAGCTCAAGGCAGAGCTCAATTTGGAATGCCCCCGTTCCCCGGTTTTAACCGAGCACAAGGACAACCCCCAAATTTTAATTTTCAGAGACCAGGTGGTATGCCTTTCGGACAACGATTACCAGGAGGTATTCCAGGTCAACAACAAAGAGGTACTCCAGGTCAACAACAAAGAGGGCCTAGAAATCAACCTCAGGCTGTAATGCCTCAAAATATTGGTAGTATCGACATGAGCAGTATACAGCCAGGACAAAACCTTGGTAATGGGATCCAACAAACTATGACATTCCCTTCTCAAACAGCTCGCGCACAACCAGCAGCAAATCAATTTCCAACAGCCTTTAATCCCCAGCAAGGTCAAACCCAAGACAGACAGTCACAACAGACAATTGGAACACAACAAGCATTCAGACCGCCACAAATGTTTGGATCTGGTAACCAACAAAATTTTGGAACACCACAAAATTTCGGAACACCACAAAATATTGGAGCGCCTCAAAATTTCGGAACACCACAAAACATCGGAACACCACAAAATTTTGGAACACCAACAAATTTCGGAACGGCTCAAACTTTCGGAGTACCACAAACCTTTAGACCAGCACAAAGTCAACAGCCATTTGCACCACAACCAGCTAATATTGCTAATACAGGTGCAATAGCACAACCGACAGGAGTTCAACCTGTAGCATTTCCTTCACAAACAATAACACGACCTCTGGGGGTTGGTAGACCATCGTCGGGAGTATTTATTCCTCCAGGTGCGCCTTCACTTTTACCAGGCGAAGTTGAAATAGCGCCACCAATTAGTCCAGCCGATGCTGCAGTAATGCAGAGTGGTTCTAATGGTGGTCCTCCTACAGCTGTTTCGGAAATAATCACAATATCTGATATAAATGGAAATATATTATACAGAGGCGTTGATTTATCCGACACAGATATAGAAAAAATTACACAACAATTAGTTAATAATATGACCAATGAACAAGCTGCAGCACAGGCTAATAAAGGTCGTGAGTTAGAAGCTCAAGGTCAGCTCGACTCAATTGTGCCACCGTCTGGACCAACAGGTCAAATGACAGGAGGACAACAAACATCTGGATCACAACCTCCACAACAGCCTCCATCCAGTGGATTTACTGGTCAAGGATTTTCTTCATGGGGACAGCCTTCACAAGGATTACGTTTTCCAGGTCAGGGACAGGTGCAGGTAGTCGGTGATAGTAGGACTGTATTGAATTTGATAGACCCTCCTATTAACAAGGGTTAGTGTAGATAACTTGTAGATTCTAGATTAGATGGTAACAGAAATAGTGTAGATTGCATGTGTGATCATATTTCATTTTCTTAATCCTAAAAAGCCATTATAAATAACATACGGCAAATATACTGCATCAAAAACATTTAAAAGCATTTCGTTTCTGATGAACTTCGAATGATTACGTCCAGGAACCCTTCATTCGCATATTTTTACTTACAAACTAATTTTTCATTTCTTTATTTTGTTCCGAATATCTTTCAAAAGATCAAGTCGAAATTCCGTCCACAAAATTTTATACATAAATGATATGTAAGACATGAAAATATTAGGGAGTCAACTAGATTTGTTTTTGCTGACTTAATAATTTAGGTTTGGGATATGTATGGAAAATCATAAAAAAACTACGATTTTGAAATGAAGTTGTGATTACCACTGAGACAGTTTGAGAGATATTTCATATAATCATTGAAATAAAAACGTTCATAGCAATAACATATTATTTTGAAATAAAATTCAGTGGACGGAATAATTCGATATCTTGCATTTTAAAGTATAAATAATATTTGTTTCGCCATTGTTTACGTAAATCTAGACATTTTACGATCTGTTTTACAAATTTGTTCCTTGTGTGTATGTCTGGAAGCTCCATTATAGTTTTGTTGGTAGTCAGATGCCGTTTAACGAGTTTTAATGCAAACATGTATTCTAAGTATAAGCCTCCTTAATTAGGAGCAACACCATGAGTTTGGAAATTTTATAAAAATCAAAATTACAGCCAATTTACATATAATGGGCAAAAAGTAAAAACACAAAAAAAAATGAACTCCGAGGAACATTTCTAAGGGAAAGTCCAAAATCAAAAGGCTAAATCAAAAGTCCAAACACATCAAACGAATGGATAACAACAAAATAATCGTAATTGGGTAATGTTATTTCCACAAAATTCCGTCCTCAGATATTTTTTTTTATAATCATGATATAGTTTTATACGGAATTGTTTCTAACGATAGATTAACAAATGTTTAAATGACTGTATCTCTGTTAGTATCAAAGCTAAACATATGTTTTTTTACATATTAAACTCCGACCGTGCGAGGGCTGTATAGTCAGTCAAGGTCGTTAAAAACTCCCAAAAATCAATAACATATTTAGATGCAGTTTAAAAAATAATAAATGCATACAAAATGTCTCACCATATCGTATACTTTAACTTGTTATATGAGGTAGTATGAGAGTCTTTCGTCATTTTGAATGTCAAATTACAGTATATGATTGGACCATATAAAATATGAAAATAAATCATTTTGATGCAGGAAGACAATTTATTTATAACACTTTTTGTCTTGAAAAATTTCTGTCGTTTGTGTACACACCCCTTCTATCTTATTAATACATTAATGCGAGTCAGTTGTAGAAAAGTCTAGTTATTTGAGATCTCAGCATGTCTAATATAACATAGAATGATTTGAGTTGGTTTAAGGTCTTATAGCCGTTTCAAAATGGTTAAAATGCTCCTCTCTTATAATTTTTAATCTTTCTTTTATTAACATATATTTCTATGCTAGTGATAAATGCTGTCAAGTTGGCTGTGTAAAAGGGTTATACTTAGTCTAATATAATTTTCAAAAAATCACCAACCATGCAATGTGTTTCTATTTTACAATAAAGCATAACAATCCCGTTTTGATATCTAAAGATAGCCGTATTGTTATAAGTTGAGCATTTAATGTTCAAAGGAAATTCAAACGTTTGCAAATTAATGTATTTGCAATAATTAGGAGTAAAATAAAAGATTTAGAAACAGTTACTGTCTGTCCAATGACAAACATCAAAACATGTACGTGTATAAATCGAACGGTCTGCAGTAAAATAAACTCACATACACCTTTAATAAAGAGGCGTTAGTATTGTAAACCTCAATATAAGTTTTTGAAAAAATCAATAAACTTTGTTGAATTTTGAAGGTTTTCATTGTAGATAGACATTTCGAAGTTGTATCTTCTAGAATCATTTATTACGCGTGAACAATTTCACTATCTTTTATGGGATTGATATTCTTACTGTTATAAATTATTGTCTACGTTATACTCTTCTCTCTGTTTTTTAATGTTTATTAAAGAAGAAACTTGAAATAATTTAAAAAAAATTAAAATAATTCCAAGTTATATGTCAACGACGTTTCTTATACCTGTATAATCACCACTAAAGCCTGTTATCCATGTTTATTGTCTCATTTATGTGTCTGTATGTATTACTTATTCTAATGTATTAACACTTTTTGCATAATATATCATAATTTCATATAAACCTTTGTGTTATTCATGATTTCATGACATTTTTGTTGGAAATCTCCAGATCTTAAGTACTCCTTACAACATTGAACAATAACCTTGTTAGGGATGCATCCATTTAAAGTTAACATATAGGAAGGCGTTTCCCAAATGAGATTCAGACGTTTAATGAAATTTGAAGTTATTTCTTTACTATATGCAAAGCAAATCAACTTTTTGGTGGTCATCGAAATGATTCGCACTACGCTATTCGTTACTTTTTTCTAAAGATGTTTTCAAATGCCATTTTTTTAGTGAGGCTTCTGAAATATTCGAGGATGTAACTTTAAACAAACTCATGAAATGCTCCAGGTTTGACATGATTTAGCACACTCAAATTTAGGTAAAGTGATTAAATTTGCCACGTTATTATTGTTCATGGTCTTATTTATGAAAAAAAACTGTCTTGTTTGTTAAAAGCTTATTGTAGATCGCTTACAATTGAGCTCTGTAAGTATTTGAAAAATGCATACAAAGCTAGATCTGATATTATTGGTTAGTTATATCATCATTGTATTGTTCTCTGCTATCAGTCTTGTGTCTCATTGTGTATACTATATACTATGTGTTAGTATGTCCTATATATAAGTGCTCTTGCAAATATGATAATCATTCATTCATTCAACAATAACACATATTGTATACATTCTGCTAATAAATTGTTGTTTCTTTGTGTTAAGGTTACATGGAAGCTTTCACATCTTGGATCATTTCATAAGTTTGTTATTTTATGTCACATCCTAGATCATTTCATGAGTTTGTTATCTCATGTCACATCCTGGAACATTTTATTCGTTTGTTGTCTCATGTCACATCCTGGAACATTTCATAAGTTTGTTGTCTCATGTCACATCCTAGAACATTTCAAAAGTGTGTTATCTCATGTCACATCTAAGAACATTTCATAAGTTTATTATCTCTTGTCACAGCCTAGAACATTTCATACGTTTGTTATCTCATGTCACATTCTAGGACATGTCAGAAGTTTATTATCTCATGTCACATCCTAGAACATTTCATAGTTTTATTATCTCATGTCAAATCCTGGAACCTTTCATACGTTTGTTATCTGCGTTTGTTGTCTCATGTCACTACCTAGAACATTTCATAAGTTTGTTGGCCTATGCCACATCCTAAAACATTTCAGAAGTGTGTTATCTCATGTCACATCCAAGAACATTTCATAAGTTTATTATATCTGGTCACAGCCTATAACATTTCATACGTTTGTTATCTCATGTCACATCCTAGAACATTTTATAAGTTTATTATCTCATGTCAAATCCTTGAACCTTTCATACGTTTGTTATCTCATGTCACTATCTAGAACATTTCACAAGTTTGTTATCTCATGTCGTATCCTAGAACATTTAATAAGTTTGTTATCTCATGTCAAATCCTAGAATATTATATATTTTGTTATCCCATGTCACATCCTACGACATGTAAAAAGAGTAGATCAATTCAAGAGTGTGTTATCTCATGTCAAATCTTGGAACATGTCATAAGTTTATTATCTCATGTCAAATCCTGAAACCTTTCATACGTTTGTTATTTCATGTCACATCCTAGGACATGTCATAAGTTTGTTATCTCATGTCATATCCTAGAACATTTCATAAGTTTATTATCTCATGTCCCATCCTGGAACATTTCATACGTTTGTTATCTCATGTCACATCCTAGAACATTTCACAAGTTTCTTATCTCATGTCATATCTTAGAACATTTCATACGTTTGTTATCTCATGTCACATCCTGGAACATTTCATACGAGGTTTTTTTCTAATGTCACACCAAAGAACATTTCTTAAGTTTATTATCTCTTGTCACAGCCTAGAACATTTCATACGTTTGTTATCTCATGTCACATTCTAGGACATGTCAGAAGTTTATTATCTCATGTCACATCCTAGAACATTTCATAATTTTATTATCTCATGTCAAATCCTGGAACCTTTCATACGTTTGTTATCTGCGTTTGTTGTCTCATGTCACTACCTAGAACATTTCATAAGTTTGTTGGCCTATGCCACATCCTAAAACATTTCAGAAGTGTGTTATCTCATGTCACATCCAAGAACATTTCATAAGTTTATTATATCTGGTCACAGCCTATAACATTTCATACGTTTGTTATCTCATGTCACATCCTAGAACATTTTATAAGTTTATTATCTCATGTCAAATCCTTGAACCTTTCATACGTTTGTTATCTCATGTCACTATCTAGAACATTTCACAAGTTTGTTATCTCATGTCGTATCCTAGAACATTTAATAAGTTTGTTATCTCATGTCAAATCCTAGAATATTATATATTTTGTTATCCCATGTCACATCCTATGACATGTAAAAAGAGTAGATCAATTCAAGAGTGTGTTATCTCATGTCAAATCTTGGAACATGTCATAAGTTTATTATCTCATGTCAAATCCTGAAACCTTTCATACGTTTGTTATTTCATGTCACATCCTAGGACATGTCATAAGTTTGTTATCTCATGTCATATCCTAGAACATTTCATAAGTTTATTATCTCATGTCCCATCCTGGAACATTTCATACGTTTGTTATCTCATGTCACATCCTAGAACATTTCACAAGTTTGTTATCTCATGTCATATCTTAGAACATTTCATACGTTTGTTATCTCATGTCACATCCTGGAACATTTCATACGAGGTTTTTTTCTAATGTCACACCAAAGAACATTTCTTAAGTTTATTATCTCATGTCACATCCTAGAACATTTCATAAGTTTGTTATCTCATGTCACATCCTGGAACATTTCATACGGGTTTTTTCTAATGTCACACCAAACAACATTTCTTAAATTTATTATCTCATGTCACATCCTAGAACATTTAATAAGTTTGTTATCTCATGTTTATTATCTCATGTCACATCCTAGAACATTTCATAAGTTTGTTATCTCATGTCACATCCTGGAACATTTCATACGGGTTTTTTCTAATGTCACACCAAAGAACATTTCTTAAGTTTATTATCTCATGTCACATCATAGAACATTTCATAAGTTTGTTATCTCATGTTAAATCCTAGAACATTTTATAAGTTTGTTATCCCATGTCACATCCTAGGACATGTCAAAGGGGTGTAGATCAGTTCATAAGTTTGTTATCTCATGTCACATCCTAGAACATTTCATTCGTTTGTTATCTCATGTCACATCCTAAAAGATTTCATACGTTTGTTATCTCATGTCACAGCCTGGAACATTTCATTAGCTTGTTATCTCATGTCACATCCTGGAACATTTCATACGTTTTTTTTTTATCTCATGTCACATCCTAGAACATGTCATAAGTTTATTATCTCATGTCACATCCTAGATCATTTCATAAGTTTGTCATCTCATGTCACATCCTAGATCATTTCATAAGTTTGTCATCTCATGTCACATCCTAGAACATTTCATACGTTTGTTATCTCATGTCACACCCTAGAACATTTCAAAAGTTTGTTATCTCATGTCGTTTCCTAGAACATTTAATAAGTTTGTTATCTCATGTCAAATCCTAGAATATTATATATTTTGGTTATCCCATGTCACATTCTACGACATGTAAAAATAGTAGATCAATTCAAGAGTGTGTTATCTCATGTCAAGTCCTGAAACATGTCATAAGTTTATTATCTCATGTCAAATCCTGAAACCTTTCATACGTGTGTTATCTCATGCCAAATCCTAGAACCTTTCATACGTTTGTTATTTCATGTCACATCCTAGGACATGTCATAAGTTTGTTATCTCATGTCATATCCTAGAACATTTCATAAGTTTATTATCTCATGTCCCATCCTGGAACATTTCATACGTTTGTTAACTCATGTCACATCCTAGAACATTTCACAAGTTTGTTATCTCGTGTCATATCCTAGAACATTTCATACATTATTTTGTCTTATGTCACATTCTAGAAAATTTCATACGTTTGTTATCTCATGTCACATCCTGGAACATTTCATACGTTTTTTTCTAATGTCACACCAAAGAACATTTCTTAAGTTTATTATCTCATGTCAAATCCTAGAACATTTCATAAGTTTGTTATCTCATCTCAAATCCTAGAACATTTTTATAAGTTTTTTATCCCATGTCACATCCTAGGACATGTCATAAGGGTGTAGATCAGTTCATAAGTTTGTTAACTCTTGTCACATCTTAGAACATTTCATTCGTTTGTTATCTCATGTCACATCCTAAAAGATTTCATACGTTTGTTATCTCATGTCACAGCCTGGAACATTTCATTTGCTTGTTATCTCATGTCACATCCTGGAACATTTGATACGTTTTTGTTTTTTTTATCTCATGTCACATCCTAGAACATGTCATAAGTTTATTATCTCATGTCACATCCTAGATCATTTCATAAGTTTGTCATCTCATGTCACATCCTAGATCATTTCATAAGTTTGTCATCTCATGTCACATCCTAGAACATTTCATAAGTTTGTTATTTCATGTCACATCCTAGATCATTTCATAAGTTTGTTATCTCATGTCACATCCTAGATCATTTCATAAGTTTGTTATCTCATGTCACATCCAAGAACATTTCATAAGTTTGTCATCTTATGTTACTTCCTAGACCATTTCATAAGTTTGTTTTCTCATGTTACTTCGTTGAGCATTTCTTGGGTTTGCTATCTCATATCAAATCATAGAGCATTTTCTAACATTTGTATCTCATGTTACATCCAAGATTATTTCACGAGTGAGTTATCTCATGTCACATCCTGATTAATTTCAAGAATGTGTTATTTCATGTCACATCCTGGATTATTTCATGAGTTTTTTTGTTTTTTTTTTATCTCATGTCACATTCTGGATCATTTCATGAGTGTTATATCATGTCACATCCTGCATCATTTCATGAGTGTTTTATCTCATGTCAAATCATCTAGCATTTTTTTATGAGTTAGTTATGAGCTTCCTCTTTTCAAATTTTTCATGTAGTTCTGAATTCGGTATTTTTGTAATACCTTTTTTTTTTTTTATCCTTTATGATAGTTTACACTGGAATCATACTTGTTATTACCTGTGCTAACTGATTTTTTTTATGATTTCTCTAGTAGATTTATACTTATTTATTCCTGTATATTACCTGTTTGATTTTCATAATCTCAAATCTTTACTGTTTTATTAACTACTGAATTTATAAACTCTTGCTCTATGGTCGGGTTGTTGTCGCTTTGACACATTCTCCATTGTCATTCTCATTTTTATTCCATATATTAGTAAACCTATATAATAGTACATTTTTATATATTATCGCTTCTGAAAATATTTAGTAAGAAAACAAATGAATGCAAGGCAATAGATAAGTAACTCTTAAATGCAACAAAGCTTTTTTTACAATACACGATCGTTACTGATTAAAAGCTGTCTTAAACTTTGCAACCCCCAGGTTACAGTGCTACACAGCTACGGTTGCATAGGTACTTTATCTGTACCAATTTGTTGTAGTACTGGAAAAATACTTTTTATATTGATTTATATTTTTTTACTATAGAATTATTGTAATATTTAGGTACCTGTGTTTTTACAGTACCTAATTTGTACTTAAAATTAAATACTACAGATTTTTGGTAACACCGTTACATTTTTAGCATTTTGAAAGTTTGTCTTTTTCAAATCTTTTAAAGTAATGATTTTCAAACATGGAATATTTGGATCACTGTTGATATTATATCTATATCAACATTTTAAGTACAAATCAAGTACTGAAAAATATAGGTACCTATATATTACAATAGCTTTAAAGTAAACAAATAGTATTAAATATTAAAAGTAAATTTCCAGTACTACAGATTTTTGAAAGGCGTATAGCACTTTCATACGATTCCTCTCTGCATGGATGCATATGTAAAAACTCTTTGACGGATCTGTTAGTGGTCTGTTTTTGTACGGCTATTTGTCTATCCTTATTCAATGCTAGTCTAAATTTCCCACATTTATTCCACTTTGCAGAAACTACTTACTGAAAGTGTATTGATTTCTATCTGTCCTGAATATGTATCAATAATTACCACTGAAAATCAAAGACAAAACTACATGATAAACTGTTGAACAATTTTAAACACATTTAGACTATCGCTGGATAAAATAGGGAATATTATATTATTGCAGAGATGCTGTCTTACAGCAGACCACCAACGGTTCACTGCACACTGAGACCCCTTTCCCGTTTTTTTATGTGGTTTGTTGTAGTGTTTTTGGACTGGCTCGTATTATCCTGGTTTTGCATGTTTTTCTTCGACATGTGAGTTTTGAATTTTCCCTTGTCAACTTCTAACTTTTTTTTCTCACATAGGGGTTCTCCGTAAAACAATCTTGCACATATTTAATATTTGAACATGATTAGGGAATACTAGTTTATGGTAAAGCATCAATCAGAATTTATTTCAAATTTTCATTACCTTGTAAACCTTAACTTCTAGTCAAAGCTATTGTCCCCAAAAAACAGAGCATAACATTTTTTCAGAAAAATGATGACCAACACCAGCTAATTAAGCACGTATTTTATGTATAACACATGGTCAAACAATAACCTTTGTTAATGGCAAACAATAAATTAAATGAATTGGTGTTAACAGTGGCACCTGTAAAACATTATACCTAATATATAATGTCTACATTCACATGTCGTCTGACAAACGAAACATGTACGTAACAGAAAATGTTGTCATGTATTCATTCTTTGTATAAGGTATCCATTAATCCCGGGTAGATTGAGCATGCGTCAAATATTACAACTTCTTTAAGTTACAATGATTAAGACTAATGGCGTTGTCGTCAATAAGACATTATATTATGTCAATTTTGAATAACACATTGTATTATATAATGGCCATTTGTTATGACAATAATTTGATAGCTAACATGTACATATCTATTCTGAAGTGAAATGATTAATATCAAAATATATGATTAAATGATTAATACAAACAAATAAAATGTCACAATTAATGTGATGACATTAAGAGAAAGGATTAAATAAACGTAAAGCATAATAGACCACTTTCGAGTTCATCCGTCACCAGCAAAAACTCGTCAATTATACACGCCTTTATGACGTCATTTACCAGATAGAGGGGATCGCATGTATCCCTGCACTATTTACGTTCATCGAGCGTCTAAGTGATCGTCTTTGTGCAGGATAAACTAGAAATAATGGTTGCTCTGTAGGTACTTACTGGCAATTCCCTAATGACAGCAGTGTTGATTGTCAATTTTGAGAATTCAATTTGCCGAATAATTCGTACAATATAGAATTATAGTTTTCCAACCACTCGCTCAACATTGGAAGGAAGTGACGACGCCCCTAAACGCACAAATGACGGTGATAAAGGCGCGTATAATTGACGAGTTTTTTTCCGGTGACGGATGAACTCGAAAGTGGTCTATTGCTCTTCGTAGCCTTCGTTGTCTAAAAAAATGATCATTTTTATATAGATTAGACCGTTGGTTTACCCGTTTGAATGGTTTTACACTAGTAATTTCGGGCCCTTTATAGCTTATTGTTCGGTGTGAGCCAAGGCTCCGTGTTGAAGGCCGTACATTGACCTATAATGGTTTACTTTTATAAATTATTACTAGAACACACCCGCGAAATCGCGGGTATAGTACAGCTTTGTGGACTGTTGTAGGATGATATTTTTGTAAAAGATAGTATGTATGGGAAATTTCATAAAAGATATCAACAGCCTTCTCCCTTGTTTAAAAGTCCAATATTCGTTTCCTATCTGTTAAATTCAGATAAATACGTGTGTCTGGTCTCAGACCACAATTATTCTTCTCCTTTGCTACAATGCTGCTTTTGGTAAAAGTCAAATAAAATTAACAATTTGCACCGTTTCAAACATGAAATAAATCTAACTGCTTATATATAGACCATTATTAGTCTAATAAAATATGCTCCTAGGACAATCCGTCAGTGTTTTTTTCTTCTTTTGAGAGCCTCATTAAGAAGTCAATGGTAGGATATGCATCATGTATAAATGACTAAGGCTAATTTGAGGAGTGGTCGGAGGGCTCCTGATCCCGAAATCACGCGCTTAAAACCATGAAATCCAGAGATGCAGAATTAAGAGAAAAGCATACCCCGAAATCACGAAATCGAAAATATATTCCCGGATCCAGTCAAGATCAATCCCCAAATCCCGCGCTTAAAAACACACGATCCCGTCGCCCCGAAAAATGCTCGCCTACTTTTAATCTCTACCTTACTTTCATTTTTGCCAAACTCACTATTTTCCCTTTCAACAATACATTTTTATGTCCCATTTACGGGCATTATGTTTTCAGGCTAGTCTGTCCGTCCGTCCGTCCATGTATGTCCCGCTTCAGGTTAAAGTTTTTGATCGAGGTAGTTTTAGATGAAGTTAAGCATGTTTTACTTCTTTTAATATATATGCAAGTGGTATGACCCCTTAAGTTATCAGTTCAAAGAAAACAGTAGACAGAATCAGGGCCGACATTCTATACTAACATAGAAAGTCCCTGACAGAATACAGATAGTCTCTATATATTAAAGTAGTATAATCGTAGTTTACTTGTAGATAACGCGAAAAATAATTATCTTCTTTAAGGAGGTATCATAGTTGTGGTTCTTGCGATCTAAACACCGTCATGTGAAACGCGAAAAATAATTGTCCTCTCTAAGGAGGTATAATAGTTGTGATTATTGCGATCTAAACACCATGATATTGAGAACGCTCTGAATGGCTATTTTTTTTCTCTATTTTTGTTATCCATCATATATATATGATTGGTTGTACTTGTGTCAAATATTTTACTTATTTTAATATATATATATATATACAACTGGTATGACCCCTTGAATAGTAAACATTTCAAAGAAAACAGTAGACAGAATACAGAGAGTCTCTGTATATTAAAGTATCATAATCGTAGTTTACATATAGATAAACGCGAAAAATAATTATTGTCCTCTATAAGGAGGTAAAATAGTTGTGGTTCATGCGATCTAAGCCCCATGCTATGGAGAACTCTCTGATTGGCTTATTTATTTTTCATATTTAGTTATCTATCATACGATTGGTTGTATTTGTGCATCTTTCAAACCGGAAATCTAATCTATGACTAAAAGTTAGTTCGATGACGGAATCATATCCGGACTCCTTTTTTGTCGATTTTCTCCCAAAATAACTCAATCTGAATAATCATAAAAATGGATGACAAATGCGACTATGCATGTTACCTATAGGACACAGAGGCATGATGATTGATTTATTGTGGAAGGAAGAGAAGCGACACCAAAAATGAGGTCTTCTCGTTTAATAGTATAGATTTGGATGGAGAGTTGTCTCGTTGGCACTCACACCACATCTTTCTGTATCTAATATAAAGAAAATTATATTGTATGACGCGGATATATATTGACTGATTTGAAAAATAACTCTACCTTCAAGTTGTCTCACTCTTTAAATGGCTTGAAATATTGCACTATATAGTAAACAGTCTTCATGTATTTTTCAGACAATAAATATTATGTTTATGCGATTATCTTAATATATTCTATTTCTTACTCAAAGAAATTTGAGATGTCTGTTATGTCGCGATATATCTCATGGTTATATTATACTAAACCAACCCAACCACAACAAGAACTATTTTTTAAATTCACGTTTGTGTTTAGGAATTTTCGTCAGATGTTCGGAGTATTTGGTTATTTTTCCTACGATACATAAAACCATATTTTGCATCTTTCTTTTCATAGAAGACTTCAATGGGTTATACAAAGATCAATTCCAAAATTAAAGGAGATTTTAATTTTTTTTTTCAATGTCTCATGATTAGAGATCCAAATAATGCCAATGCTAAATATAAGATAAATGTCCGGGTCAGTCTTTTCCCAACATTAAAAAAATAATCATCAAATACATGTACTTCAAAACGTTCTTTTTGCTTGTTGCATGCTGTCTTTTTTTGGT
Organism: Mytilus trossulus; assembly: GCF_036588685.1. Taxonomy (NCBI): domain Eukaryota; kingdom Metazoa; phylum Mollusca; class Bivalvia; order Mytilida; family Mytilidae; genus Mytilus; species Mytilus trossulus. Next base: position 22,815,213 of record NC_086374.1, on the reverse strand, counting down.
GATATTTTAGAGATTAGAAATATTAACACATAGCTCAACGGAAATACAATTACTCATTTATAGAATGTTTAAAACGTTTGATTATATATTGATATTAATTTTGATTTTTCAGGCACTTTGCTTATTCAATCATCCTTTGTCTTATCAAACGACAAAGAAAGTAAACAAATCTTAATTAGTATTTATCAGAAATATAACCATAGTGCTTAAAATATGTAAACCATTCTTGTCATATCTAAAACTGTCTTTATTCTATTTAACAGTAGCACCAGCCAGAAGAACTCGTTGATAGTGCTTCTGTATACAGACTAAATTTTGCGTCGTAAGTATCACAAATAAAAACACTTCTTCAAAAATTAAGAGATATAAGAGCATGTTTTGGTGTACATAATTGTTAAAATGAAAAGTGGGAATTGTTCATTTTGATACAAGTAGAAAACAATCGACAAAACATTGATAGTATAACAGCATACAAGGTTAACGACGCAGTCATACAAGGATACCCAATTCCTCCTGTTATTTTACATCAATAACTCAATCTGACTATGAGTTCGTTTGATCCCTCAGACTACTCTCAACCAATGAAAGTGTCAAACATAGAATTATTTGTGTTTAATAAGAAAGCATTTACCTGAACAATTTGTAAACACATTTTTTGTATATAAATGTTCAATTTCCTAAGGTATAAAGACTAAACTAGACAGAGTTTTATTTGTTTATTTTGTAAACTTTTGCACAAATGAGTTTGAGCTGAACGTTTTTTTCTCAACTTTTACTGTTTTCTTCTTTTTAAAATCAATAGGATCGTTCCGTAAAATCACAAGCATAAGATGTTATAGTAGTATCACCGTTGAACAAGCAGTTGAACTAAAATGGTCAAATTCTTTATGAATACACTGATCAAATGGAATAATGTTATGATAAAGGGCATGATTAGAGATGTAGCGGATGTATTAAACATAACTTATCGATGTTAAAAACATAACTATGTCGTAAATGTATTTGTTATTTCCTTGTTTACTACACTTTTATTCTATCAAACAAGTTTTTATGTTAATAGTGAGTGCATCATAGTACGAATATTATGCAATAGAAAAAAAATTAACATGTTAGGAAAATGTAATTTTCTAATTATTTTTCAACATTTTTTTGCAGCAAGACGAAACTGAAATGAGAGGGGCTTTCATGTGTCAACCATTAAAAAGTAATCTAATTACAAAACCAAGAGACAGCTTCGTTATACTTTAATTATTATATTGATGTTTTGGAAGGCGACTTTCCTGGAATGAATGGAACTTGCTTTAATTATAGACGTTTAGGTTTTTATAGTTTAGATGATCTGACTATGCAGTTACTTCTCCTAAATCAATTAAAGAGATAGCTTGTATGGTCTGACATTGTATATACAAGTTAATACACCAAAAAAGTAAACTACAACTCATGTAATAATGTCTCTTTGTTTCCGTATTATGTCGTTTAATGGTAATCATAGAATTGAAAAAAAGTAATTTTTCGCTGAAAACTTTATATTGAAAATTGAAATGTTTTTGTTGTTGTAACTTTATACTTTGTAAATAGCAGTTCAATAAAACATACATGTGATTATAGTTATGATTCTGTAAAACTATACTTTCTTATTTCCACAAAATTCTGTCTGTTTGTTTGTTCGCTCATCATTATCAATATTTTTAAATTTGATGCGACTGTCGTACAAGTGAGAGGTTTAGAGCTATGCAAACAGGTCCAATCCACCATTTTCTACATTTGAAAATAACTGTTCCTAGTCAGGAATATGACAGTTGTTCATTCGTTTGATGTGTTTTATCCTTTGATTTTGCCTTTTGATTAGGGACTTTCCGTTTTGTATTTTCCTCGGAGTTCATTCAGTATTTTTGTGAATTTATTTTTTTCACATAAAAATATTACAAAAAAACGACTACAATTAAGCACAAGAAACGCGTTCTTTTGTTTACTACAGCACATATTGCTTCGTATTTGAGTATTTAAGACTATACACATAAAAGTAATCTATATAAGAAACAAAGAAATATGAAGGAGCCTTTGTATGTATTCGTTATTGCATCCAAATAGAGTGAAATATATATGTTCGGTTCAGATAAATTAAAATAGAAAAGTAAGCACCAGTAGCTAGTGGAATGTAAAATTGTCTGAATCTCTCAGTAATTTTCCAAATTTGAAGAGTAATTTAACACCTATGGTTTGAAAGGTCTCAAAATGGTCAGTTTCCATTTCGAAACATTCAAGAGTTACAGGAAGCTAGTAATCGCAAAGTTCTTCATTAGACATGTAACTAGGAAGAACGTTATAGAATTGATATTGATGATTTCAAAACAAAAACATATATACGTATGTCGGCGAGATAGTCACATGAAGTTATTGCATAAACCAAATGGACCAAAAGACATATGACCTCATCTATTACAGAGAACGCATTATAACATGTACATGGTATGATTACCAAAGAAACAACCATAATCACCAGAGCTTAAATGGAGTTTGCCTAAGCAGTTAGATGCAACCGAGGAACCTCAATAATTAGAAAAAACTCAAGGAGTATAGTCGACTATCAACTGCCACGATAGAAAACAAATCAATTTACGAAATTAAAATATGACATACAAGATTAGATTGCAGCTACTGAACTACAGACTCCTGACTTGGACTTGCACATAAATCTAATGGGGTTAAGCATGTTTGTGAGTGACCAACACTCCATTCTCACATGAAATAGTGGAGTACAGTAACAGCTTCTTAACATAAGAACTAACTAAAAATCAGTTGCCCGTTATCCTTATGTCAAACTTGATAGAAGTTGGAAACTACATAGTGCGTTTATTTCCGTAGACCCTCCATCAACAGAAAGATAAGCTTCTATTTATTTTCATAAGTTGATTAATTGAAAGACTCCATGTCATATAGCGAATATTGTGATTTATCAGTACACCAGTAATAATTCACTTTCAGTTCCTTGTCGAACTACTTATTGTTTGAATAAAAAAAAATCACCAAAATTTCGGCTTTGGAGTAACATCCCTGTAATAGAAGAACAAACTCGTTTATGTTACACCCCTTATAAAAAGAGATGGAGATTAATGAGACAACTCTTGACAAGAGACAAAATGACACAAAAACTTAACAAGTTACTATTGCCCATGCACCGTATGGCCTTTAACAATGAACAATGCACAAACCGAATAGTCAGCTTTAAGAGGCTTCAAAAAGACAAATGTAAAATAATTCAATCGAGAAAACTAACGACCTAATTTATGTACAAAAAAATGTACAGGCTCATGGCTTGGGCAAGCACATTCATACAGAATGTTGCGAAGTTAAACATGTTAGCGGTATTACAACCCTCCTCTAACCTAAGACAGTGGTGTAACAGAACAACATAAGAATGAACTATAAATTTCAGTTAGAAAAAGACTTAACTCATCAGATAGATACAAATAGTAATACATCTAACAAAACCACGTGGACGTAACCGGGTACTTGTACATCCCAACAACAAAACAACACCAAGTACCGAGTCTTTATAAAGGCAAAATATTCCATTCCGAATTATTATTATGAACACAGAACACTGAATCCGATATACGTATACCATGACCAAATCCGTGCCGAGAGTACATTTGTAGTTGTCTTAAAGATTTCATATGTATCGGAAAACAAAAAGAAACATCTGGCTCATTGATGTTCAGGTCGAGATCAAATCAACAATAAATACAATAGGTAGGTTGAATTTGATGCTAGGTGACAAATGATAAACAGCAGAGACCAATACATAAAAATCAAGTGCAAAGAGCGAAGGGAAACCTTTGATCACTTCATTCTAAATTGAACAATACCGGTATATGATCCAATCTGTGAAGCCTTGTTTGTCAAATCCTACCATTTTAGACTTTTTCATAAAATACAGGTTTCGTACATAAATAAGGTGAACGCTGACCGCGTTAGACATGTGGCCTCTGAAATGAGTTAATTATATAGAGAAAACGTTCAAATTGAATGAGGGTCTGCAAGTGATCGTTTGAATCAGATGACCGCTGCAACGAGGTGACTGGTAAGTATAAAAAAAATTTGTAAGGGTTCCGCGGAACCCAGTGTCTCGCCTACTTTTGCTGTAAATCGCAGGCTCAACAAAAAATGAAGAAAAAAATCAATAAAAAAAATCCTCTTGATACTATCTTTTGATTGTAAGAAGCTTCTGTCCAAGTTTGGTAAAAATCTAGGATAGTTAATGAATCTAATTAATGTTTTGAAAACTTAAACTGCCGACTGTATGTAATGTTAACTGGAAGAAAATCTAAGTCCATTTAAAAGTAAAATACAGAAAAAATGGAGTTATCTTTTTACAATATTTACTTCTGGATACTATCTTATGGTCATAAATAAGCTTCTGTCCAAGTTTGGTACAAACCCAGGATAGTTTAAGAAAGTTATTAAAATTTTAAAAACTTTAACCACAGAGTGAATGTAATGTTTCCCCGCAGAAAAACTAAGTCCATTTAAAAGTAAAATACGGAAAAAATGAATTTATTTTTTTACAAAATTTACTTCTGGATACTATCTTATGATCATAACCAAGCTTCTGTCAAAATTTGGTTCAAACCAAGGATAGTTTAAGAAAGTTATTAAAATTCTAAAAACTTTAACCACAGAGTGAATGTAATGTTTTCCCGCAAAAAAAACTAAGTCCATTTATAAGTAAAATACGGAAAAAATGGAATTTTATTTTTACAAAATTTACTTCTGGATACTATCTTATGATCATAAACAAGCTTCTGTCCAAGTTTGGTAGAAATCCAGTATAGTTTAAGAAAGTTATTAAAATTTCAAAAACTTTAACCACAGAGTGAATATTTGTGGACGCCGCCGACGACGCCGCCGACGCCGACGGAAAGTAGGATCGCTTAGTCTCGCTTTTTCGACTAAAGTCGAAGGCTCGACAAAAAGAAGATGTGGTATGATTACCAATGAGACAACTATCCACAAAAGACCAAAATGACAGGCATGTTTGAGTGTACTAGCATTATATGTTTTGATATGGTGACTGAACATATGTATCAGTAAAATACTACCAGCTTGACATCAGTAACTTAGTGGGAGTATGCAATTACAATTGTAGTGGCATTTCTTGATAGAATTAGAAAAAGAAAAAGATAAATTATGAATCGAAATCGGTATTTTTTATGTGGCATTTTGTTGGAATTTAACAGGGGAAAAAGATAGTTTGTTTTAAGACTCCGAGCGCTGGGAAACAATTCCATAACGGGTGACATTTTTATTCAATTTGAGTAACTACGATTCCTGATTGTAATTTATTAAAAAAATACTAAAGCTCCATAACTTTGAAATTATAACTCTGAAAAACATTGGACCTCATCTTAATAACAATTATAGTAAAATTATTTTGTAAAGATCTGTTATTTTAAACTTGATTTTTTTTTGTTACATCAAGATGTCTCAAAATATGTTGAAGTCAATTACTAAGGCAGGGATTTCGTAACCGCAAATTACTTAATTAACACTTCTTAATTTTTTGATAGATGCAAATATTTGGTTTGGAAGTTTGGCTTTGGGAAATGACTCAAATAACAGCATACCGTATCCTAATTTTCTGTCATGTTGTGTATAGAGCCCGTAAACTAAGATACGACCATGTTCATCAATCCTTTAAATAAGAACCATTGGTGGCCTTCTGTTGTTTGCTGTATTGTCGGGTTGTTGTCTCTTTGACACATGCCCCATTTCCAGTCTCAACTTTATTTATTCTAAAAGTTTATCAATTTAACACCGTAATTAGAGCTTGGAATATTGTTTGGTTTAATATGATATATCTAAAGATAAAAAAATAACCAAAAAGGTATTCATGTACAGAAATCACCTCTTGGAAACAGCTGCATTTATTTGCACCTGTCCTAAGTCAGAAACCTGATGTTTAGTTGTTGTCGTTTGTTGATATGGTTCATAAAGTTGTAATGGGTTACTTTTACAATTTGTGACTTGGAAATTGGCAGTTGTCTCGTTGACACTCATACCACACCTTCCTATATTTCTCTATATATTATAAGTTGTAATTCATATTACTAGTTATTGGTTTTGAACTAGATTTCTGCAACTGTAAGTTATCAAAGAGAAGTACATTGTGTCTTTTTGTTACTGTTTTGTGCTCTTTGTCGAATTGCTGAGTCTAGCCTTTTCCAACTATTTTTTTACACTTTGTTTTTATGTTGTCTCTTTGACAAATGCCCCATTTCCAGTCTCAACTTTATTTATTCTAAAGGTTTATCAATTTAACACCGTAGTTAGAGCTTGGAATATTGTTTGGTTTAATATGTTATATCTAAAGATAAAAAATAACCAAAAAGGTATTCCTGTACCTAGTGCTGTTAGATCACTGCCCTGGGTTAGGGGATAGGAAGAGCGCTCGTAATTATGTTTCACCCCGCAACATTCTTTATGTGCCTGCCTCAAGTCAGGAGCTTGAATTTCAGTGGTAGGCGTATGAAGCTGTGTTTTAATAGCAATTGATTTTTCTTGTCATTATGGGGACTTTTATAGCTTACTGCAGCGCCATTGGGTTTGTTCTTTGTTGAAGGCATACGATGAACTATAAATGCTAGCATCTATGTTGTTTTTGTATCTGGTGGATAGTCGACTCATTGTCAATCATACCACATTTTCTTAGTTATATACATGTATACTTCTGGTTTATACATGTTGTCATGCTCAAGCAATGCAGTATAAAAATGCATTTTTTTCTGTTAATGAGTGTTTTCCTCAAGTAACGTTTTAGTGATTATAATATAATCATCGACTTATGATAAATAAGTGAATTTCGAGGTTTCCAGATGAACAAGATTAGGGGATTGGGAATTCTTATTTTGAAATGTCTTATTTCCTCAGTGGCCGTCCATTCGACCGTTGTTAGACTATTTGCATTTTCTAAATCAAACAAGCCAATTTGAACGCAATGCAACAGGAATGCTAAATATCTTGTTTAAATCAATGTTTGATTCCTATAGAAAGGCAAACATGGTTGTAGAAGAACTGCAATGAGTAAATCAATATAGATACAGGCTCATTAAGTTTAAACATATCTATTGATAGTACCGCGTTCATAGTTGATTTGGAAACAAGTTATTGTAACTTATTGTAATCCCTTTCCTCTTTGCAGGTGCGAGTGATGCCTTGTAGCGGCTCACTTGAAACAGATTATATATATATAGAAAATGTGGTACGATTGTCAATGAGAAAACTCTCCACGATAGACCAGATAACACAGAAATGAGCAACTATGGGTTACTGTACGGTCTGCAGCAACGAACAAGGTACATACTGCATAATCAGCTATAAAATGCCCCGTATGGGCAAATGTAACCTGTAACAATTCAAAACTAACCCTTATTATGTACAAAATAATGAACGAAGACAAATATGAAACACAGCAACAAGCGAAAACCGCCGAATTACAGGTACAGTATATTCTCAGTAAAAAAATGATAAGTCGAAAAACCAAGTGAGATGTGATTAATTATATTTGATAAGTAACTATATAACAGAGAGGGAAGTGACTAATCTAGGTAAATGTTACAAATGGAGGTAAGCGTGCATGAAAACGTAACATCCATTATAAACTTTGTATGTTCAAATAAATTTTATTTTATTGAGAAAAATCTAAAATAAATGGACAGAAAACAAATCATGCGTACAGTACATGACATGACGGTTTACTATAATTACCAAAATGAAATTTGTTTGAAATATGATTCACGATCTAAAACAAGGAAGGTGATCTGTGGCCTTCGTTTATGTTGTTTGTGACCTTTGTTTGTGAAGATTCAAAAACATGAAAAATTTTATTTTTATATATAATTGTTGAACAGTACTTTAAAGGTATATTGTCTTACATCAAATGCTATGGTATTAGTCTGCGAATTTTATTTAACATTTTTTATTGTTTATCAAGCATTACACTAGTTAAACTTTCGAAATAACTGTTGTACACATTCCAAAATTACCTTAATTATGTTGCAGGTACACTTTGATTACTTTAATTCTTTATCGAGGTGTTGCATGATAAGCTTTCTCTATTCATAAAAGTTTGTTAGCTGTTTGGAATATGTACGAAAAATGGAGGAAAACTACAAACATGTAAACTATGCAATAACAACAACAAAAACACAACAACAGCAACAACAACAACTTTATAAGAGTTTCTCCCCTTTAAAACATTGGATATAAAACACAATATAATAATAAAAATTCAATTTATAAAAGATTCATTCTAAAAAGAGTTCTAGGAGGGACTGTAATACACACTCGCTCTCACCACATATGCAACATACTGCACTAGCACACTATGTTACCAGAGACATATAATACAATGTATTATATGTCTCTGATGTTACTAATAACATCCTTTACAACACAAAAGACACAAAGTTTTGTTTGAGAATACTTGCAGTTACTGGTAACTAGTTCATAGCCAATAACAACTGATAAAAAATGCACCTATCTTAAACTTAAATATCAATCCGAACTCATCAAACATCAAACGGATTTAAAAGCTAGAGAAATCATATTATTGTGCAATGCCAAACTATATATATCGGCAGATTTAAGTACTGTGAGTGTGCAAAATAATATATATATAGCATGTATCACTATAATATTCAGTATGATTTTAATTTATTGAGAACAAAATCAATATGTATACCATATAAAACAATATTGAAAGATCTCATTACAGTGTTGAATTTGTGTTTTTATGGAATAAGTTTATTTGACCGATAAAATAGATATACCTGAGATCACCCAGTTTTTGTTGGGGTTCGTGTTGCTTAGTCTTTGAGTCTTTAGTTTTCTATGTTGTGTTTTCTGTGTACTATTGTTTGTCTGTTCGTCTTTTTTTTTTAAGCCATGACATTGTCAGTTTATTTTCGATCTATGAGTTTGAGGTTTCTCTGGTATCTTTCGCCCCTCTTAAAGAATATATGTTTTACCGGATCGTTTTAAAAATTCCGCCCGGTAGACGACATAACCGTCAAAATTAGGATGTGTTTCTAGTATGCTGATTGAAATAAATGTTCTACAGGTGCAGACTTGCTTGTGTCTGTTTCATCCACCCCCCCCCCCCCCCCCCCCCCCCACATGGGAAGAAGTAACAAAATAATAACGCCTTCTTCATCGACTACTTTATTGTATTTTGTAATGGTATTCAAATGTCCTTTGCCTTAATCCGTCTCAACATATAAATACATAAAGTTGTTACATGTTATATGAAGAATTGTTTGCGAACAATCGTAAAAGTCTATAAACTTTTAATCAAAAATTGACATCGCGATGAAAAGTAAAATGTGCACTTTTCTATTTGAATTTTGAATACCTAGTGCATGTAAAAGAGCACGTAACATGTATAAACAAAGTCAAAACAAATTGTCTGTTTCTTAAACGTGTAAGACAAAGCGTGTATTTGAAAATAACCATACAATTTAATATTAGAAAAAAACTATTAAAATTCATTTGTACATTTATATCACAGTAAACAATTATCAAGATATCGAATTGACAGATTTTCTTCTATTTTCTGTGAGTATTTATTAAAATGATTTATACGAATAAGATTAGAAGGACTTCTTAAAGACAACTAAACTCAATCGGAAGTTAAGAACTTTTTTGAAAACAAAGATACACAGCTAATTACTCCGAATTTATTTCACATATTTTCAATAAATGTCTTGTCCAATCTTTATCAAAATTTACACTATTCCCTTTTGTGTGGTTTTAGTATGATTATAATATAATAACGTACTTCTCGCCATATAATGAAGCTATAAGTGCCAACAGGTGCCTTAAAAGAGAAAAATTGATGGATCATGGAAATTTTGGGGTGTTTATCCCATTAATGTACAACAAGGGAAATATACTTAATCACAACCACACTTCTACCGTTTGTGAAACTATGTTCTGTCTTTTAGATATATATCAACTCGCGTGGGCTAATGGTGATTTTAAATTAATAAAAAACATAAAAATGTGTGACAAATCTTTAATTACACAAGCAATGTACAACGCTCTGAACACATTTTGATTGAATGGATATAATCTATTATCATTATCATTCGTGGTCTACTAATTATCGTGAATTTCTTAGGTAAAGGTAACACGCGAACTACTCCTTTTTATAGGTTGGAATCAAGACTTTGACAAAGTACGAAATACATTATATATCCACGAAAATACGTCATTTTACTGTTTCTGAAGATTGATGCATAATATCAATATAAGTGAATTTACAATATTCAAAACTGGTATACACGTATATCAATATTTTCTAGAATATTCAACTTGAGATAGTTTGAACACATTTCTGATTTCGACTCCTTCAATGAAACAAATACAGAGGAAATTTGCTATACCATATTCATTTCTTCTTATTTATGATGCCCCTTCAAAACGATAAATGGACAATGCATCGCGCTATCGGCCAATATGAAACTGTGGCATTGAGTACTAGTATTCTGTTGGGAGAAGCATAACAACTCATAAAAGCAGCGAGAAAGTTACGGCAAAATTGATATTTTTGCTAAAATAAGTGAGCAACCATTTAGCACTATAAGATATGGGGGATATCTGGATTCAGAATATATTTTTTTTGTCATCTGCTTGAATAGAATTTTTTTTCTCCATCAAATTGGGGATCAGAATTTTTGTTTTAGAAAAAAACCCATAAAAACATACCACTCCCTTATAAGTTAAAAGGTTGTTACCTAAGAAAGTCATGAATAAAGATTCGGTTTGATAGTCAACGAGACAAATACATACAAAAGACCAAAATAAGGAAAGGATGTCAAAAATTACAGGTGAATGATACTTTCAATATTTTAAACAAAAACAAACCCTACAATCCTTATAGTACATACTGCATGGTATAAAAATATGCGACTAGCAATTATGGTATGCATGTTCAGGACGAGACACTTTTTTTACTTGTTAATTTTTATGCATGTGATTTTGTTGGTACGGTTCCCATACTGCCGTGGTGTATTCCATATACAGTCTAACTGTTATTTCATAGGCATGCTCTTTAATGATTTTGAGCTAATGTTGATGTTTCGGTGTAAGAAACATAGGTTTCGACTGGCTTTACCGGTGGTGTTTTTTAAGTGCTGTCCTTTTGCGACGGTGCAACCCAAGTATTAAGTTGATGTTATATAATTAGGAGTATGGCCGTGAAACTTGTAACTTGGGGGAAATCTGAATTCAGAATATATTTATTTGTCATCTGCTTGAATAGAACATTTTTTTCATCAAATTGGGGATCACAATTTTTGTTTTAGAAAAAAACGTAAAGACATACCACTCCCTTATAAGTTAAAAGGTCGGTACCTAAGTATTTCATGAATAAAGATGCAGTATGCTTGTCAACGAGACCAATACATACAAAAAGAATTAAGGAAGGAAAAGGGTGCAGAAAATTACAGGTTAAGGATACTTACCATCATTGGTGCTTTAACAAATGATAGCCCTTTTAGGACGTCTAGTTCATACCGCATGACATCAGAATCGTCGACTACCATTTATGGTATGCATGTTCAGGACGAATCACTTTTTTTTACTTCTTCATTTTTATGCATTTGGTTTTACTGGTACGGATTCCATACTGTCATGGCGTATTCCATTTGTGGTCTTACTTATTTCATAGGCATCCCCTTTAATGATTTTGAGCTAATTTGGATATGTGTCGGTGTTAGTAACATAGGATTCGACTGGCTTTACCGGTAATGTTTTTGAAGTGCTGTTCTTTCTCGACGGTGCAACCCCAAGTATTTGGTTGATGTTATATGATTAGGAGTATGGCCTTGAAACTTGTAATGACACTTGATTTAGTTGATGTTATATGATTAGGAGTATGGCCGTGAAACTTGTAATGACACTTGATTTAGTTGATGTTATATGATTAGGAGTATGGCCGTGAAACTTATAATGACACTTGATTTTCGTTTTGTGACTATAAGGATGCTGCATTTTTTCAGGGTGGAACCCTAGCTTCCAAAGTCGTTCCCATATTGCCTGTTAGATCATGCAAATCCAGTTTAATTTTAATAAATTGATAAAGGTGGCAGTTGTTGTTGGTTGAATTGGTCAAATAGACAACAGTATGAACACAGTCTTACCATTGAGTGAAGCCCTTCTAGAAGCTCGCATGCATATTAAAACAAAGAAAGAAATAGACGGATTCTTGTGTTACTCCAGGTTCTACTTATACTTTGTCTGGCGTATTGCTTTCAATCACTACATGATAATGATGTAGTTTATGAAGGTATACAGTGTGGGGCACCTAGCCAAAAGCGTTTGAAAAGTCATATAAAATAGATCTGATCGTTTTCCGTTTTTCAAATTTGTTTTGTGGTATCGTCAATAAATTCCAGGAGTTGTGCTTCGCGTGATATTTTACACCTGACCAGAGGCCATGTTGTAGATATAATACAATTACTGTGACAATATTTTTTTTTATTCCATATTCCGAGAGAAATGTATGTAATGGAAATTATTTACCAAACCAAATGTACACCAAACGTTTTTTTTTACCAAAGTCAAAAAAAAGGACGCGACGTTTTACGTGCTGAATATTATCAGATTATCATATACTTGTATAAAATATTACTAAAATTTTACAGTTCAATAACATTTGAAAATATCAAAAGGTTATAAAAGGATTACTAGGTTTATTAGCCAGATTACTAAGAATTTCCATAGCGGGCTGATAAAGGTACCTTTATTGACTGCTTCCGGAATGTTATCACATGCCTTTCCGGTAATTTCGGTGACGTTTATCACATGCAACTTCGTGTATTTCCGGAAATTTGTTTGAAAACGGCAAGGGATAAGACTTTTCACAAAATGGTTGAGGAGCAAAAATGAATTAAGTTAAACATGTTTTGAAAGACATAGATAAGGTGATAATATAATTGAAGACATGATAATTGTTGTGACAAGATAAATAAAATGCTTGTAATATCAATAAAAACAATAAGTTAAAGTTAAGATTTGTTTTTGGTTGTCTGTAAATGTTATCTGAAAGTGCAAAAGGCAAACAAAATTAAATTTTAATAGTTCTTGTCTGTATTTCTTCTGCTAAAGTATATGATAAAAAGATAATTACATGTCATTTTTCATATCAGACCCTTTATCGGCCCTCGTTCATGATATTAGCCCTCGAGCCTGCGGCTCTTGGGCTGATATCATAACCTTGGGCCGATAAAGGGTCTGATATGAAAAATGCCATGTAATAATCTAAACTTATTACATGGCATTTTTTATATCGCATGTATTATCAGCCCTAGGTTCAATATCTGCCCAAGAGCCGCATGGCTAGAGGTCTGGTATTGACCGAGGGCTGATAATACATGCGATATGAAAAATGACATGTTATGATCTTTTTATCATATGCTTCAATAATAGAGAAAAATAACAGAGTCATATATTGATCCTTTTACGTGGTTCTTAAATACAAGTTCAAAGAGTATAATAAACGGAAAAATGACTTTCTAAATTAGGTTTGAAACTTTTAAAAAATGCATTTTTTTAATATTTTTTTTTTTTTATATATAATTATTATCTATCACAATATGCTTTTCAGTATCCAAATAATTGTTTTGTACTCTACTTTGTAATGTTTTTCACTGAAAACGTAGCATTGGGGTGTATTTTCCGGAATATGCCGAGTATCACCGGAATGCCATGAGCGATAACGTTACGGAAAGGCATGTGATAACAATCGAACCATGTGATAAACTTTTCATATCAGCCCGCTAAGGACCAATTCGAAAAATATGGAATTTACGTAAATCTAATGCTATTATCATACAGTAAAAATTATATGTTATTAAGTCTAAGTATATGATAAACCCCTTTTTCCGCAGGTGAATATGCTTATTTATTCAAAAATCCAAGATGGGTTAAGATGTTTCAGTTGTTTCAGTTGTTTCAGTTATTACTGATGATTATAACTTTGCTGTTTGGCTATATTCCTACCACGATTGTTTACATACATATTTTCTTCGATTTGTTTTTGAACATCGACTTTGTATTTACTGGTGCCTAATAGTAAAACATAGTTATTCAAGTATATAAATAATTTTTGTTGTTGTTGTTAAATTTGATGTATCATGATTATGACCTTCAATGTGAAAATTAATTCTTGTCGAATAATTAACAAATAGTTTGCCTCTGACAAAGTTATGCGTATATTTACTTTGTAACAAGCATCTGTATAATTTCTAAACAAAAAATTCAACTGTCGTCATAATTTTGCAGTTTCATGTATCATGTACTTGTTCTAGTATTTATTTATTTTTTATCACAAGACAAATTCGACTTAATTTTCCGATTGCATTGCCATAATTAGCACATGTATTTAATAAAAGTCACATTTTATTCGCCAGATTAAGCGTTTTGTGCGTTTCATCTTGAAATACTGCGAGTCTGACGATCCATAATACGTATCTATCAAAGTGACAAATGCACATCTTCCGGTCAGTGAAACCACAGTATAAATGTATGTGTGGTGACTGTACATTTGCTAAAATAATTTCTTTTAGGTGGTTCTAGTAAGGAACGTATGTAATGTTTATTTTAAAATGAGTTGTCGCGCTTTTGGTAAGAAACATAATTTATTAATACCCACTGCTGTTAAAAAAGACAAAGAAGCTGAACTATACAGAAAGTTTGGTATAATTCCCTTAAAAACTCTCCTCTGCTTTGCCCATATTTTTAAGGAATTGTATTTACTGCATCAGGACTGCTCTGTAAAAACAATTTCAATTTATATACAAGAAACAAAATATGTATTTACATATCACGGCGCACAGAATTAGGACATAAAATAAGAATAAATAAAATACTAATAGATGAAACGAATGTTACATGACTAGTTGATTAGAGAATTAATTAATTCACAATTAGTATTTTAAAAATCGAAAGAAATAAGAAGTTTGTGATATTAAAAATATATTTAATACAAAATTCCAGAGCTTGCTTTTTCTTGTAAGTCACGATGATTTTCTTCACAAAAGATTGTTGCTTACACAATTAGGAAGTTATTAAACCAAGGGTTCTTTAAGGTTAAACTGAAGTAAACCCTTCGGAAGTTTGACGGACGTTACTACGATTTGGTTGGCCGTTTAGGTATATGTTTTTCTAGATGACGATTGGTATGTTATTATTGTCGTATGTCAAGTCCAATTTTTTGAACGATTCGGCATATATTTCTGTTTACCTTTATCCATATGAAATAAAGAAGATGTGTTGTGATTGGAAATTAACAAACATTGAAGAAAAGAAACTAAATACTGTAGAACACCAATGCCTAAGAAAGATCCTAAAAATAAGATGGCAAAGTAAAACATCGAACAAAACAGTAAATGAAATAGCTAACACCAGAAACATCAGTTGCGAAATCAGAAGGAGACGGTGGACATGGATAGGACATACATTAAGACGTGAAAGAGACAACAACAGCTATGTAGCTCTACAATGGGCACCTGAAGGGAAAAGAATTAGAGGAAGGCCAAAAACTACATGGAGAAGAACAACAGAGAAAGAAAGGAACCAACAAGGATGGACAAGTTGGAACGTAGCCAGAACAGCGGCAAAAGATAGAAAAGGGTGGAAAAACAGCGTGGAGGCCTTATGCGACTTCTGGCGCGGAGAGAATTAAGGTAAGGTTGTGATTGTCAATAAGACAACAGTCAACCAGATCCCTAATGCTGACAAAACCACATTATGCAAATTGGTAAGAAGAATTGCATTCAAAATCGAAAATAAATGTGTGTTTGCCTTGGCATGCTTAAGTAATTCGGCCTATCAAGAGATCAAATGAATATTCCACCACAAACAAAATCCTCCGCGCCTCCCCAGAAATTAAAATGGTCGTCCCTCAAATTACATTTGATGAATTGATTATTTTATGTTCCGAGAAAGCCAAATATAAACAATCGGGAACTACTATCCAGTATAAAATTTAAGAGTACAGTTACATAGGAAGTCACTGTCTAGAAGATCTATGATTCTTATTGGCCATTTTATACTATGATATTTTTTTAGTAACTGCGAGAGTTCTTAGATACGGTCATATTCTTCGTTTAATTTGGATTTTTGTTACCGATCATACCGTTATGTTATAGTTCTTTGCTTTTCGAGTACTGGTGTTTGATGAATGTTCTTGTATGAACTAGTCAGCAACTGATGAATAAGATGTATTAGAGGAATGAGATATCACATAGGCTTTTTAATCTCGCCATATTTTTATGTGCCTGGTACAAGACAAGTACATCGTCAGCAGCTCTTTCTGTTTGTATTTTCTTTTTATTTATTTTAAGACTGAATGTGTAGATGTCTTTTGGCAATTTTTGTCGTCGATTTGCTGTCTCATTGACATCATATCTTCTTTAATTCAATACATAGAGAAAAAAACGGCATGCAATGCATAGTAAACATTTACCAACATAAGTTATCTAGTCGGTTAATGATTTCAGATAATCAATGAAAAAGTAAATTTTCCAATATCTAGGCTTTTACTATAACTGCATTATGTTATTCAAAACATTGTTTTGTCCATTTCTTTTGAACGTCCTTGTGTAGGTGTAACTTTCTAGGCTGTTAATAAAATGATCAAGTTAAATGCGGTCAACAAAGGACACGGTTTCTCTTTCATGTTTTTTTTTCACAATTTGCCGATTTAATCTTAATCTCCGTCGTTTTGAATCGTTTATCTTATAATAGATATAATAGCCATTTCATCTACGATCTAGTTATGAATTTTAAATAAGGGCAAAACTTAGCCATCAGACAGTATTCATACTCCCGTAATATTATCTCTGAGCATTTGTCGTTTGCATTCCTCAAAAGAAGCAACCAAATTGGTCTTACTGCTCGCTGAAAAATTCGCGGCATACTATTTTTTCCTTTTTCCCACTCTGACCCCGAAAATGAAGTGACATATGTATCGGAAATGTATGTGTTTTATGTGCCGTATCAATTAGCCATTCGATAAAGTATTGTTTTGTGTTTGTGAGAAATAAGGTGAACTACTTCTATCAATAAAAAGTCACTGAAGGATTGTTTTATTGCTTGAATAATAAATGAGAACGCCATCATTTAATATATATACGTATTTGTTTTCACACAATTATATGAATGGTGTTATTTTTCCATAAACAATTATCTAATGTTAAAAACGCCCTTTACTTATCAATCGATGTGAGTTAAAGAAAACCAATCTTTAGAAGTAAAGTGAAATGACCAGGGTAATCAGCGTCAAAACTTTATACATACAATACATGTCTTGACTCATTGCAGATACATCCGTATAGGGAAGGCGCAAAATACATACATACATTTCATAACAATATACATTTAAGCCAGAACAGCACAGAACAATTCAATAACTGAGAAAAAAATGACCGAAACAATGGAATACAACGAAACTCAAACTATATGATACCCAAAAACAAATCTAAAAGAACTAAAAACATTTTTTTTTTAAAGAAACACGATTTTTTGGAAAGGAATCAGGGATGGTACCTTTTATATCTGATTTGCTGTCTAAGCATCTTTTGCTCTTTATCAGTTAATGATGAAACACAGACGCAATAAAGTAATATTGATAAAAAAAAATATTGGGGAATAAGCCAATTCCCTGCTGAGAAGTTGCATGTGTCAGGCTGGAAACAAAAGCTAAAAAATACAACATATACTGAAGAAGTGAGTGAATTTCAAAAAGTGAAATCACCAATTCTGTGATGAAGAAATGAGTCTGAAATTTTTTTCCAAGTAGGTGTGAAGTTTTATAAAACAATATGATTATATAATGTACACACATATTTCTTTATATAGTTGTCTAAATAATAAATAGTTGATGTAATATGTAGCACGGTTGTCGTTAAAAGACTGTAATGTGTGTTTGTTCAAACACTCGACGTCAATATAATAGCCCTGTCTGTCATCATAATTCTATTTAATATCTAAGGTTTAGGATCACATAAATAATAACGACAGAAACACGTACTCTATGTCCAGAGGGATGATAGTAGTGTTTTGTCCCTAACCTGTTCTCCACTGTGCCATAGGAATCATTTTTCAATTAATGGATATTAAATTTTGATATTTCGTAAGTATTTGCAATTTTGACAATGATAAATTACTTGGACGGTTTCATAACTTCGGATGAATAAGATAATTGTGAGAATACCTTAAGTTCTATTAAACTTTAAGTTTGTCCCTCGATGTTTTTCCGTTTTCTATCAGCCCTTCTGCTGTAATATTTAGAATTTTCGCGAAAATTTAACTTTAAAATTTGACCTCAATGAAAACAATGTTTAGTGTATGTTCCTATTTAGTTTGCACGTCGTTGCTTCATTATTTCAAATAGTATACGACACTTTTTCGAACATGATCGATTTGCTTTACACAATTTCTTGAAGGTGAACTATGATTTCGGAACGCAAAGATATAACGATAATACGTAAAATGAAACTCCGATACAGCAGGAAAATGAATATTGTGAATAAAAACCACCATAATTAAGTAGAAACCAATTAAACTGGAAATAAGAATAATCAAAGAAAATAAACAATCGGCTAGTAATTTGAGTTAACAGTTCGAAATATTGGACATTCTAATCCCAAACAACTGGATTAAAATGATTTTTAGATGGAGGATTTTTATTAAATACATAAATTTTCAGTCAATTCCTTTTAACGTGAAAATATAAATATTTATAAATAGTAAGATAGCTAAGGTTATAACACACATCACAGGGCCAAAACTTAGACTATGGGCACAACTATAACATTGTACATCCCTACAACAAGTAGAACAAACTTTAAAATGTTCTTTGGTAGTTTACCTATAAAGAGTTTGATAGAGCCCCATGGTCAATTGACATCTTTTTTTTTTACCTTACTTTGTACTACTTTTATCCAATGTTTAGTTTTACCAGTTAACGATAACTGTTACTAAAATGATTGGAGAAAAGTACAAATGTTAGCGTTTCACAACCGTTTCACAAATAATATCGGATATGTTCCTTACGTCGTAACTACAACCCCCTTCCCATTTATGAATATGACCTACCGAATTAGACTATTTACCGGATTTGTTATCACATAAGCAACACGACGGGTGCCACATGTGGAGCAGGATCCTGTACCCTTCCGGAGCACCTTAGATCACCCCTAGTTTTTGGTGGGGTCCGTGTTGCTTATTCTTTTGATTTCTTTGTTGTGTCATGTGTACTATTGTTTGTCTGTTTGTCTTTTTTCATTTTTAGCCATGGCGTTGTCCGATTATTTCCGATTTATGAGTTTGACTGTCCCTTTGGTATCTTTCGTCCCTCTTTTAGCGCTTAATTGTCTATTGCAATTAAATGTACGTCCTATCAAAAAAATGTCTATTGTAAGATAAAAGCAGGCTCTGATTCCCCCAACATATTTATTGGCAATAATCAAACTGTACAGTGTTGTTAGAAATGACCATGTATAGCCATGAAAGTGTCATTGACCACACCATTCTTTATGTTAATCATATCATAAAATTCTGTAACTGGTGACATATTTATATGTTTTCGTGAGAACGAAATACACAACTCGCCTATGAAATAAAGATGTACATGTATTCAGGAAACTTGAAATCTCATAAGATATACTGAAATTTTGATCTTTTACTAAATATATGATTCTAAATTAAATAATATAAAAGATCAACAGCAAAAGGCAACCTTACACTCAAACAGAAGTCTTATTTAACAGAGGGTTTCAAAGACGGAGGAGATGTTGTTCTGTTACACCACTGTCCAAGGTCAAGGGAGGGTTAGGCGCCCTCTAACATATTTAACCCCGCTACATTTAGTATGTGCTTGTTCTAAGTCAGGAGTCCGTGATTCAGAGGTCCTCGTTTGTTGGTATATATCCAATGATATTCGTATTTCGTTCATTATATTTTATACAAAAGACCGTTATATTTCTCGTTGAATTAAATTTCATTTGTCTTTTATGTGCCTTTTATCGTTGATTACGCAGTATGGGTTCTGGTCATTGTTGATGGCCGTACAGTGACCCATAGTTGTTAACTTCTATTGTATTTGGGGTCTTGTGGCGTGTTGTCTCATTGCAATTATATCTCTATATGAAAATATGTTTTAACCCTGTCAGCCCTCGTTTTAATGTAGATTATTATGATGAAAAAATATGACACTAAGGTGCTTTTTTTATCTTTCAAAACGATTTCGCATGCCTAACACATTTAAGATAAGCAGAATAAACATCTTAAAAAATGGTACTGTAATCTGTTATATACCTTGTGATTTCATTTTGGAATGTTCTCATATATAAACACAAGATTTACATTAAAAATATGAAAGCTTTGAGAGATCATAATGTAATTGTTTTACTTTAGAAAGAAAAAAAGTCAATAATTCATATACACAAACGGCAATTATTATCAAGAACAGCAATTTAAATGTCCTTAAATGAACTTGATAAATAGTGTCAGAAAAGACATTACAACATAAAAAGGAGAAGTAAATTACATTTGATACATGATATTGACATGTGCATTCTTCGCCCAATCAATATGTCGTGTTTATAGCACTTTGTCAATAATGCCTCCTAGCTCTTATTGAAACAGAAGTGTCCCTGGTGTCCTCAAAGAAGTTCGTGCGAAACAGTAAGATGCTAATTTTATACTTACTTATTGATATTTGTATCTTTTTTAATTTTTTTATTGATAATTTCGATTTTTTTGTGTTTATTTGTTGATTTTTTTAATTCACTAAAAAATCAACATTTTTTTAAATTGAATTACCTTTATTTTATTTAATAATAATTGAATAATTTTAAAATAGTATTTTTTACAATTATTTTTTTCGGAAGCTGGATCCATAAAGATAAATGTGACCATCGTCGATTTTAAACAGTTAGAATTCTAAATGGACAAAAATCACGTGTTTTACACAACAAGTTTTAAAATGTTTAGTCATATAACTATCTCAGTTAATTCAGCATATTTAAAGCACTTCATTTAAATAAAAAATCAGTTTTGTTTGTATCAAGATGTGTAAGTGCTTGTAATATACGAATATTAGATGTAACATTTGGCAGCCTTGTCTAATTACTTTAAAAGTGACAAAGTAGAAGCGATGTGTTTAAGTTGAAGTAAAAATTGCTTTATGCTATGTTTTAAATATGTAAATTTATAATTCTAACACTATTTGGTTAAAAGTTTTCAGAGTTATATCTGTTTAATCATAATGAAGCAATTTAATCTTTCACATTGAAAAGACCCGAATACAATGTAGCCTTTAACATTCAATTTCGAGTTAAAAAGTAACAGGGCATATGTTTTGTATACTCTAAGAAAGATAAACTCAGTCAATATGGACACATTTGTTTATCTCGTAATAAGTACTGGTAAGTTAAAAATAATTCGGTCATGTCGCGAATTCACTGGACTCTCCATCTTGAAATCACGTGATATTTGTTGAAAGTATCAATGATTTAAAATTAATAAAGCTTTTTATTGATATACAAAATCTTTATTTCGCGCGAAAGGGATAAATATATATAAAAAGTAACATAATTCGACAATATAACATTTTTGCACTCAAAACAATTTATTAATTTACTAAAGAAGGCTTGAGTGTAATGTGACGTTGAGGTGTTAGAACAGTGACGTCTGAGTAAATTAACCAAATGAGAATTACAATTATACCCATGTGCTCATGAAGGGTCAGTGGTCTACTTTTTAGCACATACCGTGTTTATCATGACAAGGAAAATTTGGTGATGTCCCCATCGAGGAAAGAAAAACCAAATAATGACCTGACGAATGGAATATATCCGCGGTCATCTGTGACACATATATTCCATTATGGTCAGCCAAATTAATTACACGTAACGTACTTAAATTTTTGAAATTCGTCTTTGGCTTTTCCATTCAGAACCTTGTTGAGAAAGTCATCTTCAAAGATTTTTAAATATACTTAACGACACTAAGTTTTTTAAAAGTTTAAAATTTCAAGGTTTAGATGTTTCCGTTGTATATTGAATGATACTTGGTAAAATATTTTTTTTATGAAAACAATTATGTTTGCATCATGACAAGAAGGAATGCTCAGAAAAAGACAACGATCTACATTTATAAAAGAATCACAGTATTGTTAGAAGATATTTGAGGAGTCTTTACTATTTGTTCTTTTCTGAAACAGTATAAATTCAAATTATATGAATACATACAATGTTTTAACTATTGTTACATTTTGATTTTGCCACAAAGATCAATCATATATTGTCTAGATGACATACATTTTGTTGTTACACTGTGAAACGCTGTTAACCAAAAGTAAACACCTTCTTGTACCTTCTTTTTATTGGTTTCCTCTTGTTTTTATAATCTTTAAACTTTACTATAAAGCATTTATTTAACAAGCTTTGTAAATATACAAATAGATGATTTATACTTATTTTATATGAATTGACATAAATGACAGTTGTTTATTTATGTCTTGTTGTTTTTTACTTGAATGGAACAATCTGTCTTCTGTAAATATACCTAGTCATATGATTGTTAGAAATTACTTATCGGAATATAACCGCACCAACCGACTCCACGTCAGGGAAACTACCAGCATTTCAGTTGAAAGAAAATAAATAGAAATAAAAACTTATATAATTTTCAACGAAAGCTAAACAGTTCAATCGGTAAGGTTATTTTTCGTTATCATTCTAGAAGATTGAAATCATAAATATGTCAAATTTCTGGAGATGAACCGATGAAATTATTTTTTTAAAGTGAATCAACAAAACTGAGTTGGCATAGAGAAAAAAACCCAGTTGAAATGGGGATAAATAAAGCGCCATCTCAGTTTAAAACTGTTTTTGACATTACAAGTGATTGGAAGTATCAGAATCATATTTAACGTTTAAAGTATAATATTCTTGTCTAGTGTGAAAGATTTTCTATCATTTTTTAAAGCAATATATTTTCCCAACCTGAAATACCTAGTGTGAAAAAAATGTCATTGATTTATGATATGTAACTTGCTATTTTTAGTTTTATTTCGTCAAGATGCACATAAACAACTAAATCAAATACCAGTATTGTATCATGAAATTCAAATAACACGCAAATTTTCTCCTGAACATGATGGCCGAAGTACATCGTAAATGTAATTCGTTTGTAAAACGCCGTCTACAATTTCAACCATCATATATAATTATAACTAAAATTAAAAAAAAAAATGCTCTTTGAGTATATGGTTGATTTGGAATATAATAAATTGTTAAAAATTGAATTCGGTATTTATAAACCTACATGTCCCCCATTAATGATTATGCCTTAATTTGCGGTAAAATCGACAGCAGACGGTGATGACGTGTATTTCAAAGTCTCGTGATACATGATGCATTACTTGAACAAAGGAAAAACTAAATTTAAGTTAGATAAAAACTTGATGAATTACTAATTTTACACTTTACAAAACCTACCGATTCGTTAAATGGCAGAACATTACAGGGGATTCGTGCGTTGTGAAATCTTTGATTGAATACCTTTTCCTTTCAGCACTTTACATATAACAAGTTCCGCTGTCCACTTTAAAACCAAGAAAGTGTTCAGGATTTTTAATTCCAAAAGTGGCAACAACAAGAAAGACAATCAGAAGACAAGAACTTGACAACATATGGTACAACATCTGAAGAAAATGAAATTCATAATTTTTCTCTGTTTTATCGTTTCTATAGCAGGTAAATATTAACAATAGTCAATTTAGTATTAGAACAGTTTTTTAGCATAAGCACATTTGATACGATTTAAGCTCTTTTCAAAGCCATGATATTGTTATGCATAAATATCTCTATCTGTAATATACCGTAGTCGTCATTTTCTAAAAGTTATATGGGAGTACTAATTAATGATAATAAATAATGATAAATGATAATGAAGTGTTAGAATACTTGGTCGAAATGTTATTATTATTTTAAATATTGAAAAAATATACTAAAAAAGTTATATATAAGAGGTTTATTGCTTCAAGTTCCGTAATCGACAAATTTTATTATATCATATAGAAAAATTACTATTATGTTTCTAAATGAAAGAATTTGAAAAAAAACCTGATTTTAGAAGTTGGCTGTTATGAAATGTTTTTCAGCCAGGTTAACATATTGGTTTTCTCATTACCATAAAAAAAAAAATAACGGAATATTGATTGCAATCATTAATTACTTATATTAATATCAGCCACTTGGGTATTCGAACACACCGATTCGTGTTGCGCAAAGGTATGCGAACAAACATCTTCGCGCTAACCAGTCAAAAATTGCATTACCTGAATGGCAATTCATCTAATTTTGTGGAACTAATTGCAGCTCTCCATTAAGTTTATTTTAATGAAATATCCCAATCCATATAACCACTATAAGGCAAATACTGCAATGATGACTTTGCAGTATTAAATCCAACTTTCACAATCCTTTCTTACCTTTTCCATTTTCAACTCTTATCAAGTTTGCTTAAATTTTGCAAATACTTAATCAGCAAGCTCCCATACACGCCGTGCTCATATGAATCTAATATTTTCCATCATACTACAAATGTATATATATACAAATATATTCCTGTTTTTTTTTTTAGAAAGTTTGACACTGACCTTAGACTTCAAATCAAAAGAGCCTCCCTCCTTCTTAATTCTCTAGTTGTATGATCATATATCTCATTCACTTTACAACCACATAGAAATATTTGATTTAGCATCTGGAAACATCTTTCCTGCACACATTTCTGTCGTTTAAGTATCGTTGACCTTGACCGTGAATATATTGAGCTCAACATCAATAGGAATATTCTCATCAATCTCTGTAACAATATATCAAATTAAGGTTGCTTTCACACATGATATATTTAATTTAGTACCCGGAAATATTTTTGTCTACTTTATGGTAACTACGACATTGACGTTTGAAATGGTGACCTCGAAACCAGTAGAGATCTTCCTCTGTTAATGTATGACCTTGGGTCGAAAAATACACATCCCTTGGCACGAAAATATACCATACACATATATTGAACATACAATATTTGTTTTTGAAATAACCTCATATATGATAACACTTGAGCAAAATATTATAAATCAGCCAAAATTTAATTTCATTAATTAAATGAAATATATTTGACTAACTAAGGCCTTTCGGGACCACCAATTAAAAACTATGGAGGAATGAGATGACGAATTATACGGAAGCAGTTTTATCTTCATGATTTTGTTTAGTATGAATGCCACACTATGTTGATGTTTATATTTCCACCCTTTTAAATCCTTTTAATAAATTCAGACTTTAAACAAAGACTGGAGTTCATTACATTTTTCGATAATATGTCTAAAATTAATTTATAGAATTTAAATGTTTTATGGATTAATATCTACATGGACCCAAAAGTAAATAGGAATACAAGAGAAGTTAAAAAATCCCAATAAAATAAGTCAGAAGAATAAGACCTATACTGCACTGTGGTGTAGTAGTGTGAACCGTAAGGCAAAACACGTTATCAACAATATAATTAAAAAAAACCTGTAAATAAGTCATGAGAGCTACAAATAAGTCAACCATAAGAGCTACAAATAAGGCAGTCATAAGAGTTACAAATAAGGCAGTCATGAGAGCTACACATAAGTTAACCACAAGAGCTACAAGTAAGTCAAACATGATAGCTACAAATAAGTTAATCATGAGAGCTACAAATAAGTCAATCACACGAGCTATAAATAAGTCAATCACACGAGCTACAAATAAGTCAATCATGAGAGCTACAAATAAGTTAATCACACGAGCTACAAATAAGTCAATCATGAGAGCTACAAATAAGTCAATCATGAGAGCTACAAATAAGTCAATCACACGAGCTACAAATAAGTCAATCATGAGAGCTACAAATAAGTCAATCATGAGAGCTATAAATAAGTCAATCACACGAGCTACAAATAAGTCAATCATGAGAGCTACAAATAAGTTAATCACACGAGCTACAAATAAGTCAATCATGAGAGCTACAAATAAGTTAATCATGAGAGCTACAAATAAGTTAATCATGAGAGCTACAAATAAGTCAATCACACGAGCTATAAATAAGTCAATCACACGAGCTACAAATAAGTTAATCATGAGAGCTACAAATAAGTTAATCACACGAGCTACAAATAAGTCAATCATGAGAGCTACAAATAAGTCAATCATGAGAGCTACAACTAAGTCAATCATAAGAGCTGCAAATAAGTTAATCATAAGAGCTACAAATAAGTTAATCACACGAGCTACAAATAAGTCAATCATGAGAGCTAAAAATAAGTTAATCACACGAGCTACAAATAAGTTAATCATGAGAGCTACAAATAAGTCAATCATGAGAGCTACAAATAAGTCAATCATAAGAGCTGCAAATAAGTTAATCATGAGAGCTACAAATAAGTCAATCATAAGAGCTACAAAAAAGTTAATCATGAGAGCTACAAACAAGTCAATCATGAGAGCTACAGAGAGTCAATCATAAGAGCTGCAAATAAGTCAATCATGATAGCTACAAATAAGTCAATCATGAGAGCTACAAATAAGTCAAGGTTATAAGATGCTAAAACTTCCTTTGTGAATCAAGTAAAAAATACCGTTTAAGCTGCGTTTAAAGTATATAACTGTGTAATTTTTCACCAGACCCAATGTCTGTATAACTGAAAAAATGTATAAAGAACAAAAAGTAATGCAAAAAGTAATCAAAGTGATACAAAGAATAATCCGGGTAAAAGGGAAATACAAAAAATAATCAAAAGAAATACAAAGAATAGTCAAAGGAATAGAAAGAATAATAAAAAGGAATACAAAAAATAATCAATGCGAATAGAAAGAATAATTAAAGCATATACAGGGATTAAAAAAAAACAACGAAAAATATGTTAAATGGAAAAAAATATGACTGAAATAATCTTGTAAATTCTTTTTACAGCCCAACAACAAAATCAAAGACAAACGACAGGTTTTGGCGGAGGAAGACCAGGAGGCGGCGGTACAACTACCTTCGGTGGTGCAGGTGCTGGTGGGGGAACACAAAGAGGTTTTCCAGGAGGAGGTGGTGCTGGACCATTCGGGGGTTTTGGACCACCAGGTGCACAATTCGGAGGCGGTCCAGGTGGACGTTTTGGATTTCCGGGGGGTCGTCCGGGTGGTCCTCCGGGTTCCCCATTTGGATTTGGTGGACCTCCAGGTTTTGGAGCCCCTCCACCCGGATTTGGTGGTAGACCAGGTGGACAGTTCGGAGGCTTTGGAGGTCCAGGCGGCAGACCAGGTGGCCAGTTTAATCCATTTGGGGGTCCACCGGGTGGACAAGGAGGACAATTTGGAAATGGAGCTGGTACACTAGGAGCGTTTGGTGGAGATGGAGGAGCTGGAAACTCATTAGTTGGCACAGCATTTGGAACTGGAACACCAGGAACAACAGGAACAACCACTCAAACAGGCACTCAAACAGGCACTCAACCAAGCACTCAAACAAGCACTACAGGTGGTGGAGCAAATGCATTTGGACAACAAGGTGGCGGTGCTGGACAGTTTGGCAATGGTCAAGATGCTTCACCTTTTGGTGGACAACAATTTGGACTTCCACCGTTTGGTGGAATGAATGGACCTCCACCGCCATTTGGACAATTTGGTGGTCCTGATATGAATCCATTTGGTGGTGGTGGCGCTGGTATGAATCCATTTGGCGGTGGCGGCGCTGGTATGAATCCATTTGGCGGTGGCGGCGCTGGTATGAATCCATTTGGTGGTGGCGGCGCTGGTATGAATCCATTTGGTGCTGCTGGCGGTGGTATGAATCCATTTGGTGGAGGGGCACCAACAGGACAGTTTGGAGGCGGAGCAGGTGCAGGACAGTTTGGAGGCGGGGCAGGTCTTGGACAATTTGGAGGTGCAACACCTACAGGACAGTTTGGAGGTGGGGCAGGTCTTGGACAATTTGGAGGTGCAACACCTACAGGACAGTTTGGAGGTGGAGCAGGTCTTGGACAATTTGGAGGTGCGACACCAACAGGACAGTTTGGAGGTGGGGCAGGACTTGGACAGTTCGGAGGTGGGTCAACCACAGGGCAATTTGGAGGTGGAAATGCACTAGGAAATGCTGGCGGAGCTGGGGCAGGGCTTGGATTTGGAAATGGCCTTAATGTGGGAACTTTACCATCAACAGGTCTGTTTACAGAATTAGGTCAAGGTTCCACGTTAATTGACCCAGTAACGGGTAACAGAGTACGACCCCTGACAAATGATGTAGCCAATAATGCTATTGCAACACGAAGAGGGCAAACAGGTTTGTCGTCAGTAATTACATCTAAGCTGATAGTTGTAAAATGGCTAAGACTTGAAGAAAGGAATAAAGAGATACTTACTTTTTTATTTAGAAATATTAAGAATATTGAAAAATATAGCTTTAGGCTTTGTTACATATTTAAGCTGGAAAAAATATACTTTATTATCTCATACATTCAAATATTTGTTAAGCTTTTGTCAACTCAACTCTAACACGTTTAGCTTAATAATGCAATTAATGCTGCAAACTATATTCAAAGTTGCTTTATGTTTTTTTTTATATATTGTAGCTACTAATACGCATTGATTTTATGTGTTCCTCGTTTAGTTGCATGTGTGTATCATCATAGCTTATGTGTTAGGTCTATGTAACGTAGCTTTATATAATCAGACTATATTTATAGCACTCAGGCGAGGCGGTAGAGATCCCAGGCAGGGTGTTACAGTGCAAAGAACAAGAGTATTCCCAAGGCAATTTACAAGTAGGCTATTGGTGGTGGTAAAGGCATAGTTACATCACAACTGCTTAGAACAGTTTTCCCCCTTTTTCTGGTGCTTAATATTTTTTTCAGTAATTAAAATATAAAATTATGTTTGCTTATTTGATATGTTCTTTCTCTTATTAGTATTGATAAATCTTATAATAACAATTGTTTATACATACTGTCATTAGTCGACTTTCGTCTGGCACATTTTTAGCACCATTCATCCATAAATCCTATAATTTAAAACATGTAGAAAGTATCAACTCAAAGATTGTTTATACTTCTCATTTTATTTTGTGATTTGAATGTATACCCAGCAATTATTAATGTTCAAACCTCAAAGCTTAAAATGTGACAGTTTTTTTAATAATCAGTCGGATCTTATGGATAAGAGAAAGAACAAATACAATAAATGAGAATGGATGCAAAATTAAAGAATTTTAGATTTAAAACAAAACATTAAACGCCAAAGAAAATAGGTGATAAATGCTCAAAGTGCTTGTTGGTAACACAATACATTTGAATATAGATATTTAAAATGTGCAATTTTGCTTCTTTATAGTTTTTGTGAGAATCACATGTTAAAACTAATGCACTCTTGATGGTAATTCTGTCTATAACTGAAAGTTACCTCATTTTGTTTGCTATATTTTTTTTTGAATCAATGTAATGATCTAACCCTTGTAACTTTTGATATGGATCACTATTTTTGTGCTTATTCGGATATTTTGAAATACGAATTTTGTTTGCAAGCACGAAGAAGAATTTCTGTTTATTAGCAATTTTATTTATATATATGCGTACACCGGTGAAATTATTTCCTTCTCGAAATCGAATAAACATGAACCTTGTTGTTTCTTGTTAGCAAATAATTAATATATGGCTTTATTAGACAACGACCATTCAATTTTAGGTAGGGATATTTTCTTATCGGGACAAACACTTTTTTTGTAAGTGGCATACAGGAACGAAAATTTTATTTTTTCAAAACGCTTTGTCGTATTTGTTTCCCAACCTATATCCTTTTTTATTCCCTATTTTTTTCTCGAAACATTTACAATTAAACCATTCATGTGAAACAAAATCTAAAAGATGAATGTTCGTTGTTATAAGACATATAGAAACCTTTGTAAAAAGTCTAATCGAAAGTTTGAAATAATTATTTTCTACGACAATATGTTCAAGTAAAGTTCGGTTAATATGGTTAAGAAATTATTAAGAGTTTGCTCAAAGATAAAACTTTAAACGTAGAATTTATGTGGATAAATAAAATAAAAAAAATATTGTAATGCATGAGTAGCTTCTTTACTTAGTGGCTTATTACTTATCAAACATACTAGTCATCATTTTTTCCCGCATGCGTACCTTCCTATATTTTACAGTTCTCAATTTATTCGCCTAACTGTTTTGCTAAATGTATTCATTGCTTTGCTTGTTGCTTATAGCCACATTTATTTTCTAGATAGAAGACGAGTTTTAGCCACACGGCGGCGGAATGCTTTAAGAACACGTAAGAATATAAACTGCTGCCTGTAACATCAGCTGTAAACTATCTTGTAGAATGACACTCAATAAAACGATCTCTGCTTTCTGCAAATGTACTGATAGTTTAGTACCATTAATGGTCTTCTTTATCCTGCCCTTTGACATCATCAATGCTTTATGTAACATGTGCAATATATCATTAGCATTCTTTGTTTGCATGAGAAAAAATACAATTCTGAAACAGTCAAACCATAATATAAAGGTCGCCATTGGGTTCAAAAACTGACAATATTATACAGATGACATTTCAATTTTGGTCATAAATGCATAGATGTACATGTATTGCAGACAACATTGGGACAACGGACAAGATAATTTATATGACCTTTATATCAGGTTAAACTGTATACGAATTCGATCAATCTAAAAATATTTACTGCAATCATAATACATCATGCATTTCTTTTAATTGTTAAGTCATGCAGGTTCCAATATACAACTCTCATATATGTATATATTTTATCTTTTAGGAACAGGCGCTGGCACCGGAACAGGTCAGTGAACTTAATTTCACAGCATGCACTTACTAACATCTCAAATACTCTCGAATAACCTTTTAATATGATTCCAGAAACTAAAGCTTAAAAAAAAGAGGTTAACAGATTTTTTCGATCAACATATCATCTTTAAAAGAAACTTTTTAATTGCTACAGTTGCTAAGTTTCTGGAATTATAGCAAATCCTGCAAACCTTTGTATTAATGCCTACCTTCATATAGGTTCATCACTGGTCATCTGAATTTATAGGCGAATTTAAAATTGAGGGAAAAAATCTATATGGAACAAGCTTAATAAAATATTTTGTTTCCCAAAAAAACGACATACTTTTAAAATAATAGTCCAAACAACTATGATATAAAACAAAAATTGTTTTAAAAGCAGTCTTATTGTTTTGTGAACATTTTCGAAGACAATAAGTGTGTAAAATTTATTTATTTTGACGTCGAAGTTAAAAGTCAAATTCATCATGATGTCAATAAAGACAACCATTCCTGATAAATAAAACATATTGCCCAGGAATGCTGATATATAAAACCATATTGCCTAGGAATGCAGATATATATAAAACCATATTGCCCAGGAATGATGATATATAAATGACATTCCATTTCAAGCCAATGTTGTTCGTTGCAACAACCTCCAGCAAGTTCGGATAGTAATAATATTAACCATATTGGAATTAGTATTCTTTGATGGTCAAATGAAAACCCCAAACAGATATAATAAACAACAGTGTCATCCATAACGCATTGTTTTTGATGCCAATGTGAAGCAAATAAAATGATCCCATGATTGGTGATTTCAGTCATTGAGACATTGTTCGTGATTCAAACATAAGTTAGTCATACAATGAAGCCATTGTTCATACCAAAGTTAAGAAATGCCTTATGGATGTTGGATGTGTTCGTTATCCAAACATCATTATTTATCACAAATCAATATCCATAAGGCGGAATGTTTTGTTTTACAAAAATTCTAAAATGAAACAATGTCGAACAAAGCCTTTTTAGTTTGTTATTTGGTGAACTTGGTGTTGATGACAGTTTTTTGATAAATTTGATTAATTCATTCAAAAATGATTTACACAAGTGGGGTAAATTAGAATACCAAAAATACAGATCTCCCAGGAAATTCTTAACGGAAAATCCCTCTGCAAACAGATTTAGAGTTTGCCATGGTTTTGTCGCTAACTCTGCGTTGATTCCAATATTTCTCTTTAATAATCGTATCGTGTCTCTTAACACATATACATCATTGCCTTTTATTCATGATTATATATACTTACAGGATTTCTTTTTCCAACAAACTCACTTTCAATGAGTACAGGTTAGACTTATTATGTAGTTGACTAGAACTTGCTTTCTAGAACATAAAATTAGAACTGCCTCTTAATCAATATAGCAAATTGTCAAAGAAATTATTGAATACAGCATTTCAGCGAAGAAATTAAATCATTAAAGCAAGTTAGAGAAGAAAAACATTCAATATATATACATTTTTCCTGATCATTTTTTTTTCAACTAGAGAGAGCTTTGATAGTACAAACTTTTAAAATGAAGATTGAATACATACATTATTCTGCATTACCTTGCTTTTCCTTTATCTATTTATTTATATATCTATATCATGGAACTCATGTTCATGTTCTTGTCCTTGGATTATTATATGTCCAGCTTCTTTTGCTTGTATAGCCGATATGCATTATTGTCTGCTTTTTTTTATTCTAAGGCTCTTGTTTGCTTTTCTTTACTTTTCTTCTGAATTCATAATGCATATGCTTCCATTGAAGTTGACCTTGCAAATTTTGCTAACTTTGGCCAACCTGATATCTTTCCTGCGGGAATTGCGATGCAAGGAGATAATACTGCACCTACAGGACTTCAAAATATAATGGGGCTTTCAGAGTTTGGTTTGCCAGCAAATAGTGGACTTTCTTCCAATTCAGACATGACCTCGTTTTTTCCTGCAAATAGCGTAAGTGCACAAGGCGATTCATTTGATCCTTCGAATTTTGGAATAGGAAGACAACAAGAAAATGCTTTGGGTCAAGATGTTGGAATAGTTCAAAGAGAACCTGCCGATATGTTATCGAATGCAAATTCCGATGGATTTGGACCAAGTAATGCATTGGGAACGTTTACACAGATGATGACACCAGGTTAGGATTTAGTTGTTCTTCAAATGTAGTTTTTGAAGTTTTACATTTGATCGTGTTTAGATTACTATTCCTTTAAAAAAAAAATAACATATAAGAATCATTATTATTTTTTTTAACACTATAACATTAACAAAAACTCAATAAAGAACGAATAAGAATCATAATGCAAATTATTTTTCTAAAGTTGATTGTTTAAAATTTCGCCAAAAATGTAAAGTTTTCTTTTTGATTTTGATATTGACAAGAAAGAAGTAAAATGACAGCAGTTTGTTTTTATGACAGAGAGAAATGATTTAAATATGTCGAGTAGGACCTTTACTGAATGGAGTCGAATATCCAACAACCCACAAGAAGATGCAGAGTGTATGTCTTCATTAAATTCGTAGAATATAGTGTAGAGTATTTTAGGACGGGCATGTAGCGCACACAGAAGTGATGACAGACAGATAGTCAAATTCCACCTAAATGATTTTTTTCTATTTTTCATTTCTCGATAAATATAATCAGTTCATTACTTTTTAATAACTTTTCTATTTCTTTCAAAGCCCATTGACTCAGAAGTCAAAGTTTATCATATTTTATCTATAGAAAATAACGATAAAAAAGTATATGATTTTGAAAATCTCAAGTGGATAATTTGTTTTGAAACAAAACGGACTGTAACGCTTACAAATAGAGCAAAAGACAGACTGACATAAGAAAAAAATATATGAATATAGTTCAGCATGATCATTCATAGTTATAAGACTTGTAGATGCATAAACATTATGGATATGATACGTATTAGACTTTTTGAATTAGCTACTGCTTTGAAGCAACAATTATTTTGAAAATCATTGTGTTTAACATGATAAGGAATTTTGTTACAATTTATAGCGCTTTGCTTATACAACTTATGAGATTTATAATACAATATGTTTTGTGCTTACACGCAAATTTGATACGTTTCGCCTTAAACTAGCAATATGTGCAGTGCTTTTGGGTGCAAACCGGGAAAGGGTTGCTTTTTGCTGTTTGAAATATCTGCATCAGTTTCTATTCATACTTGTATACAGTGTGCCTCTATCTTGTAATTCAAAACTTTCATTTATAACTTTTCGGAATTCATGGGAAATAATCTCAGAAATGTTTTTTAATTTCAAAATATTAACTGCTTAAAGATAAAGTTTTAAATCTTAATCATGGTTTTGCATGATTTTAGTCGACTTTTAATAAGCGTCTTTCTAATTTTGTTAGAAAACCAGGGCATATTTATTTATATATTTAAATGACATATTCATATTAGGGAGTAGCACCGGTTCCTCATCGTCAACTGGAACTCAATTACCATCACAAACTCTCGGAACATCGAACACAGCTGGAACTAATGGTAATTAAGCTTTTAGATCAAATTTATAATAATTATGATGTATAGAGTGATAAATTATGTTGCTTGAAAGCTTAAGAAACTCATTAAAGAAATGCAAGGCAATCTTATATTAAATCTTGAACTTTTCATTTATATCAATACGCGTTAGTATAACCAATATCTGGTAAGAACTAGTGGTCCCAAACTACGACTCATCCTTACCTGTGAATATGATTAATCAATTCAGTATTGTATTTTCACCTTATGCATTCAAATATATAAAAACAATAACATAAGACACAATTTTTTATGCGGTACTAACTCCTAAATGTACAGATTTATGTGAGACGATAACTACATAAACAACATATATATATATACATTAAAATTAAATATAAAGTATAAACATATACATCATAATTAAGATATTATTCACAAGATAAAACTTTTCGTCATCTTCTCAGACTAAAATAACAGCTTTTAGGCACGTAATTAAAAAATATTCGCATTATTTTACATTTGACATTTTGAGGCCTTTTATAGCTGACTAGGCGGTATGATTTTACTCATTGTGGAGGGCCATACGGTGACTTTTAGTTAATAATATCTGAATCATTTGGTCTCTTGTGGTGAGCTGTCCCATTTCTCTTCCAATACTATAGTTCCATACGTCCTAGTTTCCAGCCTAATAAGAGCCACCAACTTCCAAATTTAGCAAAATCGATTAAAATCCGTAAAACGTTCAGAATACATTTCTACATTATACATACAGTTTTAGTTGCATACTGTGCTAGTGATCTGTATGGGATCAGTAATTTCCATATGGGATGAGAGAAGTTAACAGACATTCTTGACATGACCATGAACCAAATGATGTATATTAACTGTAGTGTTAGTATTGTAAAGTCAACCAACTCAAGTTCAGTGAACGGGTCCTGACCATTAATGTCCATTTTTTTAAAACAATTTCATGTTTTTACTGCCCCCCATCCATGTTGTCATTTATAGGACCCCTCCATCACCACAACATAACTACCTGTTTAAATTTTAGTTAATAATATCTTGTATTAACATTTTTGAAACCTTTGACTGATAAATCATGGCTTTCCGACAAAATTATAATCAACACAAACAAGGAGGGCAAAACAATCATTTGTATTACTTCGTATGCGCCCAGAACCCCTTTTTAAAATGGGGAAATAAGATATGCAAAACTGTTAGTTTCATACAACACAATGTACCATGCAAGAAAATTAATGAAATATTATTCTATTTGCCCTTAAAGTATTTGATGGCATTTTTTTTTATAATGTTGACTATGACGTCATTTGTGTTGGTATATATGCGGTAAATTTTACAATTTGATGTCTTTTTATCAACTGAGATTTGTTTATGGATAAATAGTTTGAAAAGATGATGAATTAAAGAAATAGCTCCGTTATTCAAAAGAAAATAAGTAATTCATCGGTCTTCTCAGATTAAGACAGTCAAGTTTTCCTTCCTTTTGTTTTAAATTCTACATATATTTTGATCTATTTAACCCATAAAGCTCTTGGAATAGGTACAAGATGTTAGAAATTTTTTAAATGCCAATGTAGTACGATGCAATTTATAACTGCGTTCTTTAATTATGATATGGGAAGTACTATTTAATTGGATTATACTACGGAAGCGTATTAGCGCCACACATTTTTGTTTTTTTTTGTTTTCCTATGTTTGCGTTATAACGCAAACGTTACAACGCAAACATAGGAAAAAAAAATGTGTGGCGCTAAAACGCTTCCGTATTATACATCAACGGTACCTGACTTTTTATATAAGCAAAGCAAATATTTCGTCCATGTCAGTGGCACTCGAATCAAATAAAATAAGATGGTTGGCCAGATAAATAACAAAAAATGCAAACAATGAACGTGATTCTAGTCCGATATTGATATATAACATTAATTCACCGTTAAACAATAAAAGAGGAAGAAGATGTGAGCAGCAATACTTTCTGGTGACCATAGTTATTAATTTATGTGTCATTTGGTCTATTGTGAAAAGTTTTTTCATTTGCAATCATACTACATCTTCTGTTCATCTTTTCGTTTTAGTAGGTTGAGGGAATTAACAAAATCTCTATATTCTAACTTGATTAACATTCAAAGAAATATTATGGTCACAGACATATGCATATCTTATTAGTCGTGTAATGCATTTATAAAACAAAGCGAGCATACTTCTAGAAGAGCTTTCGATTCTACACGACTTTCTCCGGGTATCGAAATTATTGTTTCATACCTTTGCATAACTTGATGGTATTACTAAAAAACTAAAAAAGGTTAAATTAACATATTTTCAGCACAGAGTTCAAATGATCTATGGTCTGGAATGCCAGATATAAGCTCGTTTGGAATGACACAAGGCACGTCAGACCAGTCTGGAATGACTTCAGGTATGAATGGTCTGTCTGGAGCGACACAAGGAGGTGCGGCCGGTATGTCAACCAA
Source organism: Mytilus trossulus (assembly GCF_036588685.1). Taxonomy (NCBI): domain Eukaryota; kingdom Metazoa; phylum Mollusca; class Bivalvia; order Mytilida; family Mytilidae; genus Mytilus; species Mytilus trossulus. Next base: position 22,778,252 of record NC_086374.1, on the reverse strand, counting down.
TGGTTTTGGAGGAAACAACCCAATGAATGGAATGTTTTTACCTCCAATGATGTCTGGGGGTATGGGTGGAATGCCACCTGGAGGAATGGGCGGTATGGGAGGAATGCCGCTTGGTGGCATGGGCGGTATGGGTGGAATGCCACCTGGAGGAATGGGCGGTATGGGTGGAATGCCACCAGGAGGTATGGGCGGTATGGGTGGAATGATGCCGGGAGGTTTTGGAGGGATGCCACCTGGAATGAATGGCTTTGGTATGGGACAACAAGGAAATGGAGCTTCAACAACTGGTTCGACAACAGGAACAACCGGAGCAAGTTCAGCCTCATCGGGAACTAATGGAGGCACTGCTGGTTCCGGTGGGATGATGCCTGGTTTAGGGGGTCTCGGTGGAATGTTTTCTCCAATGATGCAGGGAATGGGATCAAATCCAGGCGCAGGAATGTCATTTGGTTCACAGGGAGGAAATCCATTCGGTTCACAGGGAGGAGATCCATTCGGCTCACAGGGAGCAAACCCATTTGGTACACAGGGAGCAAACCCATTTGGTACACAAGGAATGCAATTCGGTACACAGGGCGCTGGTTCTACAACGGGAAGAAACGGCGCAGCTTCAACAGCACAGACCACAGGAAACGGTATGGGTACAAGCGCATTTTCAGCGATGAATCAATTTCCTAGCGCTTCAGGAAGGAGTCTGCCTTCAGCTAGCTTAAATGCGGGAAGTCTACCGATGATGTCTAATATGGGTGGTAGTGCGGGAAGGGCTAATATGTTTGGTAATTTATTATAATACTAACACAAACTATGTTCTAACCAGTTTTAAATATATCTTTGGAAAAATTTGAAGTATCCAAGCAAGTGAATTTTCTTTTCGAAAGGAGTATTTCTAATTTAAGTGAGATATTTAGAAACATATTAATTAACTGGTTCGAATGTAGAAAAATGTTTATGGATACAGATGTATCGGTATTGCTATAAAGGGAAAAAAGTTACACTTTTTTTTTTATTAATAAATAACAAAAATGAGACGTTTAAATTAGACGTTTCCCGTCAACACATTAGAGTACGATACATCTGTTATCTCGTATTACAAATCTTAACAAATATTTAGTAGTAAGTAAAAGTACTATTAACAACGAGGAACCTATAAACGGTATACCGGCACTAAGTTGGTGTTAGTAATTTATTTTAAGTAGAGAACTAGAAGAAAGCTATTTCATTCTTGCAAAAAGGCGTGCTTGCTTACAAATTGCTAAAATAGTTCTGATATTGCATTTCAATACCTAGATAGAAATTGATCTTTTGTTTTACTAACAAATCACAATAATTGTATATCCTCTACTACAAATTTATCCTCTGTTTAGAAATGATATTGTTCTGAGTTGCTATTTTCTTTCATTAGTGACCAACAGCGTTTTATATATTCTGCCTTCCCGTAACATTGCCATTTTTATTCATATTTTGTGCAACCGTTATCTATATTTTGTGCAACCTTTTTCTTGTCTTTTACTTAAAAACTGTCTGCTGTACTGTGTTTAATAACCGTTGTCTATATTAGGCATGCGTGCTGTATTTCTGATCTTTCTATAATACTATCTTCATATATGGAATCGTACAAACATTGTGATAAGCTTTTTGTCTAAATACTTACTGTCATGGACGGCATTGTTTCTATATTTGTTTCTATATAACTGCACCATCCTTCATATTTTATTATAACCCGAATCACTTACTATAACCCGAAGAGTATTTTATAATATACAAAGCTATTACTCGACGAGTTTCCAGGATTTTTAGCGTGTTTTTTAAACCGATAATTTTGGGTCTAGGGTAAATCTATTTCTTTGTTTGTACTACTCTGCTTAGCTCGTTTCGAAATTTTAATTGATTAGCTCGTCTCAAAACCTTTATTAGATAGGTCGTCTCAAAACCTTTATTGCATAGGTCGTCTCAAAACCTTTATTGCATAGGTCGACTTAAAACCTTTATTGCATAGGTCGTCTCAAAACCTTTATTGCATAGGTCGTCTCAAAACCTTTATTGCATAGGTCGTCTTAAAACCTTTATTGCATAGGTCGTCTTAAAACCTTTATTGCATAGGTCGTCTCAAAACCTTTATTGGATAGGTCGTCTCAAAACCTTTATTGCATAGGTCGTCTCAAAACCTTTATTGAATAGGTCGTCTTTAAACCTTTATTGCATAGGTCGTCTCAAAACCTTTATTGGATAGGTCGTCTTAAAACCTTTATTGCATAGGTCGTCTCAAAACCTTTATTGGATAGGTCGTCTTAAAACCTTTATTGCATAGGTCGTCTCAAAACCTTTATTGGATAGGTCGTCTTAAAACCTTTATTGCATAGGTCGTCTCAAAACCTTTATTGCATAGGTCGTGTCAAAACCTTTTTTGCATAGGTAGTCTCATATCCTTTATTGCATAGGTCGTCTCAAAACCTTTATTGCATAGCTCGTCTCAAAACCTTTATTGCATAGGTCGTCTCAAAACCTTTATTGCATAAGTCGTCTCAAAACCTTTATTGCATAAGTCGTCTCAAAACCTTTATTGCAAAGCTCGTCTCAAAACCTTTATTGCATAGGTAGTCTCAAAACCTTTATTGCATAGGTCGTCTCAAAACCTTTATTGCATAGCTCGTCTCAAAACCTTTATTGCATAGGTCGTCTCAAAACATTTATTGCATAGGTCGTCTCAAAACCTTTATTGCATAAGTCGTTTCAAAACCTTTATTACATAGGTCGTCTCAAAACCTTTATTGCATAAGTCGTCTCAAAACCTTTATTACATAGGTCGTCTCAAAACCTTTATTGCATAGGTCGTCTCATCATTGCAATATGTTTACTATGAATGGTTTTATTGGATCAGCTTACATAGATCATGGGAGTGGTTAACAAAAAAAAGCAATTGATCTTAGGGATACTTAAATCTGACATGAAAAAATATTAACTAGTTAACATGTGATAACGATCAATCATAGTTACAATTATCTACGATCCGTCAGTAAGTTAGTTTTTTCATATTTACAAAAAAATAATAATACTTATATAAAATAAGGAGATGTGGTATGATTACCAATGAGGCAACCATCGCCCAGATGACGTAATTATTATCAAATATTTGTTTATGCTTATTTTAATGATGAATACGAATCCATTCATGGAAGCAAAACGTTTCAATGCCGCCTATAACAACAACAGTGGGTCTTGTTTGAACCCTATTTCTAAGTTTTCTAACATCTAGTTCTGTCATCTATCAGAACGAACACTTTTTCAGTATGGTTATGATAATGGGAGCATTGAATTTGCTTATAGTTTAAAGCTATGATTTGTGTGTGTGTATGGGGGGGGGGGGGGGGGTCAAAATTGTTTCGTTGAATGTTTTGTTTGCATCTCAATTTGCTTCAATTTGGTATATATATTTATATATATATATATCACTATTCATTGCAGAATAGCCAGTAAAAACCCACAAATTGTCTAAATAGTTTCAATAACTATAGTTGAAAATTGCCTCATAGAAGCACTTTTGCGATTAGAGTTCTCCATTGTGCATTTTACTCCTAATTTAAACTGTTACCTTTTCATGCACTTGATATATTTTAAATGATAGCTAAACATGTTGAATATATGAGTGTCACTGTACATTCTTTTTATAATAAAAGTTAATATAATAGTTAAGAATGATTGTTACAGATTGGGACATGTATTTTGTGGTTTGAACAAGTATAAAAACGAATTTTAAAAGAGAAAGTTGTATCTTCTGGCAATAGACAGAACATATTGTTTATAACAATTAACTTGCGTATGTGTACATAATTTGGGAGAGGGGAGGGGGGGGGTCGAAGCGGTCATTTGACCAGTGATCCAAAGAATCACCATATGACAAATAAGATACTAACAGTTTACAATCCCAGTATCACTTACATTTACTTGTAGATTGGCGGTCAATTTGAACAGCGATTTTTACCACCACCTATGTAATTATATATATAACACGTCTTAGTTTAACATTCACGTTGAGATTGGCGGTCAATTTGTTCAGAAATTTTTACCACAACCTATTTACCACATCTTAATGTACCATTCACGTGAAGACTGGCGGTCAAGTTGACCAGCGAATTTTACCAGTTACCATGTAATCATATGTATATAACACGTCTAATTTAACATTCACGTGTAGATTGACGGTGATTTTTACCACTTCCTATATAACACGTTTTGATATCAAATTCACGTGTAGATTTTTTACCCTTATCCATCCTTTGTCATCCTCAATTAATGTTTATATAAACATGGAATCTTTTTGAAGTGAATACATTCAACTAAACACTAGATGCAATTCAATTAACATGTTCGAAGGTTTATAAACTCACTTACATCGCTTATATTTCTCTATGTTTGTAAATATTTTCCGTATTTCTAGGTTGTAACGTTAAAAGAATGGTCTTTAGAAATACTAATGAAGTCGAAAAATATGTACTGAACAATTTTGAATTCAATTATGTCAAAAAAGTAAAAACAATGTGCAAAAATTACGTGTGTAGCTGAAGGTTTTACGTGTGATTTTGAATACATAAAAATTGACTGCTAAAATGTCATTTTGATTTTATACATATTCATTTAAAAAAGGACACTTTAAGCGTAACGTTTAACTTTGTTTCGGTCATTTAAAAAAATATGATTATGAAAAAAATGCTAACTAAAAAGACAAAGACTGCACGATACTGATCACGTTATTTTTGAAGAATTGTTTGAATAAAACTTGATTGCTATAGCAGCAGATAAACAAACTCTAATACAGGATCTGTAAAGAAAAGAAAAATTTATTCGAACCAAGAAATGAAATTACAGAAAGTAACAATTTAGACGGATAACTTATTTTGTTCAAAATAATTTTGGCAAAGACATATCAGACTTTTCTACTTTCGTACTTAAATTTTAATTTGAATACAAATAATTTGTTTTCTCTTTTCTAAGTTGATAATGTATAGGAAACAACTTAACACGAAAAAGATTTCCATTGAATAAACATGCTTTTTAACCAGTTCTAGTTGCTTTTAATATCTTCTTTGGCTTGCTTTCTAGGTGCACCTAGTCTAGAAAATGAACTGATAAGTTTTCTTGGACTAGATCCACAGTTCACAATGCCATCGCTTGGAACATCCGGTAAGAGTTCTTCTCTTTTCCAGTGACGTGTTTAACTGTTTGTTTGGATTCTGTTGATAAGATCTCGTTGTGCAATAGTTTTTTTAACTACTTTTTCAAGGCAATCTGTTTATTATTCGTACGAAACATTTCACATTAGAATTTAAAAAATGTGTTTGAATTTGTAGACTGTCGCAATAGAACAAATAAAAGAAAAAAATATATATAATGTTTAGAAACTGTAACTATCATAGTATATTGTTTGCGTACATTTTATCATTGAGAATGTCACAATATAAGTTTAAGGATGTACTTAGGTCAGGTTTATGAGTTTTTTGTTGTGTGTTCGAACTTCTACGATACTGGCTCGTATCACCCACTTTTCCTTTCACAGAAGACCACCAATACCTCAATAAAATTGCCAATATTCAAGTTGAATCTATAATTATGTTCACAATTTGAGACCCAAATATTGCCAACACTAAATATAAGGTAAATGTCCGAATCAACCTTTTCCCGTTTTTAAAGAAAATATCGCAAAAAGGAGTTCCATAAATGGTCAATATTTTTAGCTTAATTTGTTCTTTTAATAACGCTCTTTTTTAAATTTCACCTAGCTACATCCTTAAAAAATAAAAGTTCTGGTTCTGTTAGAGTAGAGAGTTCAACTTTTAATATTTGATAATTTTTAATTATAGGAGCCAATCAAGGTTAGATGGAAGTGACGTATTTGGTTGTTGTGGGAAACATTAATAAAGACGGAATCTTAACATCATTGATCTGATATACAATATGAACTTGCATTTCAAAATGCTCATTATATATAAGAAAACAAAATCAATAAGTGACAATTATACTATGTGGGATATGATATTTATATCTATACAATAATGTGATTTAAATCCATACTATACATGCTAACTTGCATTTAATCTAAATGGTTAGATTGGATGCTTGTTTGTCATGCTTGAAAGTGGAAAATTGTCGAACAAAGATGTCTTGGTATGCTTTGAAATGGAAAACCGAAATAAATAGCTCTTCTTATTTAAGGAATATTAAAGAAATAGATGTAGAGCAAAAGGATATGTATGACACCTTTAATGTTAGAGATACTTTTAGTATCAAACCAATAACTGTTTATTTGTCAGGTGCTTTTGGAAAAATTATTCATGTAAAATGAAACAATTATTAACGATGAGAAATTTTAGAGTAGACTTTACATTTAGCATATTATTATTAGTTGTTGTGTATTGTATACGAAAGGGTAATAAAAAATTTATAGATACATTTGTATTTGATTTTGCTTGTCCTAAAGAATCAGTATTTACAGACGATAAAGATATATCTGTGTTCTCAGATGTATAAATAAATATTGCTTAATAAACCGTGCGAGAACCTAAAGAATAGTTAAGGTCTTAAACGTTGTAGCTCCAAAATATAAAACACTTGACTATAATATTAACATTGATATTTTTGTCTTCGAGTAATTTTGTCTGAAGCGCGAAAAAGATGACATTGATGAACCTATATGTTAACATTATCTAAGGCATTGCATGCTCTCAAAGGTGCTACATCGAGACATGACCACATATTTTTGTTAAAAGCATGAATACAAAATGTTCTTATTTTTGTTTTATCAGTTGTATGTTAAAAGATATAAGGTCCTTACAAAAAGGTACTGTGTTGAATATAAAATTGAGAATGGAAATGGGGAATATGTCAAAGAGACAACAACCATGTATCCTGTTTTAAGCTATTTAAATTGAGGAGTGCTGGTATTCAAGTACATGTATGCGGCTATTCTGTTTAAGATATGAAAAACTATAATCATCAAACTGGAGTCATAGTTTAGTTGAATTATAAGCGTGAATATCAAGATTTATTTGTTCTAGCTGCGCAGCTGGAGAAATTCCCGATGCATCTCGTTTTTCTTCTCGTCTGATGCTTACATCATACTGGTATTTATGCAAATTAAACACTATGAAAATGAAAAGGTGTCGAAATCGTCATCAGGTTTAATCGAATAATTGTAGCCAATCTCTACGATACCATTTATGACCAACATAATTTGTTTTCTATGTTGTGTGAGATGAACTATTGTTTGTCTGTTTGTTTGTCCTTTTTAATTTTAGCCCTGGCGTTGTCAGTTAATTTTCGATTAATGAGTAGATTATTCCTCTGTAATATTTCGTCCCTCTTTTATGGTAAACGAGAACTAAATTAATATAGTAAAACGTGCTCTTTAATGTTTATTTGTCGTTCAAAATATGTCTTGTTATAACTTAAGAACAAATAAGAAAACTGCAAAAAAATATCGAAACAAACAGAGAAAGAAATAGAAATATAATTTGAATTAAAAAAACACTCTGACAAAAAAAACACGAAAAAAAACAATACCCTGTAAATAACAGAATTAAAATAAATTTCAAATTTCATTGTTTTTAAAATTTCCACTATCAGTGAGGGGTCAAATCAGACGCATGCCAACAAGGGAAGATATACAAAGAATAAGGACTCAGCAAGGCAGATCACCATCAGCAAGAGGACAAATCAGTAGAGCAGGCAGAATACCTATCACAACTAATACTAGAAGAACTAGAGGCGAGTTTCGAGACACTGAAATGAATATTGGTGGTAGAACACAAACCGAATTACAACCTGTGAGTACATCTCGGACACAGAATACTAGAAGAACAAGAGGCGAGTTTCGAGACACTGAAATGAATATTGGTGGTAGAACACAAATCGAATTACAAGCTGGGGGTACATCTCGGACACAGAATACTAGAAGAACTAGAGGCGAGTTTCGAGACACTGAAATGAATATTGGTGGTAGAACACAAATCGAATTACAAGCTGGGGGTACATCTCGGACACAGAATACTAGAAGAAGTAGAGGCGAGTTTCTAGACGCTGAAATGAATATTGGTGGTAGAACACAAACCGAAGTACAAGCTGTGGATACTTTTCGTACACAGGATACAAGGAGAAATAGAAATAATGAGATCAGGAATACAAGAGCAGAGAGTTCTAGAACAATGAATACACAAGCATCTGGTATAGACGGAACAGCTGCAACATTACCAGAACAAATTCAAACAGAAGCTGGTGGTAGATCGAATTCCAATTTTGCCATAGTTCCTATGAATGTTGAACAAACCGGAGGAAGGACCTCAAGCAACAGGAGGCCAGTTTTAGCAATAGTCCCGATAGATAACAACGCTCAGCCAGCAGATTTTGTCAATTTTGCCAGAACTATTCCAAGATGTAAGTTGTATTGCTAAATTATTACAATGATATTTTCCTACAAAATAATTTTGATATCAGAAACGATTTCACAACAGAAAGATTTGTGCTATCACATATACATATGATTAAATAAAGACATGATGATGCTGCCAACAAACAAAATGATAATTAACATCGTACGTTCTTTACTTCAAAGTTTTGTTAAGTTAAATGATAGCATTATGTGTAATGCGTTCTGTAAATGATGAAACTGAAAAATAACGTGAAAGAAAATCCAGCCATGTTCAATTGTTATAGCCATCCTAAATGTTCGTAAAAGGTGACAATGTTATTAAAATAATGTTATATAACACAAAACAAAAAGTAACAAATTTTAACGAAACGACATTATGAATACAACATACCATTTCCAAAACACTTTCATGGGTAAATTTAAAATAAGTTCAAAAGAAGTGGAATGAAGCTGAATAATGAACACTAGCTGTTGATTTATACAAAAAATCAATTGGTCAATCATTTTTTCTGAAATAAAATTCTTAATTTCATTCCGTTACCGTAAAGTATGCATTTTGCCGATACAATACAAAACATTATGTGTTCATTCTACATCAAGGTCCATGAGGGGACAATGACAAAGAAACCATCATAATTCAGGTAAACAAACAATGCAGTAGGATGATTTCATATGTAAAGTTCTACGCAATAAGAATGTTTTATAGAAATGTAGCATGTAGAAACTGTTTGAAGAATTATTTTTCTTTTTACAGCTGTGTTAAACCAAGCAAGATAGAAATTTTACAGAAGGTAATATTTCATAAGAAAAAAAGGTACCTTATATACAAAAATACAAATGATAATGGAAACATACTTGCTCTAACAACAACAAAAATATAAAAAAAGAATAAGCATAAAGGTTCGATGCATCAATACGATACATTTTGCAATTAATGTTTAATATATGCAAGTAATGAATAAAGAAATGTATTTTGACAGTGTGATAGTAAGTTTCTTGTGGAATACGTTACTTACATGCACACAGTGAAAAAGAGATAAAGTAGCACAACAGTTCGTTGTTTCGTAAATGGTTGATTTGGAATGCTGTTTCGTTAACGATGTTATTTGTCGACAAACATTTGAAAATTCATGTTCGCTTAAAAATAATAGAAAGGAAAAAAATAACTCGAAGAGGGATAAAGTTGTTGAAATTATGGAAAATTGCAAAGAAATTTAACCCAAACAAGTTTTCATTTTGTAAAACATTAATTCGATGTATCTGAAATTTAAATTGTTCAACCATTTCTTATAATCTTTCAGATAACAAAGCTGAAGAAATCAAATTTGTCCACATCGACATAGTATTTCACAATGTCATATTGTGTAAAAAGAAAAGACTTCTATGTTTATAAAGATGATTAAACATGTATTTGATGAAGATAAGTGTCGATCCCAGAAGTTATTCAAAGTGCAATGCTAGACACACAATAGGAAAACATGTATTATACCATTGAACATTTCTGTAAGATTTGTAAGGTAGAATCATTGATAACAGATGAAACAATGCTGTTGAATTGTTTTGTTGTATAGTATAGATAATTACGTTATTGTATTATTGTATGATATGTATTTGTTTTGTACAGAGAGGGAATTTCACATCCGAGGGTTGATATACCCGGATAGATATTTTTTGTACAACCGTTTGTTTGTAGTTTATATTGTTTAACATGTATTTGCTATGTATGTGCTTGGTCAGGGAAGGTAAAAAATGTCACTCGTTCAAGCTCTGATATGTTTAAAATTCATAATTATTTGTGTATGATTTATTTGAACCTTTTACCTCATGTCAAATTTTCATTTTTTTAATAAAAAGGCGGAGTCAGAAATAAAAAAAACGGCAGTTATTTTTTTGTACAAGACAATTTTTTTTTAAATATTTTCAATATCAAATTATTTCTCCGAACCAATCCACTTCAAATTACCACAATGACATTTGCAAACTGGTTTAAACTAAAAACTCATTTTCATAGATAAATCAGCATTTTAGAAAACGTATTTTGTGAAAATACTGCCATTTATAAGGATATATTGACTGCATTTACTTGCAAATTGACTGAAAATAGCATTCAGAAACAAAACGTGTTCTTTACAATAAAAGAGGAGCAACAGATACAACTACTGATAAAAGTTAAGTGAAGAAATTAGTTTAACGTTTCCATGCTAGTCTGATGCTTTACTCTCAATTTAAATGTATCTGAAAACAATATACACTTACTTAATTTGAACACCGGTATACAACTACTAGTATTACCTTTTTGTAATATTAACATGATCATTTCTACAAAACAGACTAAGGTACGGTAAACATGCCACATTCACTTATTGTTATCAGAAAAGTAAAACAATTTATGCAAAACAGACTAAGGAAGGGCAAACATACTACATCCCCTTATTTTTATAAGAAAAGTAAAACCTTCCATTCACTATGCCTTTTACATATTTTGAGTAACATCTACTTTGTTGACCCGACTATTGAAACAAAAAAGATACCACAGATAGAGTTACGTCTGCCTCATACACAATGTATCTTAACTGATCAGAACTGAACTGTTCGACAAGAGTATGTTGAAGCTTCACAAAACTGATGAAATTAACAAGGAAGATATGAACCGGAAGTCTTTATTGGGAAAGTTAAATCATCGTTGGAACAATTTATGGGCATCATTAATTTGCTTACTGTAATGGAATATCTGTGTCAATCTTGACCATGAATACATTCAACGTGTCGTAGCCACAATCTTGTTCTTATGCCCTGAATTGAGACATCATATAATTCTAATTTACATGCAATTGTCATGATTAACACGTCAGGTGTTACTATTGGAGCAGGGTCTGCTTACCTTTGAACCAATTCAAGATTTGGTGTTTGTACTACTGTTTGTTTTTTTGTCTTTTGCTGATTGTTTATGTTTATCATCGCCCTCGTGTGTGATGTTGGTTGATGTGGTCAGTTGTACTTGTCCAGTCTGTTATGTCATGGAATTTGATTATTGATTGTCCCTTTGGTATCTTCGGCGTCCTTTCTGAAATAATAACTTAACAAATTATATTCATCAATGAAGTCAAAATGTTAATCAGCTAGACATATATTGCTGTTGAAGACAAAAATACAATTTTTTACATGTTTTTTTGTATAAAAAAAAAATCATCAAAGGACATATTGAAACAATTTTTCTCACGCTTTCTTTTGACAGTTTTACAGACAAACACCCTCGTACACAATATCATCAAAGAAAGGTAGATGTCTTTTAACATCAAAAGATAAAAATATCTACAAGATGATTATTTTTTCTCCGATTTATTTGAAGTTTAAATCATTGTCTCGACATTAAGATTTCTTTTTGTTTACTTTTTTTAAATTGGTTTCTTTTTAAAGAAGATATTAGTTGTTTGAAATCCTTACTTATTACTAAATATGTTGGAGTAACGGATAATTGTGAGTGAGAGCCATTTTGTGTGATTCAAAATTGAAATAACAATCGAGTAAAAAGAACGATCTAGAGAAACATTTGGTAATATAAAATAGAAGATGTGGTATTATCGCCAATGAGACAACTATCCACGAAAGACCAAAATGACACAAACACTAACAACTATAGGTAACCGTACGACATTCAACAATGAGCAAAGCCCATACCGCATAGTCAGTTATAAAAGGCCCCGATAAGACAATGTAAAACAATTCAAACGAGAAAACTAACGGCCTTATTTATGTAAAGAAAAATGAACGAAAAACAAAAATGTAACACATAAACATACGACAACCACTGAATTACAGGCTGCTGACTTGGGACAGGCACATACATAAATAATGTGGCGGGGTTAAACATGTTAGCGGGATCCCCCCCCCCTTACTTATACATTCCGACACAAAAAGACACAATGAACAGATCTGAGAGTACTCGCAGTTATCTGACAGCTATTTCAAAGCCACTAACAACTTATAAAAAATCATACATTTAAGACTAAACAATCAATCCGTACACATCCAACATCCAATGGATTTAGTGTGAAGACGTCATAAACAGCCAGAGAAAAACATGACCTTGTGCAATGCCAAGTTACAGGTATCGACAGATTGTAGATCCATGAATATGTATATGTATATAACATACTAGTAATATTTAGTTAGCTTTTAATCTACTGATAACAAAATCAATATTTATACCAATAAAAACAATATTCAATGATCTTATTACAGTGTTGAATAGGTAACCTTTTAGAATAAGTTTATTTAAAGGAGCAACAAGCTTACATGGATCAATTCTAAATTTCCGGGCACGGTTAACAACATTTCCGTAAAAATAAGAATGTGCTATCTCGTTTGAAATAAGTTTTCTACAGGTACAACCAAACTTCAAAACCAAATCTTTATATCTATGGACAAATTTAGTAAAGGTTTTAAGTAATTTGTGGTAATGATATCCCTGGTTAAATAATTTACCAGTAATGCATAGGTTGCGTTCGTTAAAATCAAAAACGTCACTACAGACATGGGCATAACGAACAAGTTGTGAAATATAAACACCGTAAGATGGTGCCAAAGGAAAAAATGGAAAATTAACAATAGGGAACGAAAAATCGTCTATTTTGTCGTAAATTTTAGTGTGTAGTTTCCCTTTTAAAACCGAAATATCTAAATCCAGAAAAGGACAGTTATTACCGAATAAATTTGATTTATTTAAAGTAAGTTCCTTGGGGTAAATTTCAGCAGTATATTGAAAAAATTTCTTGGTTATTTAACTAAAAAATATCATCAAGATAACGGTAAGTGTTGTTGAATTTATCAATTAAATGCAATTTCGACGGGTCTTTACTGAGTTCAGTCATAAACTGTGATTCGTAACAGTACAAAAACAAGTCTGCTATTAAAGGGGCACAATTAGTGCCCATGGGGATACCTACAACCTGTCGATACACTTTGTTGCCGAAACGTACGTAAATATTATCAAGAAGAAAATTCAAACAGCTTCAATCATCTCATCACACCTCCAGTAAGTATATCTAGCATATTTATCTTTCTCATTAGATAAAAAGGCTTTAAATGAGTTGCAGCAAATATATCTACATTCAAATTTACAAAACGACCATTTAATTAAATAGGAAAACTTTTGTTTAATGAGGAAGTGTGGAAGAGTAGTGTAAAGAGTAGAAAAATCAAAACTATTAACAGATTCAAAAGGAACATCAAAAGCCCATAATTTATCTAAAACATCCAAAGAATTTTTTTACCCTCCAAAAATGGTTTATACCACTATGTTCATATATTTTATTACAATAGTTTATGATAAGCTCTTTAATAGTGGTTAATGAACTAGTAAAGAGCACTGACAGATTAGTTGTAGAACACTTACTAGAGGCCGAGATGAAACGATATTTATATGTAGTGTAGTTTAGGTAGCCAATACATAGTAGGGACCTTCAAATCTTCAGAAGAAGCCTTAAGCTTTGATGTGGTTGTGATATGCTTGTTCACTATATGACTCTCTGTGGAGCGGATGGACTTGAATGAATGTAGATGGATTTAAAATTTCAATCTGAAGAACGTCCGTGTAGTATTTACGTTATACCACCACCACATTGTTGGCTGCTTTGTCGCCCGGTACAAACACAAACCGCTTTGAAAGTATTTGAAGTGTATTTCTTATTCTGTAAATAGATGTATTATGTACTCTATTATTTACTTCTAAATTATTTTCAAAATGTGATATTCTCTTATTTACCACATTCATACATTTATTTAAATAAGAATCAAGAGATTTTTTATCAGATTTTTCCCGTTTACACCATGTTTTACAAAATGAGGAAAGAGCACCTTTGGTGACTTGACGAAAATCTTTCCAATCTATTTTAGATGGAGGACGATATTTTGGTCCTTTAAGTCTTTAACCTCTCTGTCCTGGGCAAAATTGAGGTCCCCTGTAATAACATGGCCATAGGGAACATATCTAAACTTCGACGATTCACAGTTTCAAGTTAAGGGAGTATTACTATCTATATTCAGGTCTGATGTAACCGACGTATAATTAAAAATTAAACTTCTGCTGTTGGTTTTTTTTTATGTGTATGAAATTATATGTGGTTCTATATTATCAAAATAGGAAAGTATAAAGTTTTGAACGGTAGAGTCATGCATTAAATATACTAGATAAGTTGATAAAATCAATACCTCTGCTAATATATTTAATTTCCAAAAAAATGACGTTTATGATCTCCAGGTTTTTCGATACGTGGGAACGGCCTATGGTGGCAAAAAGCTGTAATTATACGAGAATATTCATACAGTGGGCTGAAGAATTAGAGGGTGTCACACTCTTTGAAAATACAATGTATCGTGTAATTTACTAATGGGTATTTGACCCAGTTTACATAATAATTTATGCCTACCATTATTTTTAAATATTATAGATTAGGAGATTATCAAGTGTATAATTTATACGATGTTTAACTCGTAGATTTCAATTAATACGTTTCCCGTGAGACCTATTATTTCGTTGTTTTTATCAATAATATTCAGGATATCAATAGAGGAAGTAGTAGATATGTTCCCTTGTCCAAGTATGTTGTCATTTAAACCCAGGGGATAATCTGTTTGAATTCGTTTAATCCAAGACAGTTCGATAATTTTATTGGAATCTTCAAATTGTTTATCCGACTGCCCTTGTTGTTTCTGGACCGTTTCGAGCGGTTGGAATCTAATAAATTTAATATTGTGGTTGTGTTTACCTTAATGTTGATAAATTATGCTTTTGAATTTTTTAGGTTTTCGGAAGCGGTATAGATGTTCCTGTGGTCGTTTAAAAAACTCCCGTCCTGTTTGTCCTACATATTGTATACCACACTTATGCTTAGTTCATGTAACCAGATAAATGAGGCTTTGAGTTTTCATGTTATGTCACAGGAAAAAGAAAGCGAAAAAGTTCTCCCGTTCACTGTTGACCTTATAGTATTATCAGAAGATAATCTAGAACAGGTTTGTCATTTTCTGGCATTGCACGAAAATATTTGTGGATATCCACGTGCATTTTTATTGAATAATCTGGCTGCAGCTACGGGGCGCCGAATGGGACTCTTGTGGTTTTGTACAAAATTCAATTCTGTCATAACAAAATCATTTTTGTCTTACAAAACTATGTGCTTCAGACTTGTTTTGTGAGAACTTCAATTTTGTGAGGACAAAATTCATTTTGTAGACAAAATTCATATTTGTCATGACAAAAGTCAATTTTGTCTAAAAGGTATGCAAATATAAACATATTTGATATAAACATATTTGCATACAAAATTGACTTTTGTTACCTGATATGGAAATTAAATCACAAAAGTCAATTGTGTGAGGTAAGATTCAATTTTGTGAGACAAAATTGACTTTTGTGAGACAAAATTGACTTTTGTGAGACAAAATTCAATATTCAATTTTGTCAGTTTTGTTGAGACAAAAGTCAATTTTGTCAATTTTGTTGAGACAAAAGTCAATTTTGTCAATTTTGTTTAGAGAAAATTCAATTTTGTTGAGACAAAAGTCAATTTTGTCTCACATTGGTCAATTTTGTCTCACAAAAGTCAATTTTGTCAATTTTGTTGAGACAAAAGTCAATTTTGTCAATTTTGTTGAGACAAAAGTCAATTTTGTCAATTTTGTTGAGACAAAAGTCAATTTTGTCAATTTTGTCTCACAAAAGTCAATTTTGTCTCACAAAAGTCAATTTTGTCTCACAAAAGTCAATTTTGTCTCACAAAAGTCAATTTTGTCTCACAAAAGTCAATTTTGTGTAACAAAAGTCAATTTTGTAAGCAAATTAGTTCACAGAAACCAAACTGAACTAATTTGAATACAAAATTGACTTTTGTCGCCCCATTTTCAAATTAGGTAACAAAAGTCAAGTCTGTGTAACAAAAATGAATTTTGTCATGACAAAAGTGACTTTTGTCCGCTGATAGATAATTTTGTATGACAAAATTTTAAATTTGTAGTATGATACAAATTTTGTTAAACTGAACTCATTTTTGTTGAACAAAAGTCACTTTTGTCCATACAAAATTGAATTTTGAGTACAAAACCACATGAGTCCCATTCGGCGACCCGTAGCAGCAGCATTGCCACCTTTAACACAATTATAAAAACTGCTAAATTTAGATGGGGAATTTCGATTGACAGCGGTTGAATTTATATTTGGAATAAGGTTTTTATAGCACGTGAATATCTTTGAGGGATTTGATTTTAGTGTTTTCTTACCATTTCGTAAAATCATGATTATTTAAAGGGTTATGAGAAGATAAAATGAGGCCGAAAGTCATAACATTGAATTAAGAGTTACAGTAACGGAATATATATAAACAATTTATAAAACAGTCGAGGAATTCTTATAAAAACTATATTGAACAGCCCGGCAAACAATGACGTATATAACAAGACAGACAAGAAACAAATATGGGTCCGAGAAAACAGTTAGAACACTATCAAACAATTTGAACTAAGCGAATTTAAGCAACTACAGGTCACTGTACGGTCTTTTAAGGTGAGCAAACCAATACTGTATAGTCCACTATTATAGTTCCTGAAATGACATAATGTGTGTGATCCATTAAAAACAACCGGCCTGAATTATGACAAAACAAATATGACAGTCAGAAACCAAGACAACAGCTAAATAACAGTATCAAAATAGAAGATGGTTGCAATTAAGATAACTATCCACCACAACTCACATGAAGTTGATGTAAACAATCAAAGCTAATCGTTCGGCCTTCAACAATGAGAAAAATCCATACCGTATTGTCGGCTTTCAATGGCTCAGACAAAACAAAATTTAAACAACTCATATGAAAAACCTAACGGGCTAGTTTATAATAAAAAAAACGAAAAAATAATGCCAGACATAAACAAACGACAACCATTGATCTACAAGATTCGGTTATACAACATACACATGTAGCATGTAGTGAGGTTAATAGAGATAAGAAGGTGTAGTATGAGTGCCAAATGAGACAATTCTCTATAAAAGTCATGATTTTAAAAAGTAAACCATTATAGGTCAACTTACGGCCTTCAACTTGGCTCACATTGCACAGCAAGCAAAGGACCTCTCAAATGATAGTGTAAATCATTTCAAATGGAAAAACCCCAAACGGTTTAATCTATATAAAAACGAGAAACTAGAAACAATTAATATGAATTACATCACCATACGACAACTACTGAACATCAGATTAAATGTGTTTGAAGGTGCCAACCCCACCACCTTTTATCTGGAACAACTTTAGAACAAACTATGAAATTCAGTTGAAAAGGGATATTTATTCATTTTCAAATATTGATAGACATATACAGGTAATGACAGACATTTACTAACGACAACCACTGAATTACAACTCTGCTAGGTTCAGATAGGCACATCGAAAATCTGGCGGTGCAAGATATACTTATTAGCGCTCAATCTTCCCATAATCTGGTTCAGTGGTGGTGCAGTAGTACATCACAAGTACAAATTGTAGAAACCTATTGCAATTGGCTTAACTCAAACATTAATTACAAAGCATAAAATAAAACTAACTTACATGAAAACAAAAGCCACAAAGCATGTTGAAGGTTTTATAGTGACCTATAATTGAGTACGTCCACGTCATTGGAACTCTGGTGAATAGTTGTCTCATTTGCCATCATACAACTACTTCTCATTCTTATAAAAGAATTGGTTAATAAAAAATTGTATACTCGCATGTTATAATCAATAAAATGTTTGTTTTTCAAGAGGAGCTTGGTGACCGAGTGGTCTAAGTAGTTTCACTGTTTCACTAGCCGGTATACAATAAGATTGTGTGCTCTTACCTAGGTCCATGTATGCATCATGTGATTATATAACACTATATAGCAGGGATTTAATTAAAAATGTGAAGAAAAAAACCCGAAAATATGCTTGATGATTTTATTGATAAGACAAAATGATTCCTTACTTTAAAAGAGTCACGGTTTAATTAGTTCATCAAACATTTTATGTCTCGTTCGTCTCAGTTTTCATATCCTTTTCATCTTATCTTTTTAAATGTTACTTTTACTACTAGTATTGAATCTATTTTTGGTGATATCCATTTGACGTGGCTCTGTTCTTAAACATCCCGTTCATTATGTTATTGTGTTGTGGTATTTTTGTTTGTATTCTTGTCTTGTTTTGCTCAAGTGCTTGTCGATATGCCTTTTCGTTTTTCTTTGTTTTCTTTTATAGCGATTAGTATAATATAATGGAATTTTATGTGACTGTCATACAAGTGAGAAGTTTAGCTAGTTATAAAACCAGGTTTTAATCCTCCATTGTTTGCATAAAAAATGCATGTACCAAGTCTGAAATATTAGTTATCTATTCGTTTGATGTGACTGAATTTTTGATTTTGCCATTTAATGAATTTTCCTCGGAATTATGTTTTTTTTTTCTATATATGCACTTATAACTGATATTGCACTCCATATTTCACCCTAGAGATTGGTAATCACGCACTAGAGAGGTTTCGATTAAAACAACATTTGAGCGCAAATAAATGTGAGAGAAAAAATGATGGTTGGAATGGACACCGTATCCTTACTGCGCAGACTCGAACTACACGAAACAGACGAAGCATTATCAATGTTGCAAAAATACTTGGTACTACATTGTATATTATGAAAGGGTTCATGCATTAACTTTAAGGAATATTGTCACTCGCCAGTTGCAATATGTTATATTTGCTTCCATTCGCAAGATCGTGCAATGTGATCTTATGTGAGGGACAATATTGACATTATTCCTCAATATCAGTGAAACCCTTAACAGATAATTTACTGTGAGGGCTAATGTTCCTCTAAAATAGTGCAATAACTTAAGGTTACAATTTAATTTACCACCAAAAGCGACAGAATGATTTGGAAAGTGTTAACAAATAAGAACAACCTAATTAGGTACAAATCAAACATAATCAACTCTGCAAAGCTTGCCTAGACAAAAGAAAACAATTTTATACAATTTAAAAAATTTATTAAAACGGGGAAAAGTATCAAAAGGAATCACTTCCTTAGGAAAATAAGCAATACAATTTAGGATCGCTTTGTTTAGCTTTCTTGACATTTTTGTTACAGGCGAGACAAAATGATGAATAGGCATTCCACAAAATACTACAAAAAAAACTAATCTCAACGAAAAAGCGGATTGAACCTGGATGATGCGAAAAGGTAAGTCACAGTCCGGGATTCATAGTCGTAGACCGGACATTTACACATGATATAAACTGGGTTGAATACGTGTCACGTACATTTTCAACGTTTTTGCGTTTATTTTGAACCCCTAAAATTATTTCTAGTTTGCAACATGTGAAATCCATCTACAAGAACACTTAAATCGAAGTGTTGTGCATGCGTAAAACATGTAACTACTTTAATAAACAATTATGAAAATACAAATTTGTAAAAATAGTATCAATTATATTTATTAATGCATAGGTTAATTTTATATGTCATCTTTCTCAAACACGTGAACTTTTTGTATACCTCTACCTTTGTAAACTTGTTTCCAGTTAGTTGTTAGGTAAGGATACCTGATCTTCCCGTAATATCGGTGAGCGTTGAATTGTAACATGTCGTTATTGAAGTTATACATTACACCTATCGTTAGTGAACCTTTAGGTTTTGTCACACACCAGGCTCTTGCTATTGCAATGATATCGCCCCAAGGATTTAATCCATCTCCATACCTACCAAGTCCAGAATGTTCTACTGAACTAAAGGTAACTATAGCATCAAATGTTCCAAGAGTGCCATTTAAATACATCATACGAAACTCATAAGGCACCAAAGTTTTAACTTGGGGATGTGTTGATGTTATACGTCCATATTCTAAAGTTACTACTTCTCGTGCACCTGCTTCTAATGCACACGCCTCGACCCAAGGGTTTTCCGATCCAATGACTAGAACTCGGCCATCTTTGATTAATGATGCGTGTCGTAATCCATCTCGTAAAGCATTTGTTTCACCAGCATAATAAGTTCCCTGCAATGTTGCATTCTTTGCTCTTGCTACCCATAGGTCTATCATTTCTTTAGACCACAATGATGTCTCTGCCTTTTTCCCTAAATACTGTTGATTAAAATAATAATTAGAAACCCTTACTCGACCATTCATTGTATAATCATTCAATAACTCCTTCGGAATGTTTCTGGGTGCTACTTTTAGGCCGTGTCCTCTATCGATATAATCGTTTTTAAATAACGCTGTACAATCAATTGGAGCTTTTATATGATCAAAATATGGTCCTGGTAATCCATGTCGTGAAGTGTTACATAGCTGTCCACAATCTCTGAGAATAACAGGAATAGATTCGTGATAGTCAAGAGGTTGATTTTGTTGAGGGGGTAATGTATCAGCAGCCTTTGCTGGAACACTGTTTTGCTTATTACCAGTCTGCTTTGTGTCAGTTTTTAATGGTCCCTGTGAATTTCCTGACCTCGCCTGCATTTGATTTTTATTGAGCACTATATTTCCTTGACCATCAACAAACTGTACATTTTCACTGCTATGTTTTGAACTATATACTCGATATATTGTAATTATCATAATAGCCAACCCAAAAAGGAGTAAGAAATTCCTATATTTCAAATTCATTTTCTTCGAGACTATTCCTGAAAAATATATAATTAACTGGAATTATTATGCGTTTTTCATGAAACTATACTTATTGATGCCAACATATGATGTAATCATTCAGTCTTTTTTCTTTTAAATACTTATATTGTTTTCAGAAAACAAAGTAGATATACAACACTCGTCTCCGTGGATATCTACTATAGAAGTACACCGTTCTTAACCATATATACTTAATATACTTCAAATCAGGAGACGGCATGCTTTTACAAAAGACTCCGTCTAGCATTTTCTGAGTGTTCTAAAAGTGCCGAAAATTGCTTCATGTAGGGTTTGAAGTTATTATACTTTTCTCACTTAATATATTTATTACAGCTTATTAAGAAGTCATGATTTAGCTATAGAATGTGGTCGCTATTCTGCAATTCCAAGAAGTAATAGACTATGTAGTTTTTGTAAAAACGACACTGAAGTTGAGATGCATTTTATTTTGAAATGTCCTACTTATCAAGGTATTAGATCTTATTTTATAAAACCATATTATTGGAGAAAACCTTCTATGTATAAATATATACAGTTAATGAGTTCTAATAATCTTAAAGAATTATGTAATTTGGGTAAATTCATATTTTGTGCACAAAAAATTACGATCTAACATGATGTAATATGTTTATCACATTACCTTCTGCTATCTATGTAACTATGGAACTATATCTAACAATTTAGAAACTGTTTTAAGTAAATGGAAAAACAGTTTTCACAGTTTATTAAACCCAAATGTAAATGCAGATTATAATAAGGTTGATAATTGTATTCTTAAAGAAAATATTATTTGTATTGATTTAGATAAGGAAATTACTATTGATGAGGTTCATAAAGTTGTAATGAATGCAAAAAATTGTAAAAGTGCAGGAATTGACCTTATTCAAGCTGAGTTTTGTAAAAATATCTCTATTATTTCTATTTTACATAAATTATTTAACTTATGTTTCAGTTCTGGTAATGTACCAAATATATGGAATAAGGGAATTATAACCCCAATACCAAAATGTTCTACATCAGATCCTAGAGACCCCTTATCTTATAGGGGCATAACTCTAGCTCCATTCACATACAAGATGTATTGTAGTATTTTAAATGAAAGATTAGTCAAATGGTTAGATGAAAGGGAGATAATTAACGACGAGCAAAACGGTTTTATGAAAGGCAAAAGTACAATTGATCATATAAGCACTATAACATCAATAATAGAAACCAGGAAAAAGTGTAAATTATCAACATATGTAGCTTTTATAGACTTTAAGAAAGCATATGACTCAATTAATAGAGTTTTTTTGTTCAACAAACTAGAAAATCTAGGTATAAGTTCAAAGTTTATGTATTCTTTAAAAGCTTTATACTCTAATGTAGAATGTAGTGTACGTATTAATGGTAATATGACTGACTGGTTTAATGTTGATTCTGGATTGAAACAAGGTTGTGTTTTATCATCTATAATGTTTAATATATATATAAATAATTTGGTTGATGACATTAATGCTTTGAATATTGGTATTAACATAGATGATGAAAAATTAGCTATATTGTTATATGCTGATGATGTTATTTTAATGGCAGAGAATGAAGAAGATCTACAAAAAATGTTGAATGTGCTTAATACATGGTGTCTCAATAATGAGCTGACAGTTAATATAAATAAATCTAAGATCATGCATTTTAGAAATCCAGCTGTTCTACAAACTAAATGTATTTTTTCTATTGGTGGTAATAGTATAGAATGTGTAAAATGTTATCAATATTTAGGCTTATTACTTACTGAATATTTAGATTATCAGTTAATGGCTAAGGCAGTAGCGAAGTCAGCAAGTAGAGCATTAGGATTATTAATTGTAAAGAGTAAAATGCATGGTGGTTTCCAGCACAAATTTTTTTCTAAACTGTATGATACAATGGTATGGTCAGTTATTAGTTATGGCGCAGGTATTTGGGGAACAAGAGACTTTTCCTGCATAAATGCAGTCCAAAACAGGGCCATGAGATTTTTCATGGGTGTTGGCAAATACACACCAAATGATGCCATAGCTGGTGATATGGGCTGGAAACCTCCATGCGTTAAACAATGGTCAAGTGTCTTGAGACATTGGGCTAGGTGTTCCATAATGGACCCACACAGGATAAATTTTAAAATTTTTAAGTGGTCTATACGAAAGTGTAATACCAGAATTAAAAACTGGAGTTTTAGAGTTATAGAAATGTTAAAATTGTATAATTATGAGCAATATTGTAATTTTGAATCAAATGTATTAAACAAAAATTGTATTAAACAAATTGAGGAGGATGTATTTGATAATTTTAAATCAAACTGGTGTACAAGAGTTGCTGCATATGCAGAGGGAAGTAAATTAAGAACTTACAAATTGTTTAAAAATAACTATTGTACTGAAAATTATTTGCAAAATATTATATCTTTAAAGAACAGAAGTTCATTTGCTAAATTTAGATGTGGGGTAGCTCCACTAAAACTAGAAACTGGAAGATATGAAAAGAAAGAAGTCCATGAGAGGACATGTTTTAACTGTAGCTCTATTGTTGAAGATGAAATGCATGTAATTTTAAAATGCCCATTATATGTGGATCTAAGACAAATCATGATACATGAAGCTTTACATTTTAATGAACATTTTAACCTGTTTTAGTAAAAATGTATATTGTGTCAGAATTTTTAATTCTAAATGTGTAAAAATATGTTTATAGGTATATAGTATATCTTAAAAGATTGGTACATGCAATGCAAATGTTTTAATGTTTTAAATCTATGTATGTGAATCTCATTTTATGTTTGTATGTGGTGAGACTATAATAAAATATTGAATCTGAATCTGAATCTGTATACTTTGTGTAGTTTATATGTTGTATGCCAATAGTTGTTATGACTTTGGTAAATAAAGATATACGATTTATTTAGACATGTTATCTGTCACAATGATTTCTTCTTTTTAAACATACTGCATTAAAAACAATAACTGATGATAGAAAATGTCTATAAAATGGAGAATGGTTTTTGTTTTACTTTGCAAAAAGACTAGTCCCAAAAGTATGTGTTGTCTATATGGAATTTTGAAGAATAAAAAACCCCAAATGTTTCTATTAAATATGAAATTTCTTCAAACAGCTTCAAACAACTTCAGTATCAAATTAGGGACAAAATTGGCACGTTGCTTAAATTTACTAGAGTTCAAATATTGGAGTCTTATTAATATTATTTGCTTTATTATTATTTGCTATATATATATATATATATATATATATGAAAGCAAATTTACAGATCTAACATTGTTGGGTTGATGGTTAGACGAGTTGTATATATATATATATATACATTTTTGTTCTACATTTTTATTTGTTTCGTCTGTTGTTATTTTTTGAGTGCATTTGAAAAATGACAATTATATATTATTTTTGTTACTTCTATAGCATGTACAGTGCATACTCACCTAATAGTAAATCTTGATTAAGATATTATCACCCTGCAAATTTCGATGCTCTATATTTAGCATTACCTTCGCCAGGACACTTTTACATCATCAGCTGACTAGATTTTTTTGTCATTACTGAAATAATAATAAAAAAAAAGATTTATCAGTGTTACCGGAAAATAATGAGACAAAACAATTTCCTAATATTCGGGTCACGAAAAAATTCTTTTCGATTGATTCTGTGAGGTCAGCCCACCGGGAAGGACAAAACATTCAAGTCATTGGTATCACCAGAGATGTTTATATGGAAAGTAATCGAACGGACGGCACAATTAATTAAGACGACAGACGGAGAAGCTACAAAATTTTTTTATTTTGAGATTTCGTCATCAAATATTATTATATGCTATGCCAATACTTTACCAAAAAAACACAATTTGCTACAGGATGTATATCACAAAAATGATAACGTGTGTAAAATGTTTGTTTTTGTATAAGGCGTTGGTTCGTATCTTTTTTATCCAAATTATTAACGTGTAAAACACAATTTAAAGCCAAATATGTTAAATTCAACATATGTATATCACAAATGACTATTCTGCGCTAATGTGTTCGGATTGTAAGCTATTTGGGTGATAAACCTCCTACAATTTAATGATCCAAGTCGGACGGTTTTTACCAGACACTTTTTACCTGTTCAATTATCAATAAAATTATAATAACATAAATTTTCTTAAAAGACTTGAGTAATTTTATTACTTCTGCAATATCAGAGACCAACAAATGTTTTTTTTATCATACCTTCTCGTTTGTCCCGAAAATATTGTAGTTCCACAAAATAGAGTCTTCAATGAATTACTGCAACAGTGCCAGTATCCATGCTCAAAGACTCTAGTATAGCTATTACAAATGTATATTGCAAATCAAACATGGTGATCATGAATGTTTCACTTTCCAATAATAAATCAATGCCGATCACAAGTCAGTATAAAGGTTCATTGAACATAACTCTAAAGATTCCAGAGAAACAATCGATACTCAGTTATTCATCAATTAATAGAAATTTACAGGGCTTGAAAAGAGGAGAGGTTGCTTTGTATTGTTTTTTGCGACACGTCGGCCATGTTGGATGACAAGCGGTTTCGTATCTACACAATTTATAAGTAAATACCCTAATGCTGATTTTGGTCAAGTTTTGAAATTAATTTGCCATAGAATTTTCAGAGATTTTTGTGTGAGGACGAAGGACGACGACTAGTTATATTTAGAACGGCTTAAAAAAAACCAAAAAATCAACAGTTTGAATATATAAATTACCTCATCTTGTGTAGTACCAATTCTGTCTTACCTTAGATACGTTTGTGAAAACATACTGAACGTTTCTTATCATATTTACTTGGACTCTTACTAAATTTTCACAACATTGACAGATATTTGAACCAGAGAAATACTGTAAAATAGCTTTACTCTTCAGTTACAGAAGTGCTTTCGCCAAATTTAGATGTGGTGTTGCTCCTCTAAGGATTAAAACAAGGAGATATGAAAATATAATTCAAGAAAACAGTGTGCCATATATGTGACGTTTTCATTGAAGATGAAGCTCATGTTTTATTAAAATGTCCTCTTCATCACGATTTTAGAAACCATTTATATTATGTTGCTGAAACTGTCAATGAAAAAATTTAATACTTGAGATGATAACCAAAAGTAAGTGTTTTTATTCTCAGATGTAAATATGATACGTATGTGTGCCAAAAACCTGTCATTTGATTTTAAAAAGGTCGTAGATAATTTGTATATAATTGTAAACAGTATTTTATTTCATATTATATCTATGCATTTTAATAGTCTCTTATAATTGTGTATAGAACAACTCTAAAGTGTTATTTTACAATGTATAAAGATTGATTGTACTTGTTGAGAGATGAGACTTTAAAAAACATTGAATTGAATTGAATATATACTGTACGACTTTAGAAACGCAACACTACATTATTTTTGTGTTATTTTTGAATGAATGTGTCAACGTCAAAAGCGATGACTGCCTGTTACTAACGCCAAAATTATTGTCAGAAAGGTCAACTAATTTTGTCTGACATTTTTGGGGTTCTGTTTTACATCTTCTGATTTTGCATTTGTTCAACCCATTAATTGGTTTTGGCAATTATGCGGTTGGAACTTGAGGGCTTTACACGTTTTCCTTAAGTCAATTCTTTGGCAATTCAGTTTATGGGAAACATTTATGGCATGAATCTGTACTCAATGGCACTCGGCAATTTTGTTAGCAGTTGACGTTGCGGCCGTAAACATGATTGGCAAATGACGTTGATAATCAAATTCTGTTGATCTTTCATTGTCACTACACGTTGATCTGTTCATTGATGGCCAGCAACAAATCTTGTCTACTTGTATCGTTGTCGGAAGGACAGTAGAACGAGTTTCTGAAGTCATACGGTATGGTTTCAGCACATTTATGTTTTCATGTTTGCAGTATTCTTAAGGGCTAATTCAGTTCTCTGGGTTTTTTTTTATTTCTCAGACTTGGCAAAATGGAAATGCAACATTTTAAAAAAAAGTAAGTAAGGCAAAGGATTGAAAGAACTGTTTCCCAAAGCAAAAAAACTGAAACAATCTTTCATGGCACCAAAATTTCGCTTTAAGAAATTTGTGCGACTTCAAAAATTCGGTATGTTCAATAACCACAGGTAAGTCAAATTTTGATTTTTTGTAAGGAGAAAGAAGCATGATAAGCATGAAAAGTAGTTGTAAGAGAATTAAAAAAGATTTGGTAAAAAAAATTAACAAGTGTTGCGTTTCTAAAGTCGTTCAGTATATAAATTACCTCAAAAGACAATGTAAAACAATTCAAACGAGAAAAATAACGGACTTATTTATATAAAACAATGAACGAAAAACAAAAAATATGGTAACACATAACCAAACGACAACCACTGAATTACAGGCTCCTGACTTGGGACAGACACATACATAAATAATGTTGCGGGGTTAAACAAGTAAGTGGATTAAGTTTACTGATGCCGTATCATTAGTGCCGTTCAAGTTATGTGAATAAAAAGAACTTACAAAGTATAAAAAAGCAGTATCAAAGCTATGCAAAAAAAGAAAGAAAACCTTTCAAAATTAGATATAACCTTAATTTTAAGCTAATGCGCCTAGTACCAAAACTCAGATTACTGTATCTGCAATTAGCAAGAATAGTCGTTTCCAAGGAAATCATATAAACTCTTGGAAATTCATATAAAAAAAATATCATTTAAATTTTAGTTTATCAAAAGTACAGTGTTTGGCATTAAGAGTGGAATTCGTTTTAGTAACTCATATTATTAATTGAACTATTACTAAAGAAGAAGAGAATTTCTGCTTCAAACATTACACAATTTACATTCATACTCACAATTAATAAACTTATAAAAGTTCTTTCATTACTTTGCACCGTTGTGTCACCAAATGTCTAAAACACAATGTATTTAAATTTTCCAAGTCAGACAAGTCTTTACATCACTAACTTAAAGACTAATCCCTTAATGAAAGATCAAAGGGATGTCATTAATTACTTATAATATAAACATTGAAGTGACAATGAAACGAATTATCTATTAAAATAAATCAAGAGATCTGTGAGCTTTGGGCACATATCACTCACTTACACTTGTTTGTACCATTGGTAGAGTAAATTAATTAGATTAATCAAATATGGCGGAAAGAACAAGTTGACTTTGGGATAGCTCCCGAAAAAATGCAAGTAAAGGTGTCTAAAAGTATTTAACTTAACCAAATTGGTATTGATGATGAACTTAAATGAACAATTGAACGAATGATAAGATATTTGATGGAAGGAAAGAAGCGAAAAAATAGTAATAATACGAAATCAGGTCTGACTCCACCTTATAAAACAGGTCCCAAGAAGAACTTATCTCAAGTTTTGACGCAAGCCCATGAATCTTTACATGGATCATATACTGCAGTCCCTATAAACAACAATGTGAACAATAATCAGACATTTACATGCCGTCCAAATCAGACTAACCAACTTCAACAAAATTGAATCAGGCCAGTTCTGCAGAGCACCCCTACCAGTTCAATCATCTATTAATTATCAACAATCAGCACCTGTTCCGATGCAATTTTTACAACCCTCTGTTCCATCATCCGTTCAAACTGAAGGCCTTATGTCGCTATCCTGAACATCACACCACAAATGGTATACTGCAATATCAACGACACAAACACAGATTACAGCGTCTAGAACACGTACTGAACGACAAACTGTCTAAATTATATCTGCTTGACATGTTTGCTGAGAAATTTGAAAATCACATATCCAAAATGAGTAATGAAATAAATGATATCAGAAATGTTCAGCAAAAACACTCACAAACAATAAGTAAACAAGAAAATCATCCGAGGCATCATCACATCGAAGATAGAGCAGTGAGGAATCATGAAAGATCAAACAGACTGAAATTGGAAAGTGAAAATTTTGAGTTGAAAGAAAAATTTCTAGAATTACAATCTCATTCCATGAAGTTCAATTTAATTTTTGGTGGTATACGAAATCAAGATGATTATGAGGAAAATACAGAAGAAATGGAAATTCCTAATGTTGGAGATATACAATTCCAAAATGTACACCGACTTGGTGAGCGGTCTGACGGCAAGGAACGAAGCATTATTGCCCGTTTTACCAGATTCAGTGAACGTGACCGGGTTAACAGAGCAGCTGCGAGTAAATCAGAGAACAGACCACCATTTTCTATACACCAGCAATACCCGCGTGAAATAAATGAGAGGCGTAAAAAACTCATTCCGAGAATGAAGGAATTCAAAAGGCAAAGACGACACGCAAACCCTGTACAAAAAGTAACAAGAGGCTGTCACAACGACAGCAAACCGAATTTATTAACATTTATTTGTGTCTTGGCAATATCAAAAGAACCATTACTGATGAATGGTGAAAGTGAAAATCGTCAATATCAAAGGAGTAAGTTCGGTAAGTGCCATATTTGGCCCCAATTATAAAGTTCATGGTTACAAGATAATAATTGTTTTAAGTTGCCTTAAATATATGTGAGAAAGTTAAACAGAGCTGTTTTGGTCAAAGTTTAATTCTAACATGTTGATTTTTACATCCCAAAAAGGTCAAAATAGGGGATTTTGGTGAAATTTGACAAACTCAGCTGGATTTCAACCAAATTAAGGACCAGGAAATATAGAGCGCAGGCGTCGACAAGCTTTATATTCAAATAAAACATGTTAAATGTCTTCACAAACATTATTTTAAAATATCTTTGTTGTCGACGTATGCGCTCTATGTTTCCTGTCAAATAATCTTTGGAAATTAACCCATTTCCATTGATTTTTTCGTGAAAAATCAATATGAGTACAACTTGTGACGTGATAAAGAAACGCAGAAACGTAAAATTTTCAACAAAATGGCTTATATCCTATCTAGTCAATGTATTAGCTATAATTTATCGTGATATTGGTCAATAAATCCGAATTTGAAATTTACGCTAAAAAAGGGGGCCATTTGAGGACCTTATCGAACAAACTCCTTTTACCTCCATATTGTCATCAGTATCAACATATTAAAATTTGAAAAGCTTTTAGGTTGAATGATTCATGAGTAAATGCAACAACGTGCATGGAAACGCAAATTTTCAATCTTTCAAGAACCATAACTCCTGAACGGTAAAAGTCAAAATTGTCATTATTGAACTTGACCTCCATTTTGTCATCAGTAACAACATATTAAAATTTGGGAAGCTTTGGTAAAACAGTTCTGGCGTAGATGCACGGACACGACTGGAAACTCCATTTTTCAATCTTTCAAGAACCATAACTCCTGAACGGTAAAAGTCAAAATCGCCATTATTGAACTTGACCTCCAAGTAGTTGGCAGTAACAACATATTAAAATTTAAAAAAAGCTTTGGTTGAACGGTTCATGAGTTAATGCACGGACAACATTTGATTGCCGCCCGCCCGACCGCCCGCCCGCCCGACCGACCGACCGACCGCCCGCCGTACATCCCCAAATCAATAACCGACATTTTTGTCACAAAAATCCGGTTAAAAATGAATCAGAAATGGCATTTGTTAGAAGCAGCTTTTGTTTAATTTATTTGATTAATTAACAAAATCTTTTTGTAATATTAATATCTATATCTTATTATATCCATATGACTGACTTAATTGATTTATCAAGCATTACTTTATTTTTAAAAGGTGTATCGAATACTGTAGTATGTAATTTCACATGTTTCATCATCAAAAATAAAATAATTACAAACAAACAAAAAAGACGACACGCAAAGCTAGTGTACGATAAACTCCTGGTAGATAATGAAGTATACAACCCTGACGCCCATCGTGAACCCCCGCCTACAATTCCAGGTCAACCGTTACCCAATAATGATGGAGATTATTAGGACAACGCATCAGACATTGATTACGGTCATTTAACTGACATTCATAGTACCTTGAAAATAACCTTTTTAAATGTATGTGGTATCAAATACATATATATCAAGTAAATCCAGATTTTGATGTATTAATTAAAAATTATGATATTCTGATATTTGTTGAAACTAAAATTGATGAGTTCGACCAGATGGTTACAGCTACTTTGCAAAAAATCGAACACAATTTGTGAAAAATCAGGGAGTAGTCGTTGTATTTAAAAAATCACTTTCTGACTGCCTGAAATTTTTTAAGTCAGACTCAGAATTTGTTTAGTGGGTGGATTTTTTTTTAAATTGTACTAAAACTTTGATGAGCAATAAATTTCTATTTGAATGTATTTACATCCCTCCTGAAAATTCGAAGTATTCTCATGATATAAATAATATTGCTCTTGTTGGTGATTTTAACTCAAGAACAGGACATATGAATACGATGTTCATTATGTTTTGCAAATGATAGATTGCATTAGGATAAATTTATTGGAAAAAAACACTTGTAAAGACGCAAGTATTGTTGATTACCTTATTTTGTCACCTGATATGTTTGATCTAGTTATGGAATTTGAAATATTTGACTTTGATCCTACACTATCTGATGCTCATAATCAGATGTATTTTTCTTTATGCAATTACACACACAAATTACACTGATCAACAAAATAAGAAAAACAACACTTACGTACGACGGAACACAAACAAGGCACACGAGTTTACACAGGTACTCAGCGATGACACGGATGATTGAATTTAATCAAACACACCCTCGAAATATTTCAAAAGGAATCTGTTACACCACTAGAGGTCACTCAATGACCTAATTAGTGAACTCGGAAATGTACTCTCTTAGATACGGCTTCAACTGCATTTGGACCAGCGGGCAAACAGCGTCAAAGATCAACTCAAAACAAACCATGGTTTAAAAAAGAATGCAAGATTATGTGTGATGAGTTTAAAACTTTCACAGAGCAAGAAGGAAATACAAAAAAAATAATACTACTGATAACAAAACACTGATGAATATGAAGGCTAAAGAATACCAACAACTCCTTAATAAGAATTATAAAAAATACCAAGAAAATTGCGCAAACGAGCTTCGATCATTATCAAAAACAACACAAAATCATTTTGGAATACACTTCACAATTTTCAAGTAAAAGAAAAGATAACCCACAGGTAGAGATTGACACTTTTTTTGAATATTTTAAAAATTTAAATGCAAGTAAAGATGATGAGGGAGATTTTAGTTTGAATATTGATAGTATTTGTGAAAATCCTGTATATGATGAGTTGTTAAATGGAAAATAACAGAATTAGAAATATCTGATGCAATAAAGGTGCTGAAAAATAACAAAGCTCCAGGTACAGATAAAATTTTAAATGAATATTTGAAAAATTCAACTCTATTGTTAATTTCAATATATTGTGAGCTTTTAAATTTAGTGTTAGATACTGGTATTATTCATATATATCTTTATTCTCAATGAACCATATACATAGGTATAGAGAAGACATGCAATTATGTACAATATTTACAACAAGACAGAGCAAACAAAATAGTTGCTAATAAAATATCTGAAGTCCATTTTAGCCAGGAGCACATACACCTGTGTTAATAATCTTTATGAATTTACATAATTTAATCAATACTGATTTGTTTTTTGAAGACATAATCTGTTTGTATTTGACAATATTTGCATTTTGTAAATAATAATGTGACAGATAATGTTTCCTGTTTTCTTTAAAGTATTTACATTCTAATATATAATGCAATTCACCAATATCATTTTTATTATATAGAAGACAAATTCTATTGTTTCTGACTATATTGTTCCATCTACCCTGTTCAATAGGGAGCTTGTGATTTGTGGTCCTAAATCTACACAAATCAATAGACAGTTTGTTCCCAAGAATTTCAAAATAATCTTCTTTTCCAAAAAAATCTTTAAAAAGTTTGTAATTTAGTGCTTTTGGCGAGTTTTCTAGTAAAGAATGCCAGACTTGTACATACTGATCTTTAAGTCCAGAAAGCTGAACAAGTGGAATTATAAAACCTGTTTTTAAAAACAATGGTAACCCGTCTGACCCTGATTATTTCAGGGCAATCAAATTATTTACGTCTGTTATAAATTCTAGATTAGATATTTTTGGTAAAGAGTTGAGTCTTATTTTCGGAAAACAAGCTGGTTTCAGGAAAGGATATTCAACAGTTGACAACATTTTTGTATTGCATACTCTAATCGAGTTATCATATTTTTCGTTTGGCAAGAAGCTTTATTGTTCTTTCGTCGACTTTCGGAAGGCGTTTGGCACTGTCTGACGATCGGGGCTATGGAAAAAATTAATTACAAAATTGTGAGATTACAGGTTTATTTTTTAAGCTTATCTTTAACATGTACCATGATATTAAATCTTGCGTTCAGTATAATGGTGACCAGTCTAAATTTTCCCCTTGTCTTACTGGTAAATCACGAAAACAACGTAAAAGATGTAAAATCGGCTAAATCATCCATTAGTAAAGTAGCAAATGACCTTGCAGATAACACTTTGGAGCTGAGAAATGAAATTAAAGCAGTCGTCAAAAACGCAAAACAAGAAAATGAAATTCTACAAAGCACCGTTATTGACCTTCAATGCAGATCAATGAAGAATAACTTGGTTTTTACTGGTTTGACGGAAACCGAAGGAGAAAACACTGAAGAAGTTATTAGAACATTTATACAACAGTTCCTACATATAACACACAGAATAGAATTCGGCAATGTTCACAGATTTGGATATGGTGCCAAACCAGGCAGACGCGGACGCCCTAGACCGATTGTGGCCAGATTCTTATATTACAAAGATTTGGCACGATCGCTCTCAAATACATACAGGCTTAAAGGAAAACCGTTTGGGGTTAATCAACAGTTCCCTGAAATAATTGAACAAGCACGCAAAAGCCTATACCCAGTCATGAAACAGAAACGCATAGAAGGACACACAGTTAAGCTAGTTAGAGACATTTTGTACGTGGATGGTGAAATGTATAACGACCAAATTTCGGACATAGAACCTACTGACAGTCTCGCATCTCAAATGCGCACACCGGACCACCATCAAAACCGGAAACGACGTCGACGCATATCTTCGACTCCTAACCCAGACAGCTAGGATTCCAATGGAGATTTTAATATGTTGAAGAAACAAGGATGTGCAAATAACAGAAAAACAAGTTATGACAAAAATATCTGTAAAAATGTCAACAGTTCATTAGACTTAAAAATATTGTCGCTAAATTGTTGTGGGATAATGACCAGAATGCAATATCCCGAATTTATAGAACTCATTAAATGTTATGACTTTATCTGCTTGACAGAAACAAAAACTGATGATTTTGATAATGTTGATATACCAGGTTATACTTTTAAATTGAAAAATAGAAAAACTAAATCAAAAGTCAAATCAGGTGGTATTGCATTTGGATATAAAAATGAATTAGAAAATTATGTGCAAACAATAGAAACAGATAGTAATTTAGTATTTTGGGTTAAAATTTCAGCCAATTATTTAAAAACAGAACAAGATGTTATGATTGGTACAGTGTACATACCACCCGAAAATTCTACCTATAAGGTACCAGATTCAATAAATATACTTGAACAAGAATTTCTAAAATTTTCAGCAAACCATGAGTCTATTTTGCTTACTGGTGATTTTAACAGCAGAACTGCTGCCAATTTAGACTTCTATGAAATAACAAATACCAATCATGACACATCAGATAATTTTAATATTGATTTTTCAAACAATTTACACAAGTTTCATATGTCACGTTTTAGAAATAGTTGCGACAAGACAAAAAACCACTATGGCAATCTACTTTTAGAAATGTGTAGAAATAACAATCTGTTTATTTTAAACGGTAGGGTTGAAGGTGATAAAGAAGGCTTATTTACATGTCGCCAGTCAAGTGTGGTTGACTATTTTATTTGTACATATAATTTGTTATCATGTATTGTAAATATGTCTGTACTTGATTTTTCTGCTCTTTTTTCCGATGTTCATTCGCCTCTGAACTGTAAGCTAGTCTTCAACTCGATTGATAACATCGTCGAATGCGATGACATTTTAATAAACGATTTTACATGCCATGAAAGAAAGGGCTTCAAAAAATGGGATTGTGAAAAAGAAGCCGAATTTTTGAGAAATATCGATAGAAATAAAATCGATCAATTAAATAATGATTTAACTATGTTGAATACCAGTATACTGGCTCAAGAAAATATTAATAAAATAGTTGAATCTGTAAATGGTTTAATGCTGGATTCAGCCGAAAAGGTGTTTGGATCTTTTACATATAAACGACATGAAAAGAAATGTCGAAAAAAAGTTATTAAACCTTGGTTTGACAAAATATGTTGGGAAAAAAGGCGGTGCTTTCGAATAGCAAAAAGAAGATATAAATGCAATAAAACATGTTTACAAAGAGAGGAGATGAAGAATACAGAACGTGAATATAAGAGGCAAATGAACATTTCTATTAATAAGCATAAAAAAGCCATGAGAAAAAAGATGAATGTTTTAAAAAATAGTAATTCTAAAGAATTTTGGAAGATATTGAACTCGTATAAAGAGAAAAAAAGGAATAATATTCCTGTTGATATACTTTTTGAATTTTTCAAAAATTTAAATTCGTCAGATCCTGACGCTGGTGAAGAAACTATTATAGATGAAAATAACGAACTTAATTCGTTATTAAACAGTTCTATTACGGAAAATGAAATTTTTAAATGCATCAAAAATCTTAAAAATGGCAAAGCTTGTGGCGATGACTTCATCATAAATGAATATATTAAGAGCACCTCTCAGATGTTCATGCCAATCTATGTTAAACTGTTCAATATTGTATTTGATACTGGAAAAGTGCCTGAACTTTGGCTTGTTGGTAATGTTATACCTTTTTATAAAAACAAAGGTGACCAGTCAGATCCCCAAAACTACAGACCTATAACTATATTAAGCTGTATGGGTAAACTTTTTACGT
Source organism: Mytilus trossulus (assembly GCF_036588685.1). Taxonomy (NCBI): domain Eukaryota; kingdom Metazoa; phylum Mollusca; class Bivalvia; order Mytilida; family Mytilidae; genus Mytilus; species Mytilus trossulus. The sequence continues at coordinate 22,742,204 of NC_086374.1, read as the reverse complement.
CAATTTTGAATTTAAGATTGAGTAATTTTTTGGAAGAATATTTGTTGTTAAATGAAAACCAGTTCGGTTTCAGAAAGGGTTATTCCACTATAGACAGCATATTTACTCTGCATATTTTATTTGAATTACTGAGACAAAAAAAGAAAAAACTTTTTTGTGCTTTTATTGATTTTGCTAAAGCTTTTGATACAGTTTGGAGATCTGGTCTTTGGTCAAAACTCATTTTACATACAGTGAATGGGAAGATGTATAACACTATATTTAATATGTATAAAAATGTGAAATCACGAATTTTCAGTGATGGAGAATATTCAGACTACTTTCCATGTAATGTAGGTGTAAGACAGGGAGAAAATTTATCTCCCATACTTTTTTCTATTTATCTAAATGATTTAGAAAGCTTTTTTCAGAACAAAAATATAAGCGGTTTGAAATCTTTATCAGATCAGATAGAGAATGAGCTAAATATGTATTTAAAACTGTTTGTTGTATTGTACGCAGACGACACTGTACTTATGTCAGAAACACAAGCAGATCTACAAAAACAATTAGACGCTTTAAAGGAGTATTGTGATACATGGAAATTAAAAGTCAATATCCCAAAAAGCAAAATAGTAATTTTTTCTAAAGGTAGACCACTACAAAATGTTAGTTTTAAATATGCTGATATTGTGTTAGAAATTGTTGAAGAATTTACATATCTTGGTGTATTATTTTCTAGAACAGGAAGTTTCACAAAAGCAAAAAAGGCACAAGCTGATAAAGCAACAAGGGCTATGTACGATATTCTGAAAAAGGGGAGATTACATAATTTAGATATTAAAAGCCAGCTAGAACTATTTGATAAAGTAGTTAAGCCTATATTATTATACGGGTGTGAAGTCTGGGGAATGGGTAACACCTCTGTTATAGAACGTGTTCATCTAAAATTTTGTAAATTACTGCTTAATCTTAAAAAGTCCACGCCTGATTTTATGATATATGGGGAACTTGGCCGATTCCCATTGGATATTTTTATTAAATTACGTACTATAAGTTATTGGGAAAAGCTTGTAACTGGGGAAAATAAGAAACTTCCTGTTATTCTATACAATCTTGTTACTGGTAGTTATAATGGAAATATAGCTTGGTTCAAGAATGTAAAATCTGTGCTTGATAATTGTGGACTATCAAATATATGGAACACTAAATATTTTATAAGTAAAAACTGGTTGTATGATACTGTTAAATTAAGACTAACTGACCAGTTCAGACAGACATGGTATGCTACTGTACAGAATTCTCCAAAAGCTCTAAATTATAAGTTATTCAAAAATAGTTTAAATTTCGAAACTTACTTTGATATTTTAGATGACAAAAACATTGCTTCTTTTTGTAGATTTAGAACTTTGAACACAAAAATTCCTATCGAAATTGGTAGATGGCAAAACATTCAGAGAGAAAATCGTATTTGTACTTTGTGCAATAACGGTGATATTGGCGACGAGTTCCATTACATTTTAGAATGCTCAGCAATAGACGATAGTAGACAATTGCTACTAAAGAAACCTTTTATAAACAGACCAAATATTCTAAAATTTCAAGGTCTCATGAATAGTAGCAACCCGTCTGAACTAAATAATTTGTGCAAGTTTATAAGAATTATTATTAAATGCCTAGAATCTCCTGGGTAATCACTGTATGTCTCTATTTTTACATTTGTATTTAAAATTTATACTATGTTAATTTATTTGTATATGTCTCTGTACCATTGTACTTTGGTTTACGAGAATAAAGATATATATATTTACTGGTGTAAGGCAGGGGGAAAATTTATCACCGTTTCTTTTTTCTATATTCCTTAATGATCTAGAAAGTTATTTCAGCCAATTAGACGGTGAACCTCTAAATATTATTAAAGAGAAGCTCGAAAGTGAGTTGCACATTTTTTTATAAATTATTTGTTACTTTAAATGCAGATGACACTGTCATTCTGTCTGAAAGTATGAAAGGTATGCAAAGAGCTCTAGACATTTTTCAGTCATATTGTGATATATGGAAACTACAGGTTAATGTTAATAAAACTAAAGTTATAATTTTATGTAAAAGAAAAACGAGACAGAATTTTATTTTTACTTTTTTTTTTGCAAGATTGTAACCTTGAAATTGTTGATACATATTCATACCTAGGTGTTATTTTCAAATATAATGGAACGTTTATTAACACAAGGACAAAACTTGTTGAGCAAGCAAAAAGCGTTATATTGCATTTACAAACTATTTCGTAATGAACCAATACCTATAGATTTACAATTTAAAATGTTTGATTCTATGATTTAACCAATTGTATTGTACGGTTCAGAAGTGTGGGGCCTTGAAAACCTTAAAATTATTGAACAAATCCACTTGAAATTCTATAAGAGAATTCTGAAAGTTCGAAATTCAACTGCATCATTTATGGACTTGGGAGGTATCCACTCGAAATTCGGGTCAAATTTAGGATGATTTCTGTTTGGAGTAAATTAGTATGAAATGAAAATAAACTTAGCAGTACTTTTTACAAGTTAATGTTATGTTTAAAAGCAATCATGGTGTGAATTTCAAGTGGATAACTATCATATATTTTATGTAAATTGTGTTATCACATATCTATTAATGACAATGTGAATTTTTCATGGTTAAACAGAATAAAGTCTATTCTGAACGAATGTGGTATTCCAAATGTATGGGAAACGCAATCTTTTATAAATTGTAAGTGGTTAGTTTCATTCATCAAACTTAGACTTAAAGATCAGTATGTACAAGTCTGGCATTCTTTACTTGAAAGTTCGCCAAAAGCAATAAATTACAAACTTTTTAAAGATTTTTTTGGAAAAGAAGGTTATTTTGAAATTCTTGGGAACAAAATGTCTATTGATTTGTGTAGATTTGGGACCACAAATCACAAGCTCCCTATTGAACAGGTTAGATGGAACAATATAGTAAGAAACAATAGAATTTGTCTTCTATGTAATAAAAATGATATTGGTGATGAAATGCATTATATATTAGAAAGTAAATACTTTGAAGAAAACAGGAAACATTGTCTGTCAAATTATTATTTAAAAAATGCAAATATTGTCAAATACAATCAGATTATGTCTTCAAAAAAAAAATCAGAATGTAAATTCATAAAGATTATTAACACAGTTGTATGTTCTCCTGGCTGAAATGGACTTCATATATTGTATTAGCAACTATTTTGTTTGTTCTGTCTTGTTGTAAATATTGTACATAATTCATTTGTCCTCTCTATACCTATGTAATATGGTTTATTGAGAATAAAGATATAGTTCCCATAGTTCCCTAATAAACCACATAGAATCTATATTTAATGAGCTAGGCATGAGCTTTATTTTTTTTAAACCAGTTTGCTGTATGCGAAAAGGCTTTAGTAAAACAATTTTTTTGTGACCAGTCCATTCAAAAATGGTATAGTGATTTACACACCACATCACGTGGACAATTTTATTCACTGTTCAAAAAGAGTTTTGAAATAGAAAGATACCTTATTAATTTACCAGATTCAGCTAGAATTTGGATTTCAAAATTCAGAACTGCAAACTTACGATTGCCTATAAAAACTGGTAGATGGTACAATATATCAAAATCAGAAAGAAAATGTAATTTATGCAAAGAGGATATTGGTGATGAGTATCATGTATTATTTATTTGTAAAAATGCAGAGGTAGTAGATTTGAGAAACAGATATTTACCACAGTATTATAGAAATAATCCAAACATTGTAAAAATGGAAGGTCTTTTGTCACTTTGCAGTATTGAATTATATGAGAAATTGTCAATGTACAAGAATTTACGACAATTGAGACGAATTCCTTTCGCCATTGTTAATTTCCCCATTTTTTATGATGATTTCACTTTGGGCCCTTTCTAAGGTTTATTTTATATATATAATTTTTTTTTACTTTGCAGGGATATGAAATAATTTAAAGGAAATGGGTTAACTGGCAATTTTCCGTGTCATTACAGTAAACAGGAGAGAAGGAAAGCGAAGGGAGGGGTTTGAAATAAAGGACGACAGCAAAGCCGCCATGACCTGCCCATACCTTAAAAAATACAAACGTTCTGATATTATTTTCCAGATATGAATTAAACCAACCTTTAATAGCTAAATATTGCGTTGTATTGCATTTTCATTTCAATTCTGAAAAATTTAATTGATATTTTAAAATGTAATCCTTAGTTTTCACAATTCTGTAGTTTAAAAAGTAGATGGTGTTGACATTGTGTTAAACAAATAAATGCCACTTGAGGGGAATTGACCACAACTCTTTCACATTGATCGGTCAACTATAAATTGTTTTAATGGTAGAGTCGACGAGGAAGATTATAAATACATGTATATCATTTAAAAACCTCAGGCTATACATATAACCAAAATTAAAAATGAAATTGTTAGTTATACCAGAGACATATATTATATGTCTCTGGTTATACACTGTAATTCTGAACAAACAACAACAAAATTAATGACGTTCTTTTACAGGTTACATACAACCTGCTAAAATCCAAAACCTTCCCTTAGTGACGATTAATTTTTCCAATGTTAGTTTTTTTCTATTTAAAGATAACATCAAAAATCTAAATCCGAAACAGTTCGTGACCACTTACCCAACTGAAATATAAGAACTGTGTATAAAAATATGGTATAATTTTTGGAGTGAAAAACAAAAATATTTCAAGGTACCGATAAAATTTTAAGATGAAAGACAAACGTGTTTGGTAAGCTACTCTTATGGATACCTTTGGATTTCTTTATGGGACTAGTCCCTTCGAACTGTATTACATAATATTTATTTTAGATTCAAAGGTCTACATATGACTCAAACATATGATAAGTACACGACACAAGTAGTTTTAATGTATTAAAAAAGGCGATAAATTGTATAAAACTGACCAAGCTCCCAACAACTTTCAAAATAGAATAGTAGTTTATTTTTGTGTATAATTTTCAACAACTGAAGGATCACTAGAAACTAATAGTAAAGAAGAAAATCTACATGATCGTATTACCGTATTACGAGAGCGTTTTAGTAAGTTGACTTATGCTTTGTTACATTAAAAAAATCCGATCCTTGTTATAATGTATAAATTAATGGTTCAATATATATGGTTATGTTATGAAAAAAAATTGATTTAAAAACGTACCTGGTAAGACTATAATGTTATATTATCCAAGAGACTTGTAACCTGTACAAGGACAATACCCCATTCTTTATAAATAGTTTTAAAATAGCGGTATTAATGCATGAATGCATTTCATGAAAGGGAAGTAAACCACAATAAATCGATCGAAATGTTTGTTTTTAACAAGTTTAAGCTTTAAAAAAGCTTGCCGGTTATGAATCGATATTATCCTAGCTAGTGGGAGCTAGTGGTATAAGTAAGTATATAAATCCGAGTTTGTTCTGACATTAAATACATTGAATGGCTATATATAAAGACCTCGCACTTTCGGCCCTTGATTATAATTTGTTGTGCATTGTAAAATATGGTATTTCTCTTTTAAATCATCTAAAGCTATATGATATGAATAAGTTACATAACTGTTTTCGGTCAGAATTTGAAAAAAAAATATGTATAAAACTAAGAAATGGACTATTCTGATATATTCGTGAAACCAACACTATTGACAAGTGTGATACATATTCAGAATCAGATTCAATATTTTATTACAGTCTCGCTACTTGCAATACATAAATATACCGTGAGTACATACAGAGTATATACACAATATAAAACAGACAGTACACAAATATAAAATACAAGTACCATTCTATTAAGAATTATGAGAGACTGTAAAACAATTTCTATATAAAACTAGTTAAAATACATACGATTATTAAAATAATTTCATTTTAAGAATATAAAAAGGTATTTCTTCTACTTAAAAATATCAAAGCAGGTTTTGGAAACCACATCATAACAATTAATGTTTTTAAATAAATAAACAAATTTATCACCATCAGACAAATCAATAAAATCTACATTATATTTCATAGCTTCGCTATATAGACAAAATATATTCATGTAACAAACAATATGTTACAGTACTAGTGTGATATCAGTGTTACAAAAAAGATAGATGGTCACGCAATATCCGTGTATAATAAACAAGATCAACTGATGTAATATCCGAGTAAAACCAAGAATGACTACTGCTGTTCCCTAGTAACAAACACGATGTACTAGTGATAAATTTGTTCAGCAAGCAAGATTGGCTGACCCGTGTAACAAACCAGATGGACAAATTTGATATACGTGTAATAAACTCGCAAGCTCGTGAAATATAAAATTCTACTGGGGATAATATTCCCCAATATTCATGCAATAACCCTAAAATACCAGCGCAGTATCCGTTTAAAAAACCCAAGATATAATTAGTTTCTTTCACGTTGCTACTACGTCCTCGTTACGCTCCTGGGTTATTACAAAAAAAAACCACCATGCAAAACTATGTTATTTGGTGTATTTAAGTAGAAAAAACATGAAAATATATCAAAATATAACAAAATAACACTGGCATATGTTATATATGAATGTTTTGTGATACACTATATACACTTTACAATATGAAATGTTAATAAAATATCCTGAATGTTTTCTTAAACCCTTGGATATAGCCAGAATTAACTATAAATTTTATTCTTTCAGATCTGAAATATGACTATTATTCCTTCCATTTGTTATTAGAATTTATCACAGTGCTATTTATTGATTTTTAATAGATACAAACATTTTTAATCATTTTGAAGGTGTATGTTGGTTTTATAATAAACATTTTCACCAAAAGGAAACGTCTCATTTTTTTAAAAGTCAATGGTGTAACCAAAGGGCAATTCGGTAGGGTTAGAGTTATCTTTCTTAAGATTTCAACTTCAACAAAAGTTTCTCCTTCTGCAATGTAACCTGTAAGCATGTTATGCGAAAGAAAACAAACAGCTATGTTGAAAATTTACAGTAAAATCTTTAAAAAAAGTAAAAGCTATAACGTAAATGAAAATAATATCAATGTATCCATTTCTGCACTCATGTCTACTTATTCTATTATATACTGCAGCTGTGCTATTTGAGCAGTCAAATTGCATTGACTGTATATTCATATGTCATATACAGTCCATGACCGTATATCACTTTGTTTATGACGTTGACAATGGGTTTCCGTAGAGTTTTATTTATGACGTCAATAAAACATACAGGTTCGCGGAAGTTTAAAGTCGTCCGCTTCAAATTTAAAATTTGTACAAATAACATTGATATTTCAAGACAATGTATGGTTATTCTATATATCATAATTAATGATCTATTTCTTATACTGTATTTTTTTTTATCCTGTCCCCTTTCTATGGCTTTACTAAGAGTTCTTATATTTTCTTGTATTAGCCTTTTAGTAGGTCCGGGACACAGTTATCGTCCTTCTTTCGTTGTCTTACGAATATAGTCCATAATACGACAGTGTTTTACATTTGGTTATACACCTTTCAATTTTATTTTCTTATATTTTATGTCATATGGAATGGAAATCACATGTCTAAACAGTTTATAGTAATTTTATGTTGAGATAAATTAGTGATCTGGTCCAGTTTGAAAAGGTCATAAATTAGGATGTGTCCCAAAACCTAATACACTACACTTTATAGTGCCTAACAAGATTGTGTGAGGAAGACGAAATTGACTTTAAAACGATCGTATTGACTTTTGATATGCAGAAATAGGCAGATCGGATATATTTTGACTTTATTTACTTCCTTCTTAAGTTTGGGATTAATTGTAATCAACATATTCCAATGAGACTGAAAAATGCTTTTTTTTATTATGATAAATAATATTTTTACCTGCCGTAGTCGTGCGTAAAATATATTTCGTCATTTCTCTTACGAAAATGACTTGTTTAATGGAACAAAACGTATTATTTGTAAACTTTCTCTTTAATCTTCACAATAGGTTTTCATAAAATGACCTTCTAACTGTATATTCCGAAAATTTTGTGAAAATAGAAGAAGTGGCAATTCTTACCTTTCATACCTTAACTTTCATTGATAAAACATAATATTGACTCGTCCAGTGTCCAGTCTGAAGGTCATTTTAATTACCGTACACATTCGTGCTCGTTTTAATTAATCAATCATAGTCATGTATGAAAAGCATAAACAAGTTTGAAGGTAAGCTAATAACAACTTAATCCAATCAAATTGCCTACGATTCAATAACAATGACCAGTCCACATCATAAAAATGTATAGGGGTAAACTGGGTAGGGAGAAAATGTCAGAAATTTTAAGTACATTATTTTGCAATAACGAATAAAAATTTGTTAACCAATAGATTTGTTATAATTTCATAAACATGTCATTATGTATTGGTATAGTTTTTGGATCTTTCATAAGCGTATTTAAGGCTGTAGAAAGTTTGGCCTTCAAAAGTCAACATAATCATTGACTTTATACAAAAAATTCGCCTTTTTAAAACATTGATTGTTTCTCAAATAATACGCGACTACAAAGCAAAATCATTTTTCAAAACACTGCAAAAAAAATAATTCTGATTGATGCAGTGGTATTGTCATAAATTGCACTGGAGTGAACAGTGGTACAGCAAACGTCGAATTCCCTCACACAATGTTATCACACACTATAAAAATATTTTTTGTATCGAGCACGTGCTAATTTTTGTTAAAAGATTTTTGTTATTTTCTAGATAAATTCACTACATCATAAATAAATTTATGTGCGGTATGCGTATGAATTTTCGGATCTATTTAAGTCTATTGTTTAACAATAGAATAAACTAGTTCTGGAAATTAGTTAGGTATATAATAGATAGAAAACGGGTTTTTAAGTTTATCGAAGGCTGGGCGGTGACCACTCGACTTGCAGACATTTTTTTTGGTTTTAAATGTGTATATATAGTATACTGATTTGTATAAATGTTTATTTTATAGATTTGATGAAGTGTTTATGCAGAGATGTTTAGGATATGATTATTTGATGAAATGAAATGAAAAGACATTTATAGAAAGTTGAATACTAGTTGATTGTGAATTATGATGAATAAATAGACATGGTCACCGTGCCTGTTAGTATTAGAACTATTCTTGTCTTATTTATATACATATATACAATATGAGTCTGTTTAGATCAGAAATTAGGAGCAGAGTTGTACAAGAAAAATAGAGCAAGTTAGCACATAAATATGTTATAGATAAAGGAAGATGTGGTGTGAGTGCCAATGAGACAACTCTCCATCCAAGTAACTATTTAAAAAGTAAACCATTATAGGTTAAAGAATGGCCTTCAACACGGAGCCTTGGCTCACACCGAACAACAAGCTATAAAGGGCCCCAAAATTACTAGTGTAAAACCATTCAAACGGGAAAACCAACGGTCTTATCTATATAAACAAAACGAGAAACGAGAAACACGTATATAGTACATAAACAAACGACAATTACTGTACATCAGATTCCTGACTTAGGACAGGTGCAAACATTTGCAGCGGGATTAAACGTTTTAATGGATCCAAACCTTCTCCCTTTTTCTGAAACAATAGCATAACATCACAACATAGAAAAACACACGATAAAATATCAATTGGCAGACTTAACACACTCAATCAAAAAACGTATGATTACACAATGAACGAATAAATTTGATCTGCGATATCTGAATACAAATGCACAGTTAATTAAATATTAGAAACAAACATTCATGACCAACAATTTAAGCTAACAAACAAATTCAAACAAAGCCATGGCAGGACATCACTGAGAAATATTTAACCAATCAAAATTCACTTTAGAAAAAAACCGGTTTTAAAAAAATAATAAGTTTATACAAATGGAGTAAGAATAAGTGAAAAATTGAAGATATTACAAATAATCAAAGCTGGTGTACAGACAAGATCCATATAAATAAAAAATAACAAAAAAGCATTATAAACAGTATCAACAGGTCGAATTAACAAGAAAATACGATTTGAGAGTACTCGCAGTTACTGACAGCCAGTTAAAAGCCAAAACCAATTAATAATAAAAAAATCATGCATCAGAGACTAAAATCAACTAAAACAGATCCCAGGGATTTAGTATTTTAACGTCATTAATAGTCAAAGAAGACATGACTTTTGCAATGCCAGAAATAAATGTATCGACAGGTAGTAGGATAGTGAAGAGCGACTTCTAAAGAAATAAAAATTAACGTGTCTGTGTCTCTATACATCTCGCCTCAAAAGATAATGAAATTTAGTAATGTTTTAATTTGCTAATAACAAAATCAATATTAGTGCCAATGTGAACTATATTCAGAGATCTAATTACAATATTGGTACGATAACCCTTACTTATAAGTTTGTTTAAAGGTTCGATGAGTTTACAAGGATCACAAAGTGATTTCCTCGCTTTAAGTACAATATTACCATAAAATTTAGGATGTGAAATACCATTTTTAATAAGCTTTCTACAGGTATAGCCAAATATTTGTATCTATGAAAGAATTTAGTAAAAGTTTTAAGTAATTTATGGTATCGAAATCCCTGACACAACAATTTACCAGTGATGCATTGCTTACGTTCGTTAAAATCTATGACATCAGAACACACACGGGCAAACCGAACGAGTTGCGATATATAAACGCCGTATGATGGAGCCAAAGGCACATCGCCGTCTAAAAAAGGAAAATTAACAATAGGAAATGAAAAATCGTCTTTTGTCGTAAATTTTAGTGTGAAGTTTCCCGTTTGAAATTGAAATGTCTAAATCTAGAAAAGGACAACTGCTGCTGTTTATGTTAGATTTAGTTAAAGTAAGTTCGTTTGGGTAAATTTCTGAAGTATATTTAGAGAACGAAAATATATCATCCAGATAACGGTAGGTATTTTTGAAAGTATCAACCAAATATAACAATGATGGGTCTTTACTGAGTTTGGTCATAAACTGAGATTCATAGCAATATAGAAATAAATCTGCTATTAAAGGGGCACAGTTGGTGCCCATAGGAATACCTACTACCTGACGATACACTTTATCGCCGAAACGTACATAAATGTTATCTAGCAGAAAGTTTAAAGCTTCAATCATATCCTCACATTTCCAGTAAGTGTATATAGCATACTTTCCTTTTTCGTTACAGAAAAAGGCCTTAAACGAGTTACAGCAAATAAAATTACAATGAGATTTTTCGAAAGACCATTTTATCAAATACAAAAACTTTTTCTTTATAAGATTGTGTGGAAGTGTAGTGTACAGAGTAGAAAAATCTTAACTGTCAACAAAATTGTAAGGACCATTGAAAGCATGTATTTTATCTAAAACCTCTAAAGAATTTTTAACACTCCAAAAATAATTAATACCATTATTTTCATAAGCTTTATTACAAAAGTTAATAACCAGTTCTTTAATAGTAGTATGGGAGGTAGTTAGAAGCACTGATATATTTAGTAGTAGAACACTTACTCGAAGCGGAGATGAAACGGAATTTAAATGTTTTTGTGTAATTTCGGTAACCAGTACATGGTAGGGACTTTCAAATGTTCGGAAGATGCTTTAAGCTGGGTAGTGGCAGTGGTATGCTTGTTAACGATTTGACTCTCTGTGGTGCGCACTGACCTGAATGTAGAGGGATTGATAATTTCGTTTTGAAGAACTTTCGTGTAGTATATGCGTCACACCACCACTACATTATTTGCTGCCTTGTCTGCCGGTACGAACACAAACCGCTCTGCGAGTACCTTGAGTTTGTTTTTTATTCTAGAAATGGGTATATCATAGTTCCTATTATTAATTTCAGAATTGTTTTCTAAATGAGATATTCGAATATTAACAGTATTCATAATTTTATTCAAATAACTGTCTAAAGATTTTTTATCGGATTTTTCACGTTTGCACCAATTTTTACAGTAGGCAGACAGAGCGTATTTAATGACCTGACGACACTGTTTCCAATCTATTGTAGATGGAGGACGGTATTTCGGTCCTTTCTTTAGAAAAGTTATGACTTCACGGTCATCGACGATGTTGAGGTCTCCTGTCACAACATGACCATAGGGAACATATTTAAAACTAGATGTTTCGCAATCTCAAGTGGAAGGAACATTATTTTCTATATTGACGTCTGCTGTTATTGACGTATAATTAAATATCAAATTTCTGCTCGGTTTTTTTTATAAGAATACGAAATAATGGGTTGTTCCATATTATCAAAATATGGAGGTATTAAGCTATAGACAGAAGCGTCATTGAAAATGCTAGACAAATTAATAAAATCAATACCTCTATTTATATATTTTAATTTGAGAAAATGTCGTTTATGATTTTCAGGTTTATCATGTTCGTTTGAACTTCATGAATTAAGAACATAACTGTTTTATCGAATCTATATTTGTTTCATGTTTGTCTTGTTATACATGACGTCATTGTTTGTCGGGCTGTTTAATATAGTTTTTATTAGAATTCTTCGACTGTTTTATAAATCGTTTATATAGACTATATATTCCGTTACTGTAACTGTTAATTTAATGATATGACTTTCGGCCTCATTTTATCTTTTCATAACCCTTTAAATAATCATGATTTTACGAAATGGTAAGATAACACTCAACTCCAATCCCTCAAGGATATTCACGTGCTATAAAAACCTTATTCCTAATATTAATTCAACCGCCGTCAATCGAAATTCCCCATCTAAATTTAGCAGTGTTTTATAACTGTGTTAAAGGTGGCAATTCTGCTGCAGCCAGATTATTCAATAAAAATGCACGTGGATATCCAAAAATATTTCCGTGCAATGCCAGAAAATGACAAACCAGTTCTAGATTATCTTCTGGTAATACTTTAAGGTCAACAGTGAACGGGAGAGCTTTTTCGCTTTCCTTTTCCTGTGACATTACATGAAAAACCCAAAGCCTCATTTATCTGGTTACATGAACTAAGCCCAAGTGTGGTATACAATATGTAGGACAAACAGGACGGGATTTTTTTTTAAACGAACACAAAAACATCTATACCGCTTCCGAAAACCTAAAAAATTCAAAAGCATAATTTATCAACATTTAGGGAAACACAACCACAATATTAAATTTATTAGATTTCAACCGCTCGAAACGGTCCAGAAACAACAAGGGCAGTCGCATAAACAATTTAAAGATTCCCGTAAAATTATCGAACTATCTTGGACTTCAAACAGCTTATCCCCTGGGTCTAAATGACAATATACTTGGACAAGGAAACATATCTACTAATTCTTCTATTGATATCATGAATATTATTGATAAAAAACAACGAAATAATAGGTCTCATGGGAAACGTATCAATCGAAATCAACGGGTTAAACATCGTATAAACTATACACTTGATAATCTCTATCTATATTTAAAAATAATGGTAGGCATCAATTATTATGTAAACTGGGGCAAATACCCATTAGTAAATTACACGATATTTTCAAAGAGTGTGACACCATCTCATTCTTCAGCCCACTGTATGAATATTCTCGTATAATTACAGCTTTTTCCCACCATACGTTGTTCCCCTGAAAATCATAAACGTCATTTTTTTTGAAAGTTAAATATATTAGCAGAGGTATTGATTTTATCAACTTATCTAGTATATTTAATGACTCTACCGTTCAAAACTGTATATCTCCCTATTTTGATAATATAGAACCACCTATAATTTCATACACATACAAAAAACCCAGCCGAAGTTTAATTTTGATAATACGTCGGTTACATCAGACGTGAATATAGATAGTAATACTCCCTTAACTTGAAACTGCGAATCGTCGAAGTTTAGATATGTTCCCTATGGCCATGTTATTACAGGGGACCTCAATATCGTCCAGGACAGAGAGGTTAAAAACTTTTTGAAAAAAGGACCAAAATATCGTCCTCCATCTTAAATAGATTGGAAAGAGTGTCGTCAAGTCACCAAAGATACCCTTTCCTCGTTTTGAAAAAAATGGTGTAATTGGGAAAAATCTGATAAAAATTCTCTTGATTCTTATTTGAATAAATGTATGAATGTGATAGATAAGAGAATATCACATTTTGAAAATGATTTAGAAGTAAATAATAGAGTACATAATACACCTATTTCCAGAATAAGAAATAAACTTCAAGAATTTTCAAAGCGGTTTGTATTTGTACAGGCCGACAAAGCAGCCAACAATGTGGTGGTGGTATGCCGTAAATACTACACTAAATTCATCTACATTAAAAGTTTAATGTTTAAACAAAAACGAGTCCTTAACCAATCCAAATATCTCAATACAACTCCTAAGACACAATTCTCCTTTTCTTGTGACAATATAAATCTTCAGCGATGTTGAAATAAGAACGAGTCCTTGAGCAATCCAAACATCTCAATATTATCTCTAGGACACACTCTATTTTTGTAACAGTATATATCTTCAGAGAATCAGTGACCTATCGTATCATTAAATACATATATAGTTTATTTTCATGTATTTAAATATTTGAAATAGTCGGTCAATATTACTATTTGTTTCCTTTTGAACCAAACTATGTAGGCAAGTATCTATTTGTTATTACTTTAATAGTAAAATCATACACGCATATACACGCATAGATATTGGTAAGAAATAATTGATTTGATGATGTTATTTCACCTGGTGTTTCGGTTTAGGTTTTCTATTACCTAGGCATTATCCTCATCAGGTACCCTAGCCCTACAGCAACATGATAAAAATAAACGAAAATTCTGGGGCACAAGACAGGTCGTAGGTATTCCCATGGACACTTATTGTGCCCCTTTATTAACAGACTTGTTTTTGTACTGTTACGAATCACAGTTTATGACTGAACTCAGCAAAGACCCGTCGAAATTGCATTTAATTGATAAATTCAACAACACTTACCGTTATGTTGATGATATTTTTTCGTTCAATACCTCACCCTTTTTCAGGAATGCATTTATGAGTGAATCATTGTTTGAGTAAAGACCAGTGGCAAACATTTCTATTTCTGCCTACGTCCAGTCGATTCGGGATGAGTCTTGATAAGGGATTAATAAGGCTACGTCAAGAGTTTTTATAAGTAATAAATATTAAGTTTAGACAAAATCGATCTCTGTAAAAAAACTTTATTAATAAGTGTTATAATTATCAATTTTATATAAAAATCGTTTCTTTTTTAAATATACATGGGAAAATTAAAGTTCTGATTGCCTAATTTTATGTACACTCAACCTACACAAGGCTTACATCGACTATTGACTGCATGTAGACAAAACATGATTTAAACTACATGTAAACATTGAGTTTTATCAATGGGGTGTGTTCATTTTATGTGTGAGTTACACTAACACAACACCGAGTTTAGGTCAATTTGAACACGACCTTAGTTGACTATATGTGAGAGTTTTATACGCCCAATAACCAGTGAACTGTATATTTGATACATTATGTCTGGCAACTACTAGTAATTGTTCGTGAATATGAATTATGCACTAAATCAGAAAATGTAATTCCCCAGGATAAAAGTTGATATCAGACGGGTTTAGTTGTTCTCTTTCGGTCTTTGAATGTTTTATTCTCTTGGGGAAATTTTACAATGTGACTCGTTTATCATTATGAAAAATGTTCAATGCGTTTTAAAGAGATATTTAAGCGTCCTGCAATTTATTTTTAATGTTTAAGTACACACACTCCGCTATTATGATATTTTATTTGTTTACACTTCCAAATAATTTTGACTAGGTTCGTGATTCTCAATGTTTAGTTTTCTGTTTAGATTTTTGTTATTAATATATTTGTCATATAAGTCTTTTCGTCGTTTTTCCTTTTTGTTTTATGCTGTTCTGTTTTTATTTTGACGTGTGTTTTTTTCTATTGTCACCTTGTTACCTTTTTCGTCCTTATCAATTACCAGTGAGATAATAAGCAACAATACACGTTCTGTTTCTTTTATATCTCAATACAAGCGTATTCTCATATTCTTCTTATATTTTTTTATATCCAGTTTATCTTTCCATTTTGACAGCGTTTGATCTTTACTTCAAAATAGTTTTAATTATATTGATTTCTTCATTTTTATTATTCGCCAGCAGTTGTTAGTGTAGCTACATCAGAAGTAGTAGAGAACAATTTCCCCCCTGCATCCAAAATATTCCGCATTTTATGTCTTCTTCAATGTTGTAATCAACTAATTGGTCGATTCACTTAACAAGTCTATTCTTCGTGTAACTTTTGATTGCAAATGATATAGATAGAAAAGGGGAGGTTTGTATGCACGTAAATCTGGTGTATTTAACACAGAAAATGTTGTGTCTACTAACATGACTAAGTGAGGATATATTGTCTTCTTTGTTGCTGGTTTTTTATCTACATAATGTAAAAGAGGGGCGAAAGATACCAGATGGACATTCACGCTCATAGATCGAAATAAACTGACAACGTCATGGCTAAAAAAAGAAAAAGACAAATAAAAGTTCACAATATAAGACATAGAAAACTAGACTAAGTAAGGCGAATCCCACTTAAAATTAGGGGTTATCTCAGGTGATCCAGAAGGGTAAGTAGATCCTGCTCCACATGTAGTAATTGTTTTATAACGTTTATTTTTGTCAGTAACTCTAACACATTTTGACATAAATCAACCGTGTTTTCATAAAAATATTTTATTTTACAAATATACATTAACGATTAACAATGTAACCAACAGTGTGACATATATCACACTTAAACTCTTCAGAAAAGGTATGCATAATAAATAACAAAACTTTCTACATATTTTAACGACTCCAGCCGTTGGTGCTGATGACAATTTATGTTTGGATGCACATAAACTCTACAGTTAATAAAAATTAGCACATTAACACTACGCATTTACTGGTGACACTGAAATATGTAAGACCAGTCTGCAATTGCAACACATAAATATACACAAAAATAATTATATTAATTATACTAATTATAGTTTTTAACTTTTAACATCTTATTAAAATGTACATTGGTTTCGTTTGTAAACAAACTATCAATCACTGTGTAACTTATTTATTGAGATATATATTTTTGTAGCTTTTTTATATGTATTTCATATATATTTAATGTCTTTCACCAACACACATTAGTTCTGTTGATAGAAAACGGAGACAGATTTCTGTAAGTATAGTAGTCGACATCCCTTGTTTCTTCTGTAAATACAATAAATTAGATATCATGTAAACAATGTATTAATCCGTATTTTAATGCATTCTAATAAACAAAATACCGAACTCAAACGCAAATTCAAAATGGAAAGTCTATAAACTGACAAAATAAAACCATACCAAATCAACGGAACAAGGGGAGAACAAATGCCATATTATAACTTGGAACAGGCATTTTTTCTATGAAAATGGTAGGTTAGAAATGTTTTTTTATAAATAGGTAAATCTCTGACTCACCCAATAAGAAAATAGTTTGTATCTAGCAGCCACTACATACATACACAGTAATTCACCACAATTGACTAAGCAATTCAAAGAAACGTACTATATAGTTGTTAATGTCTGTCTCATTTTGCTTTTCTTGTGGACAGTTGTCTCATTGGTAATCATACCACATCTTCTTTTTTATAATCAATGGAAGGGAGGTTGATAATTACAGACTTAACCCGCTTGCCTTCAAAGACTTATTGTTATAAATCACTTATAAAAGCAAGCCTATAAAATTATTATAAAACATGTCTTGATTATCATTGTACATTATTTATATTACACGAACGCGTTTTAAGCTGTTAGTCCAAACAAATAATCAAAACGTACATTTAGATTTTGATCTTCCATGTTTTATTTACATTTTCACCTTATTTAATTTACAAAATAAAAACGATGTAAAGCAAATTCGGTAAACAGGTATGCGATTCTTACACAAAAAAATTACAACAAAGTTTGATTATTGTATATTTGATTGTTTTTTTTGTATTTGTAGAGTTCGTTGGATATATTTGTACTGTATTGTGCTTTTAAATGATTTAAAGTTAAATAATATGGTAGAAATGTATGCTTCCCTGTTTATGACAGAGAACGCTACCCCTTGAATTTTGTATCAATTGGCAGATACATACTTTTTGTGCATAAAATTCTTTGCTGTGTATAATTTAGATTAGTAGGCGTAGGGTACGACAACAATTGAGTAAATGATATAAAACTTATTCCATGTATATGCTACTTACCTAGTCGTTCAAAGACCTAACGTTGCCATAGTTCAACTGAAATGTTAAAATGAAACATTGTAAAGATGTCACAATCAAACGAGAATTAGTATGATGATAACATCTGTGCTAGCCATTGGCTACGATAAAGTCCCCTCTTATCCACCCATGGCAAATTAAGTCAGCATTTGGGGTTAAAATTCTGACCATATACCAATAGCTGAAATCATGACCATTACGACTTCATTATTCGTGACCAATGGCAGCAATTGGTTTAAGTGTCGAGGTGAAAAATGACTGTGTCTAGTGTTTACAAATTTCTTGAGGCAGAATAAGAAAATATACGTTGATATTTCAACATTTGCACTAGAAACATACACAGGAACACCAGTTGATTGGTTAGAAACAGCAATTGTTTATTTACACGTGATCATCTCAAGTGGGCGTTTTGATTGGATGCAGTCACTTACAACTGCGACCAATCCATAGCATTACCTTGTATTTTTGAAATTCTATTATAATCCGTCTAAGGTGGAGAGGAGGGACTGGATCGTAGCCCTTAGCTAGCAAAGCTGATTTGATTACAGATCAATTAAATATTTAATTTGTCAGTATCCAAAATATCATATTGATTTGTTATATTTTATTGAATAGAAGAAGTAATTTAACTTACCGATAGAAGCAAACAAATAGAAATTACTTTCAAATAAAAAGAGAGTAAATTAATCTATAATGATATCCATTATAGAAAACGCAATAATTATCATCCGCATGTCAAGCCCTTCTTCAAGCAAGGTTTTCAAGTTTGAGTGATTAATTTTTATGTTCCACAGTTATTTTGAATTGTGAGTATGAATGGATACAATTAAGCAGCAGGAAAGGAAAGCATCTGCAATAAAGCATTCAATTCAGTTGCATCAATGCATTTCATTTCAAATTTTAAAGATATTATCTAAATGTTGAAACAAGGCACTTGCCCAATACGCAAATAGCCCAAGATATGCAACATCAACATCAACATCAAGGATGAATTAAAAATTAATTTATTACCGTCAGTCAACGAAAGTTTTCCAAAAGCTTCACTGAAATACACTGGCAGGTACAGGAGTAAACAGATCGGATGTAATGACCATATAAAATTTCTTTTCATTTACCTGTTCGCTTTGACATGCGTAGGGTATAAATAAAATATGTCTAAACAAACCCGTCTTTTTTTACCGGATATGCAAGCAATTTCATTCTTTTAAAAGTGCATTAAAAGCAACATACAGTATTTTTTCTTGCAGTGCTTTAAAATACCTTTGGTTGTTTATGAAATTGCATTATAAATAACATGTTTGGGTGAAGTGACGATTCTTCATGTCGACAGTTTTTCTTTAGTCCACTACATTCTATGGAATTATATTTTTTGGGAGAAGTGAAAACGAGGTGGATACCAAATGAACAATTAAAACTAGTCAGGCCAAAAAAAAACCAAACCCAAAAACAACCCGGACACAGCATGACATAAACAAAAATATCTTCATCTATTATAACCTTATCTGCTACATGTTGTATGTTTTAAAATCCAACTCTGATTATCAGTTAAATACATACCAAGCTTAAATTTTATGATATCGTCATGAACTCATTTGTAATATTTCTTGCTCTTTATAAAGTGTCAAGATAAACATATAATTTCTTAACGTCATTTCAACACTGAAATTGGGCCAATGAATTGATCATAAAACAGATTTGTTACTGATTTTCCAAAAGTAATACATTATAAAATAGCGATTGGAGAGAAAATGATTCCTTTACTCGGATTTTCATATCAATATTAACTTTCTAATGAATCTAATTTACTAAAACCAATGATAGACTTTTTTTTAGTTTGACCCCGCCACATTATTTATGTATGTGCTTGTCCCAAGCCAGGAGCCTGTAATTCAGTGGTTGTCGTTTGTTTATGTGTTACATATTTGTTTTTCGTTCATTTGTTTTTACATAAATAAGGTCGTTAGTTTTTTCGTTTGAATTGTTTTACATTGTCTAATCGGGGCCTTTTATAGCTGACTATACGCGGTATGGGATTTGCTCATTGTTGAAGGCCGTACGGTGACCTATAATTGTTAATGTTTGTGTCATTTTGGTCTTTTGTGGATAGTTGTCTCATTGGCAATCATACCACATCTTCTTTTTTATATGAGCTTTCACCCCATTTGAAGAGTCATACTTTTACTATTAAGGACGAAAAATCACAATAAAGGTTTGTTCCTTTCCATGTTTTCAAATGTGGTTAGGAATGTTTGTGTCATGAATTAAGACACCATATCAGTTATTGTGCATTGCAAAAGAGGCGTTATCTAAATAACATTTTAAACCCTCTGGCAAATTACAATCAATTAAACAAGAAACATTAAAGAATGTTCTGTGGCTATTTTAACACTTAATACTAATAATAACAGTTATGGAAGCATACAATCAATGATATAATCATGGTCACTTCAACCAAAATAGAAATTTTTAGTTATACATTTTTTATTGTGAAAATGAGTACCGGAAAAGGTCTGAATTTGAAATCGTTTATAAAATTAAATATATCATGTATATATGTTTGCAGTATTTTGAGAGCGACCATGTCGCTCTACCATGTGTATTATACTCTAGGAAAAATTGTTTGAAAGATCATACATGTATATAGTGTATTTGCATAAGCTAAGCTAGTAATAAAAGCAAGCATACCTTCATGACTTACTTGGCACCCCACCAATACTGGATGACAATGGAGATTCTGTTCTTTCGAAACCCTCTATCCCGGATACTGTTCCTGGTGGTACTACCCCTTTGGATGTAGAAACTGTTGAAGATTTTTCAGTTCGCATACCTGGGAAACCTGACATGTTAGATCCAGATCCTGGAAAGGTAGCCATTCCAGATGGAGTTTCAGTTGCTTGATTAGCAGATGGTGCAGATATAAAATCTGATCCTGGAAAACTGTTAACTTCAGACCTAGCCTCGCTTCCAGGAAAACCGGATGCAACAAATGGCACTTCTGATCCAGATATTGAGACACTCGATTTTGGGGATTCTACAGGACTTCCCATTCCGGGGAAACTTGATGCTACGTCTGTACCTGCTCCAGGAAAACTGGACGTACCTGACTCAGGGATACTGGAGGTACTTGCTCCAGGAAAGCTGGATGTACCAGCTCCAGGAAAGCTGGACTCGAAATTTGCACTAGGAAATTCGGAAAATGATGGTGCTTCTGTAGGTTCGGTCATTACTGGAGCTGCCATGTTTCCTATTGGAAGATTCAACGGTATTGTATAACTCGAATAATCAAATACTTAAATATATTAAATTTAGCCAAATACAATCTAGCACCGTTTTTGAAGTTTCTTTTTTAAAAGTAGGCGTTACTTGAAAGCGGAAAAAGTCACAAAATGAAGTAAATCAGTTCTTAGTTCTGCATAAAAAATAAGTGGTACGTTAGATAAGTATTAATTACTAAAACGTTTATCATATGATAAACTAAAGGGTATATGGTAGTTGGTAAGGGATGCAAGTATTCGATATTACAATTAAATTGAAAACAATATGGGCCATTTCATTTGCACATATGTATATAAGAAAATTTGTTATAAATTCTTACCTAGGTTTGAACATAACAAAGTGTCTTTTCAAGGAAGGTTATTTATATTTGTGCTTAAAAGTATAAATATTCACGTTAAAACAAATTGAAGTTGCATTTTCTAATTGCTTTATAAGTATCTAAATGACACGCAGTATTCATACAAGGTACTGTCAATTAAGCTCGGATATCGTCAACATTTTATAGAATGAATTTCGACGTAGAAGGACATAGCTTATCATTTGCAATTTATATTTGTATTTACATTTAATGCAACAATGGAAATTATTAAAGTATGAGTTTTATATGTATAAAAGAACAAGACAAGTTTATTTGTAATATTGCTCAACAATTATGAATCATTAACTTAAAAACAAAAATCATAGAGTAAAGAAAAAAGAAATGTACTTCTGGAAAAGAATGCCCGAATATTGATAGATACTTGTTGCAGTTTTACGAGACAACATATTCACGTTGTCTGTCTAAATATACATTTCAGTAATGTTATAAAATCACTAAATATTCTTTGACACAAAAAACAAGATGAATTATTTTTTATAGTTTATGGAAATACCTATTTTCTGAAAAAGAAAAATATTTCATTCAATCTAATTAAAATAATTTATGCTTCGTATCTTTTTTATATCCTCTTGATTAAAGTTCCTTAAATTAGTATTCCTTGATATTGGATAACGGTTTTTTCTTCAAGATATAAGTAGCCAAGTTTTTGTCGCATTGTTAGAATTTTTTGTAAGTTTCTTTTTGTCGTCTCTGAGTTATAACTTTCTTTATTCGATCAGAATGGTGTTAGCTCTTACGGTATCAAAACTATAACGCTTCTGTCCTACTGCGACTGGAGTATGGACATACAGGATCTAAATATGAAGACCATCATCAGTAGACCTGAGTGTGGTTGTAAGGAATACATACACTGGTTTATATCAAAATATTGACGCCGAATCTGCAAGTGTTTTTTTTTTTTTTTAATTAAGCCATTCTTTTATCATGACAGTTAAAACTTCTCTTAATGGTCGACGTTTTTTTAGATGAGTTTCGATTTGTATTCATCTGTTGAGTTTAACCTTTTTCAACTGATTTTTATAGTTTGTTCTTATGTTGTACTGTTTAACCACTGTCCGAGGTTAGCGAGAGGGTAGGGATCCCGCTAACATATATATATATATATATATATATATTTGTTTTTCGTTCAATTTTTGTACATAAATTAGGCCGATAGTTTTCTCGTTTGAATTGTTTGAATTTTGAATTTGTTATTTCGGGGCCTTTATAGCTGACATCTGCTCATTATTGAAGGCCGTACGGTGACCTAAAGGTGTTAATTTCTGTGTCTTTTGGTTTCTTGTGGAGAGTTTTCTCATTGGCAATCATACCTCGTCTTCTTTTTTTCACACTGTAGTACTTAAGTAACGGACTACTTTTCAACCTTGTTTGAATATGCATGAAATAATTTTCACTGATTTATGTTTTGGAGGGGCATCTTCATTGATTAAAGTTTTTAACAATTCTCAATTTCTTTCATGGTAATAGTATACAATTCCTACAGGATTAAATTGGGTAAGAACTTTTGATTCTTTGGAAATCATTTAATGCCATGGAAAATCGTTGCTTATGTTCTATTTTAGGTTTTTTATTTTCTCGTTATGAAATTACTGTAATTTTTTTTTATGTTTCGTCTTATCTAGATAGAATACTGGTCACAAAGCTCCTTTTGATAGACTTTAACAAATATTTGCATAGCCTTCAAGTTTGCCAGAGAAATAAAAGGCCCATTATTTGCACTACACGTCAATTTATAACTGTTTCTTTGAAATTCCAATGTCTAGCACAAAACGATCTCCACATTGACAGATACTGTTCTCAAAACATGCTGTTTTCAAAACCAAAATATTTGATTTTTCTTGTAATTTTCAGTCATAAAGATCGCAACTCAGATTATGCACCAATGGTGTTTCTGTAATTCTATCAATTGACCTTAATTCATTCTACCAACATACCGGTATATGTAAACAAACACAAATAAAAGAAAAAAGAATATATGCATCAAATGTGCAGAATTTAAAATACAATGTTAAGCTATATGTTACCTTACACATTATTGAGATTTGAGTGAATAAAAAAAAGTGTTTATAAAAATTATAATGACATGTAGGATCATAATGAAGTTATTAATTGATAATGATATTTTTTGTAGCTTCATTTATATCGTTCTTAGAGAAATACGAATGAAAACAGTTATAACTATAAGTTATAAGTCTATACGTTATTGTTAGTATCATATTCTATTTCATATTATAATGTGGTGGATTAGCAAATCCCTCAAACTCTTGAACAAAGTTAAGCATGCATACATGAATTAATTCGTAAATTAAAATAATTGGTAAAGTGCAGGACTGACTAGTAAACATGAAAAAATAACGCCACAAAAACTGATGACCCATAAGGTAAAAAAAACATTCGGTTTTCTGCATCGTTGTTAAATATTGAAGACTGACTTACTATTTCGCTCATCAATAAGATTTTGGAGAATTTGCATCATTTCACCAAGATTATTTTTGTCAGCATTAGTAAGATCAAGGACTGCCATGACAAGTCCATTTCCGCGCTGATATATTCCTGTAAAGCAATAGTGTGCAGAAGCAATGCAAGACAACAATTAGTGAAACGGATACATTTATCAATTAAACCAGGAGTGCGCCTCATGGCATATTCTGACCTTGTGAGAACAGATTATTACAATATATATATATGATTTCAAAGGTTTTTTTTTACACCTCATGCGTTTAAAAATAAAGTTATATAATCTACAGATTACAAAGGAAGGTTGTGATAATGTTAGAAATTAAAGCGTAGGCAAGCCAGCAACAATATATTGTAACATATATTAACATTGTCAGATTAAGGGGAGTTGGTACAGAGTATTAATGACAATGACGTCTTGTCGTTTAAAAATCTGAGAAAAAAGAGCGAAATTTTCGATTAGTTTGTAATATTGTCGAAATATTTGAACATAAAAAAACTGGTATTCCTTTAGGAAAATATCTTGTTCTTTAAAAGCGCTGAAATGGTATTTTTTGTTATTTCATTCTAGTTGTCACATTTCAATTCGGAACCATTTCAAATTACATGCAAATATGTGAAAGTGTATTTTTACATTTATTTTTAAATGAATATATATAAAAAGAAAGTGTTCGCATGTTCATGTGAAAGAAAACTGAAACACGATTGCTATGTAATTCTGGCATCTATTTCGCGTAGTAACTACTTTTGATACGATTTGAAAAGATTTACGACGTCTTCTACGTCATATATCTGCTCCGAGTCGAAGAACAAGAATCCAAATCATCACATTTCTGGCATGAACAGGAATGAAGTTACTTCGTATATGCAAATTTCCAAACTACTATTCATGAAACTGTACATACTCCCCTCATTAACAGGAAACAAATAATTATTATATAAATAATGTAAAGTTGATTAACATATCTTACGCAGTATAAAGTATCAAGGCAACACAAAGCTTTCATAACCGTGCAGTTATCAGATGAGTTGTTGGTTTGATTATATGTTTGCATGAAAATTAATAACATGGAGATGTTAAAGGATTGAAGTGACTGTTAAAAACACACATTAATTATAATGCTCTCATTTGGAAATATAACGGTATACAGGGTGTGTTAAGCTACATATATGAGTGAAATACTTTCATATTTATAAGGTTTACCTGTTTTCGGTGGTGTAACCTCGGCTGTATTTGCACCTACAATTATAATATCAAGTATAACAATCATATACATCACGGAAAATATGTGTGTTTTAGTATTTACAGCGTCCAATCATAAACATCTTCTAAATTAAAAACAACAAATGCCGTTTCCTATGCCTATGGTATTTCATATGAAACACATACGCGTTTTGCAAGTACAGAAGATATAAAAAAAAAATGCTACGTTTAAAACAAAAAGAGAAGTCGATACAAAACCAGCTTGGAGTACTTAAAATGTAACTCTGTAGTTTGATTCAAAGATAACATGTTTAAGCTACGTCAATGATATGAGCTTGTCAATCTGCCTTGGTCACAAAAAAGCAACATACCTATACATTCATTCATGTACATAATTAAATAAATCACTTCTGTATGCATACTTTATTGAAAGCTTCTTGTTCACGTCGCCTTTTATGTGTTTGAGATGTTTGACAATGGGCGTAAAGCGGACACAATTCAATCCACTGGTTTCAAAACGATAAAATGTTGAAAAGTTGTTCGCAGATGACTCTAATGCTATCGAAATAGTACATAATTCCACATTTAAGGTATGAAATCACAAAATGACATAAATAAAACATTTTGGAGATTGTTTTATGGAAAGATAGACTAAAGGTTTTACCTGGAAACGAGGATACAGCTGAAACAGAAAAAAAAGAGATATCAGTTTATTTTTTATTGCGAATTATATCCAATCCACTTTAAATTGGGCGGATCATCTTCCAAATGATAACTTACGGTATAACTCATACGCATTGTGTAAGTAAATTATGCATTAATCTTTCTAAATAATTTGCCTTAAATTTTGGATAATTTGTTGAATATACACTAACACATGAAGGTAATAATCAAATTAATATGTAATAACTGTAGTATTATATCAATATGAGTAAATTATTCTACTACTTACTGTCTTTTAGGGAATGCAATTAGAGAATTTATTTGACTGACACTTTATGGCGAGGTAACCTACCTGGTTTAATATCGGTTCTTGAATTAGGTTCAACCATTGTAACGTCTAATGTTGATGCGGAATTCACTCTCCTGAAATCTTGTCGGGATCCCATCATCTCACCTGCGGGAACGGGTGGAATGTTTTCAGAAAAAGGCGTTGAACCTCTTCCAAGGTCAAACGGTGGAAACAGCTCGGCGTCAGCAGATGCTGGAATGTTGTTTATATCTTTAGCGGGGAATACTGGAGGTGGAGGAGGTATTTCACCTGCTGTTAATCCGGGTTCCTCTCCTTAAATCACACAAAATCATGCTTTAATATTATTTATGAAAGAATATTTTATATAAATTTTTAGTTTTCAATAATTCATCCATATATGGACCATCTATTCATTGTCATGAAAAAATTTCAAAATACTATACTTATGATTAACACACTAAAAAGTAAAAAGTATCTCCAAAAAACGTACTAAACATTACAGTTGGTGCATTTTAGTTATAATCATAGCATAGGAGAAAAATGTTTGCTGCCTTATACAATCGTCTATACACATGATAATAATTTCCTGAAATAATATATATGAAATGAAATGCAGACTATACAGGCACTAATCTACGTGAGTAAAACAAATGTAACAACAGATCGTTAATTGAGGAATAACAGAACTGTAGTTGTAGTACTTCAACAACAGTACTGTTATTCCGATTCTAATGCATTACAAAAAAGAAATGATACGATGATAAAATGACTAAATTTGACAAATAAAAAAAAATCCGCACTTTATAAATGATTTTAGCGCAAAGACGTATGGGTAAACGTGACGTCATACAAATGAAACTTACAAACTGGAGGATATTATGTTACCTGTACGATTCAAATTCGGATAAAATTACATTAAGACTGCAAATTCGTGGTAGGTGTTGTTTTATTTTCGATTATATAGCAGTATTCGAACATTTGTCGATTCAATGAATTCAAAACGGCGGGTCCCTCCTTAGATACGCCTAGTCAACTGTGGATTTGACGATGAAAAAATTGTAACATAAAAATTGCATTAGAATATCATTTCATCATCTATGAAAAATTTTGTTGCACATGAAAGAAATTGAATTAAAAAAAATGCTCCAGTTTGTACAGACAAAGTCTGATGTTTCTGGGGTTTTTTTTGGTACAATACTAGTATATTATACATTTAATATAGGAACAATGATTTGATGTATTTTGGATCTTCCTCCTATCATTATACAGAATACATACATATACATAGGTTGAAATTATGATTTTGCTATCTATTAAAACGCCAAATGGAAACAAATACCGGTATTCAAAATTTAACAACCAACACAAAATGAATCTATCCTATGTGCACACGTTTCATTCGTATAAATACTTCCTTATACAGGTTTAACCTATTATTTTCAAATGCCTGTACCAAGTCAGGAGTATGACAGTTGATTCCACTCGTTTTTGATAAATTTTTGTTACTAGTTATACATATTTTTCTAAATATCTATCATAAGATGCTAGACAGGTTTTATCTATGTCTTTTAAATCTTGAATAGCCATTGGTTTGATATCGACTGATACATGTAAAAAAACACAGAACAGAATGGGACAATATATCTTATTTGTAGCTTCTACTAACGGACTAAACGACAAAACAACAGTAAACAGAGTATAAGGAAGTTCATATACGAATTGCAATGAAATCAGCACAGCTAAAACTAAAACTAGAAACTACAAGCATTCTTTGACTCATTTTACCGTACCATTCACTGT
Organism: Mytilus trossulus; assembly: GCF_036588685.1. Classification (NCBI taxonomy): domain Eukaryota; kingdom Metazoa; phylum Mollusca; class Bivalvia; order Mytilida; family Mytilidae; genus Mytilus; species Mytilus trossulus. The sequence goes on along the minus strand of NC_086374.1, from coordinate 22,713,891 downwards.
TAACGAAAATGAAACTGGCGAAACGTTCGGAAATATGGCTTCTGAATTGGCTGAACCAATATTTGAATCTCCTGCTGCAATAATGTTTTAAATTTTGATTGATAATAATATGCATATTGAGATGATTTTAAATAAAAGAAAAACATCGATTTATAAAAATCTTACACTATACACTTTATAAAGATTTAAACGAGCTTGTCAATATTAGATCAACTTTGAAATTTCGAAAAACTAAGGATTTTCTTATCCCAGGCATAGATGACCGTATTTCGGAATTTTGGTACCTCAATGCTCTTCAACTTTGTACTTGTTTGGCTTTATAAATATTTTGATATGAGCCTCACTGATGAGTCTTATGGAGACGAAACGCGCGCATGGCGTACTAAATTATAATACTGGTACCTTTAATAACTATATGGATTCTTACAAAGTAAATAAACAGACCAAATCAATTACGTTTACTGCATCATGTTTAAAAAAAACATATGTATTTGACAGTAAGTCAATGTATATTTGTAAAGAAGTTAAACATAATTATTACCTTAGCGTTATATGTATCTGCACTTTGGTCGGATTGTTGCCTCTTTGACATATTCCCCATTCACACTCTCAATTTTATAGATGATGTTCTCACTATAGGCATTTACATAATTTCATAAACATGTGATTTGCTTCGGAGTTAAGTATTTTTGTGATTTTACTTTTCATTCAATCGTATTCATACACAAAAACGGTACTGCTAATCAAACAATTAAATTAGGAAACCTTGAAATGAACTTCAGTTAAAGTTTTATTTCATAATAACCTCGGAAACATCTAAAATAACTGCGAAGGAAAGGAATGATCTGAAAATCATAAAATGACGGAGAAGATTATTAATACAATGCAAATGCAGTTAGATTTGTTACTTTTGGAATTAAGTTTCGGTGTTAGTCTTTCACCAATATCGATTACTCATGCTGAAAAGGAAGATAAGTTAATACTAATAAAATGTTCAAATCCCTATTTAAACGTATACATATAGTAAACATTAAAAAGAAATGTCTTAATATTCCTTTACATAAGTATGATAAGTGGTAATTTAAAACCAACACAACTTCCAACATTTTTATTAGTAAGAACAATCTTAATACACAAAATAATTATACATTGTGAAACATATTAACTAGTGAAAAAGTTAGGAAATAAAATGCAAGTTATATTGTTCAAAATAGAAATTAAGAAGAGGTTAATGTTTTATCACGTGATTATTACCTCCACCTCCCACGAATACTTCACATTACTACAAACGTTAATCTTTCACCAATCCACTAAGGATGCAATTTTATTTACCATTTACTGATGATGTAGTTGAAGAAACAGCACCGGTTACTACAGCTGACATCGATGAATCATTTGGTATAATTTGATTAACTGTTCTACTTTCAGCAAATGATGTCAAGTCCGTTCCACTTTCTGGGAATGATGGAAATGTTGGATCAAATGTCATTGGGTCGAGATCTGTTGTATCTGAAAATTTCATATTTGTTATTCTGGTCTCTGCTGGAACTGTTTCCTCTCTAAGAGACTCAACACTCAAACTATTTGATTCAGAAAATGAAGATTGCACTGGGGTTTCAACAGTCACAACTGTTACAACTTGATTTTCAGTTGTAGGAAACTTCTGTAACGACAAGTTGTCGTTAGCTCCAAATCGTAAGGCATCTGTAACAGGGGGATTCACAGACAAAGCAGATAGATCACTTCCGGAACCTTCTCGTGTGAAAGATGAACTATCAGTAATGGCACTACTTGAAGAAGCAGTAGAACTTTTAGTGACTGATGTAATTACATTGATGTCTTCTGCAATAGATGAACTAGTTGAACCGAAAGTACCCTGTGAATCAAAGCCATTATCCGGGAAAAAACTTACAGGTGCATCAGTATTGAAAGCATCGCCATTTGAATTACCAGCATTGTCCGGGAAAAAACTTACAGATGCATCAGTATTGAAGGCATCGCCATTAGAATTACCAGCATTGTCCATTGGCATGTCTACGGATGAGCCTAACATTGAAGCATCTGAAATTCTTGTGATTACAGAAGAATTTGTAGAAACTGGTTCAATTGATGTGTTGTTGCTTGTTGAATCAACAACCATTTCACCTGGAAATATATCTAATGGTGTTTCTACTGCTGATACGCTAGAAGTTGACGAAAAAGAGTTATTTAGAGTACCTGGAAATACAGTTATATCTGATATTTTCGTGCCTCTAGAAATGCCTGAACTTTCCACTGTCATCGTTGAATCCGCATTGACGTCTCCTTGGAGGGCTGAAATAGATGAATCTGACATTGTATTTGTAGAAACTAATTCGTCTAATGACGAAACGTTTGGCATGCTTGAAACAGAAGAATCCACCAATGAGTCCGTAACCACAGTTGAACCATTTAAGAGAGTATTTGAAGACACATCATGCAAATTAGAGGACACTGCTGAAGTTCTGTCGAAAGAAAGAATATCAGAAGAAAGTGGTTCAGGAAAGAACATAGGACTGCTATCATTGGCGGTTGTAGTTTCCACCATAGGAAAATAAAATTCTGGAGAGACGGTTATTTTTTCTTTTTCCAAAACCGATGATGGCACAAGATCAACAACTACAGCAGCCATAGAATTATCAGTCCTCTTAGTAAAAGTTCCCGTTGGAACGGAATTTACTGCGACTACATTAGAATCAAAGGAAGAAAAATCATTCATTGTGTCAATTTTGCTATTAAAGTCTACATCAGAAATAGAGTTTATTACGTCAAATGGTATTTGTTCTTCTTGTTTGAGATTTGATGATATCTGTTTGAAATTCGTTTCAGCTGTCATTGAAGTTGACGATATATTATTACTAATCGATTCAAAAATAACTGCTGTAGTCCCAGTCAGTAAATCGACATCTTTAGAATCCAATTGTTCAATGAGTAAACTGTTAGCAGATTTCGATAAGTCTTTTATTGAGGACAGCATGGTGATATTTCCGTCTTGAACTGATTTATCAGTTCCATTTACAATCCAAAGTGATTCACCAGAAATAATTGGAGATATGTCAGAGAAAGTTGGAGACTCAGATATTGTATCAGCAAATACAGTGGTTCCATTTGAATCTATTGATACATCTCTAGCTGCCGGTGATAGTTTGGAATTATCTTCCAGTGTAATAGTTGACAATATACCTCCATTCAAGGAAGATGCAAATGTTTCATTTACCGAAACTGGTTTTTCAAAATCAATACTTACTGCAAGAGAATCATTCATGTTTTCTTCTAGAGCAAACAATGAATCGTTTACTAGTAGTTGATTTGACGAAAAAGACGAGTTGACATGTACATCTGAAATTACCAAACCTGATTGTCCGATATGAGACGATCCGTCAAAAGATGAAGAATGGTTAGTAGATGCGGTGTTCTCAGTGCCAAAAGACATTTCATCTTTAACAGTAGATGTCAAAGTTTTCTTCGATGATGACATAAAGGTTGCATCTTGAGTGTTGAAGGGTGGCACTGCAAGTTCCTCATTCCGAAAGGTTGCATCTTGAGTGTTGAAGGATGCAATTTCCTCATTCCGAAAGGTTGCATCTTGAATGTTGAAGGATGGCACTGCAATTTGCTCATTTCGAATGGTTGCATCTTGAGTGTTGAAGGATGGCATTGCAATTTCCTTATTCCGAAAGGTTGCATCTTGAGTGTTGAAGGATGGCACTGCATTTTCCTCATTTTGAATGGTTGCATCTTGAGTGTTGAAGGATGGTACTGCAATTTCCTCATTTCGAATTGTTGCATCTTGAGTGTTGAAGGATGGCACTGCAATTTCCTCATTTCGAATTGTTGCATCTTGAGTGTTGAAGGATGGCACTGCAATTTCCTCATTTCGAATTGTTGCATTTTGAGTGTTGAAGGATGGCACTGCAATTTCCTCATTTCGAATTTTTGCATCTTGAGTGTTGAAGGATGGCACTGCAATTTCCTCATTTTGAATGGTTGCATCTTGAGTGTTGAAGGATGGTACTGCAATTTCCTCATTTCGAATTGTTGCATCTTGAGTGTTGAAGGATGGCACTGCAATTTCCTCATTTTGAAAGGTTGCATCTTGAGTGTTGAAGGATGGCGCTGCATTTTCCTCATTACGAATGGTTGCATCTTGAGTTTTGAAGGATGGGACTGCAATTTCCTCATTCCGAAAGGTTGAAACATCATCAACAAACGAATTCGTTGGGACGTCTTTTAACAAAGAATTAGAATTTGAAGTTTCTCTCATCATGCTAGATTTATTGGACACTATTGGTGCCTTCTCTATTCTTGTAGAAGACGAGATATCACCATCAGAAAATGATAGAGAAACATCATTCATTGAATTATCAATTGCCTCTACAGATAGAGAGGACGTTCCTGTTTCAAACGGTTCACGTAAACCAGTCGCTTGAAACAACGGACCGGATTTTTTTAGATCAACCCTTGGAAAAGTATCTACACTGGAAGATTGGAAAGAGGTAGTTGAATCAACATTTCCTAGCAAGGATGAACGTGAATTCTCCAAAAAGGCTTTTTCAGTTATACTTATATCAGAAGATGCACTGAATTTTGACGAAGGCGAGACATCCGTCATCGAAGAAGTTAGATCATTTGATGAAAGTAAAGTGTTGTTCTCTGAAGTACTCAAAGAAAGATGTGGTACGACAGGTGGGGGCATAAAATCAGATGTGATAGGGCTTTCAACGATTATAGTAACTGTGTTAGAATTTACACCATTCCTACCTGGAAAGACGGGGAGGTCAGATGTCATAATCGAGGCTCCAATTGATTCAGCTCCTGAAATTTTCAAAATATCAAAACATTAGTATGTTTGCTTAGGCGATTTATTACATTAAAGGTATATTATTACTCAAATTTTCGGCATGTTTTTGTTTTTCATATTTTATGCAGTTCATGTCGTGACTATTTTATAAGAAAATAAAGAAAGTTTTTACCGTTTGAATTATTATTATGGTATAGATGATGAAATACATTTTCATTAAATGGAACCAATTCTTCAAATTTTTGATAAATCAATGAAATTAAATTATAATGTTTTTTTAAACACATATTGGATCTTCTCTAAAGATACCTGGAAAAGCCGGTATATCTCCAATAAATTCCGTTGTCGCACTTGCTGAGGATCCTGACGAACTTTCGGCACCTTAAATGAAATCAAAGTATTCACCTTAATAATTTAAACTAAATCGGCTTAAACTTATTAAATGTTATATAACGCAAATTATGTAATGGTACTCAAAACATTGTAGTGAACATTCAGAAAAAGCCAGCGGTATTTTTTTTTAATTTATGATTGACTTGAAATAAAGGAAATGTGTGTGTCGACTGTTTTTCTTACTACGATTTGACTTTCTTTTTTTTCCATTAGATTATGACAGGACAAAATGTATCTACAGTGTGAGGAGATGGAGACATACCTAATATCTTGTTTGAACAACTTCACAAATTTGCTGTTGTTTATATTTTCTTCATATTGATATTTTGTATAGAATCAATGAAAATAAATACAATTCGTTTATTTCATTTTCATAAGGTCGCGTCATTATATTGATAACAAGTGTGGGTATTACCTGGGAAGGCACTAATTTCGCCAGGAAGTTCATTCGTTACAATGGACCCATCTGTAGAAGAACTGCTGGAACCTATTCCAGGAAACATGTCTACATTTGAAGGTACAATCTGATTTGCACTCATGTCAGTGTTAGTTGACCCTCCTGGAAAGGCTCCAACGTTAGAAGGTAAAGCTCCACCACCACTTCCCGGGAATGCCCCAACACTGGAAGGCATAGCTCTTCCACCACCGCCTGGGAAAGCTCCGAAATTGGGAGTCATAGGTCTCCTTGCCATGCCTTGAGGTGTTCCAACATTGACAGGCATAGTTCTACTACCAACTGCACCTGTGAATTGTGAGTTTACTGGTGGAAAGTTAGGGTTTATTCTATTTGTTGCAGCAGCAGTCATTGCATTTGTGTTCATCCTGTTTTGTCTGTTCATTGCTGTTTGGGTGGCAGCTGCAAAAATAAATCACTACTATAAACTTCAATTACATGTCTTTAGTTCATTTCTCATTAACTTAAGTTTCCCTAAAATCATCTTCATTTCTACAGTTATCAATAATTAAATTTGTTTTCAATTAATTATGTTTTAAAATAGTTCATTAAAAAAACTGCAGCGATTTAATCAAAATTCAATCTGAATTTCTCGTATATTTTTTTTATAATTTTTATCGTTTCAAACGATTTCTACAAGAATTAAGCATAAATATCAAGCATTTCAAATTAAAGTTTGGTATTTTAAACCTGGTAACTTACCGACATTCGGTGTTGGGAAAGGTCTTTGTCTACTACCAAACATCTGTAAGTTTGCTATATTAACAAAAGGAATAAACACAAGATTTGATAATTTTAAATATATATTTTATTGCAAGAATATAGAAAAAGTACTAACAACACACCTAGTTTTACTGATGATTATTGCGAGAAGATAAAGTGATAGAGCTATAAAGAATTTGTAGATTTTTTAAAATGAAAATTTAACCATGTTTGTGACATCTTCAAACCAATTTAATGAACCGATTTATCAGCAGTTATAACATACATGTATTCAAGGATTTGTATAGTTAGATCTAACTATACAAATCCTTGATGTATTTCATTTTTTTCATTAACATTTGCATTTTAAATATCTCTCATTGAATTTTCGATATATATAAATACATGTACATAAAGTTCAACTCCGTTGAAATCATAAATATTAAGAAATTACACATATTTCATCAGCTTGATTGAGTATACATTATTTAAAAGCTTTTATTAGTAGTATTTTCAGTAGTAACATACTACGTCTTGGCGTGTAATTAGTGTATGTTGTAGAAACATACAATCATGAAGGCCGTACGGTGACCTATAGTTGTTAATGTCTGTGTCCTTTTGGTCTCTTGTGAATAGTTGTTTCTCTGGCAATCATACCACATCTTCTTTTTTTATATAGATGTGTTTAAAGGATTGCATTTATCTTACTCACAGTGATAAAAGGAAGCAAACCATTTCCTAGTATTCCTTTCAGATACCACAAATGTTGTGATCATTTTTCCTTTTTTATACGTTTTACTGTATTTTACTTTTGAAAGAAGAAATTGGGAATTTAAAATACCATTTTGTGTATAACTGTTTTCTCTGAATGAAAACAATTGAATGTTAAAAGATGTATATGAAACACAGATTTGATTAACTCTATTGAGGTGCCAAACGTAGTATTCCTGATTATTCAAAAATATAATAAAAGTGAAGCTTCAGGATGTGACAAAATGACACATGGATTAATATGTATTCATTCATACAGTAAAAAATAGCATTATGTGGTAAGAATCTAAACTAAATTATAGAATTGTAAAATTCAATACGAGAAGATAGCTTTTTGAAAATGCTTTGAGAATATAAAAGATAGGGTCACCCTACGTTTTTTCCCGGCTAAAATACAAAAACATTTCATATAGATTCCTTCAGAAAATGCAATATTTCAGAGTTACCTCCCCTTAAAATGCCAATTTAAAACCTTTTAAAAATCAAGCAAAAATATTGATATTTATATGAGTTATATTCTAATAAATTTGATCTTTTAAATGAAAATTCACATTAGTTATCTTCATTCCTGAATCAAATTTCTCAAGTAGACAACAGTATCTCTAAATAAGCTTGCTATTGGCAACGAAACAGAAACGCAACACTGTTTCAGATTGGGGAGAATTAAGCGCTCATAAACATAGGTTTTACCTCGTAAATTGTTTTAGTTTGAAAATAAAAACGTTAAAATTTAATGTTCACATTCAGTGTTTGTTAATTCATCCTTAAAATGTTTTACATTTCGTCCTGCCGGTGCAAGTTTGATAATATACAGTATAGGTTGTGCTCATTGTTGAAATCCTTACGGTGAAAGTTAAAATAGTTTAATGACGATTACATTACATCTCTTCTTTTGATATTAGGAAAATAAAACAGTGAAATTAATGAATACATATAAGTAACATGCAAGTCTACAAATACGTATTATTGAAATGAAGTAACACAATATAATATACCTTGAACTGGCATCAATCCAAGACGTGGATCTTCAAAGAAAGAGATAGAACAAAAATTGATAAAACACAAACCATGTACATGTATATAGATTACAGAATTAAACTATTGAAAATCCACTGTCTTTAAAAACGTTGGTCATATATAATTCAAAACTGTTAAGCGTATTAAACTTAAAGGAAAAATAAAAAAAATTGAAAACAGATTGCCTAGAGTACAATTGATGATTTTTCCACCTCAAATGCACATAGTTTAGTAGATGTATATTAACTTCAGTTTAAGAATGATATTTATGGTTCCAAAGAAATTAAAGCTTAGTTAATACTGATTCAAAATATGGTTTGTCTATTTGTGTGCTAAAAATTAAGGAAATAATCATTTGCCTGCTTTGATAGTACATTATATACTTAGGCAGCAACCATTAGATTTTCGGGGGGGGGGGGGAAGGGGGGGGGGGCTATGGATTTTTTTTGAAAAAAAGTTTGTTTCCATTTTTTTTTACCTGAGAAAAAAAATTGTTTGTCCAGAAAAAATCCATAGCCCCCCACCCACAGAAAATCAAATGGTTGCTGCCTTACAGACTGAGGAAAATGAAGCCGCTACTTTGAAAAATGTCAAATCCCGTTTGACAATGATCCATGATCGTACGGTTCTTGAGACTTTCACATTCAATGTTTTCTAAAAATTTGTTCCGGCTTACCTTAGGTTAACTCCGGTTGGAACTTCCAAGGTAATATGTCTTCCAAACCAATTTAAAAGCCTATATGTGTTTTTTGTGTGTATCGAGATGAAGTTATGACGAATGTCAAAATCTTAAACTTCAAATTTACATGTTACAACGTTCTCAATTTGGAGGCAGTTATTTTATGGGCAAGGCCTTTGTTATCACCTGTGTATTGTAAATGGGTTATTTCATCAAACATCTTATTTTAGGCTTTCCAGGGCTGGCGTCTTCTATCAAATAACGCCGTCATTTGTTAGAAAATATGATTGCTGTAGAAAAGAAATAAACAAAAATCCTATAAATAAATAAATTCATCAATGAAATATAAACTGACCTCTTGGATTCATAATAGGAGGAGTAAGTCTGTTTTGTGTCTGCTGTGCTCTTGGAGCATTTAACGCGTTTGATGCACCTGTTATACCAGTGGCTGCTCCTGAAATCAACATAAATATACAATGATACTGTGATTTGCTGCAGTACTATCTTAACGTTAACATACATATTTGAGTATTTATAATGATATTGAAAAATAATTTTAAAAAAAACATGTTTAGGATCCTGTCTAAATCATGACTTATATTAGACAGATGAAGATATACACCAGCTATGTTTGTTTGTAAACGACTACTGCATGTCGAAAGAAGAATATTGTACAAATGGACCAACATATTAAGTGCTTTCCTTTAAAAAGCATTTAACTTACTGTTAGCTATACTACTTGTAATTAAACACATATACAGTATATAGTGTTGCATCCTTTTTCAATTCGTCAATAGAATATCGTTTCAGATCTTAAATATTCAGCCAAATATTGCTGGAGTATATATTGAATTTATGTAGTGATATGATATACTTATCGTTGTCTTACCATTTTGTCTTGCAATATTTCGGTTAACAAATCCAGGTGGAAACATTCCTGGAAATCTTCGTGGAGGAAAAGCGCCTCCTGGTGGAGTCATCATACCTGGCATTCTTACATCTGGTCTCCAAAGAGTTCCTGCTCCTAAAAAATAATAAATGATAGGGAAAATGCAAGCTATTGTTCATTGGACTGACTGTAAAAAAACAAATTACGTAAACAAAATACGTTGAAACCTGTTAAACAAAACTGTGTATAAAACTGAAAACTGCACACCGATTTATAGTTATCCGATTGTAGGGTAAATAGTCTTTTATTAATCTTGAGTCATTGTATTTACGTGATTTTATTCTTTTTTAATTAAGTTATGTTATATACATTGCATTTTATATATCTCCATCTTCTTTTCTTGAAGGCCCTGATCATAAGATTTGAATTGAATGCCTAAAATGTTTTGTAAAAGCATTGGCTTATTTTTCCTTTTATCGCAATCAGTACAAGTTCTGAATGACATAATATTTTCACCAGATTTTAGCAATCTGTTTAAGCAATATATCATGCACAAAACAAAGACATGTTTAAACCACCGTAAACACTTCAAACATAACATTTTTATAATTCAATATTGAGCTTTAAAAAAGTAGATTGTAATCTATCAGAGTTTTGTATTATTAGTCTGAATCGGATGCATTTACATTAAAAACTTGTATTGCAATTAATTCCTTTACTATACACAAAAAAGTTACATTCTAAAAAGAGAAGCACTTGAGTTGTCTGCTTTGAACGTTAAAATCACCAGACGTCAGCAATAGCCATAACAAATATGAAAGTTGTTTTACTGTTGATCAAAAGAAATTTCCATTGTTTTATCACATCATTTAAGGCAACCCTCCGTTTAGTATACAAACCATCATATTCCAATGTATTGCATTTGTCAATGAACCGACAAAATAACAACTAGGTTAGTCATTAGAAAATGTTGTACACTATATGACCATTTAATTTGCAGAGATGAACTTCTACTAGGGAATGTTACGGTATATATCTGATTATTAACATTACCAAGGGTGAATTTACACGTGGGACTATTGCAGTATAAATCTATCAGGAATGTGTCAATTCTACATAGGAACAATGCTCTAAACATCTTACTAGTTGCATTGAATAGGTGAACTTCAACCTGGGAACAATGAGGTATACAGCTTACTACTTTTACCTTGCATAGGTGAGCTTCCACTTGGGAATATACCAGAGAGTTGTCTACCTGATTGTGGGTCTATAAGTGCAAACGAGGGAAGATTTCCTGCTGTACTTATTCGAAGGAGGGCTTAAAAATAATTCATTTCGTCTTACACATTTGCAATATGCCAATACAAATACTATTGTTAGGTAAACACTGCATCATCCTATAGTAAAGTTTACCATACACGTTGTTGACCCTTCTGATTTAGTCATATTTTGTTTTAGTGATAGCCTTTGCTTTTAGGGTTCTTGATCTCAAACGTGTTCTTGATAGGTTTAATGTTCTGAAGATGTGAAATGATGCAATGAAAATGGTATTATGCATTGAAGCAAATTAAACAAACCTTAAGAAAAACGTTTCATTCTTAAAAAACCATGTTACTTTCATTACCAAATTAAAGACATACCTTGTTGTCCTTGTTGATTCTGTACTGCGGCCTGCTGTCTTTGAGCTAAACCTTAAAATATATTACGTTAATTTAAATTCTCATAGCAGTTCTCAATGCTTTGTTTTCGTGTATAATTTCCTTCAGAAACATACACATATGAACGAGAGATCAATGGAAGTCGTAATTGTTAAAATATTTTCTATTCAGAAAATAGTTTCGTAATTAAAAGCATGCAAGTTATCTTGTTTCAAAAATTTAGCGTATTCTAAATTGACATTAAAAATCTGTTTTTGAATGAGACCTTAACCGGGTATACATGCAAATTAAAAGCAGTTCTAAAACATGTATAACGCATATACCTGTCATAAAGGCATTTCCGTTTTGTTGTTGCGCCATAAATTGCTGCTGTGCCATCCTTCTTTGCATAGCTGCGCAAATAAATCTTTTATAGATATGCATTTTTTTTTTTAATATAAACAAACTTTATTGAATAATTCGAATTGTTCTTTTGTGTAAAGTTTCTTTATAGGCAATTATTATCAAATGTTAAATAACTCGTAATTAAGAAATGAATAAGAAGAGAAAAGAAAAAAAGAAACAACAAGAATCCATAAAAATCTTTATTTTTCACACTAAGAAACAAAATAGAACTTATAATTCAAATAATTATTCTCTATTAAAAATTAAAACGGAATCAATTTCGCTGCATCAAATTCGTATTTCGACAATAATGTACATTCTGTCTATAATATATAAAACAAAAACCTGCTCCAAAGGACTCGACACGCTGTCTGTCCCCCATCAAGAGGTATGGGGTATTTTTTTTATCCTGTCATGTTGAAAGATTTCTTGGATTGGGAACAATTTTAAGATAAAGACATAAAATATAAAAGAAGTTTGTTTTTTCGCGCAATTCTGTAAGAATAATTTAAATGAACTAAAACGAACAAAACGGTAAACTTTAAAATCAGCCGGAAATTCACGTTATTTCAACAAATCAGAATATGAAAACTGGGATTTTTACGAAATTCGTTTGGTTACTCTAGAACAACAAAAACATAATCGCAATTAAAAGTCTTTAATGATATGCTTTCCTCCTAACAATATTTATTTATTATAATTGGTCAAATATTTTTTTTTTTTTACCAAATCCCCCATTTCAAAAACAAAAAACCGTGCATGTATATCTGAAAAGACAAAATATATAATCGGCAGGCTTAAGAGAAGTGTTTGCTACTTGTCTGTAGGTAGTGTAATAGGGCACCAAATGTATTGTACGAGAGAAAAAGTTAACTGGCAGCGGTATAGTACCGTAAACCGTGGGAGTAGTCTTTAGAAAATTTCCCAGAAATATGAATAAATCAATCATAATATTACATAGTTAAAAGTAAAATCATGTTAAAATATATCACCCAATAACATATATGAAGATATAGATATAAGCATACACACTATTAATAAACACACAATTTGAAGTCAGATTGTATTATCCAACTAAACTGATTCAATAATAAAAGATTTTCCCAACTGAAGTGCAAACGGAAAATAATATCATATTAATGACTACATGAAATATGATCTCATTTACAGAATACGAGTTCAGTGCCCACGAATGAAGTCCCCAAACTAATCTTCCGTCTTTTAAATGTAATATTGTAGCGAGAAGTAAATTAAGTTTGTAGTATATCAGTGTCGGATCCAGTCATGTTTAAAAGCGGATTCCCAACCCTGGATAACAAGTGGGTGTCCAACCATATGTCCCCATTTAAATGCATTGATCGTTAAAAAAAAGGGGGGTTCAAAAATGTATGTGGTGGTTGATTATCTGAGTAAATGGTCCATGTTACATTTTGGATAACAAGAAAGTGAATAGAACAGAAACCATGACGGGGCTACATGTACAATTATTAGAAAGTAATTAAAATTTGGCAGTCGATATATGGAATCAAAAATCTAACCTTCAATTATGATAAACTGAATTTTAAAAGAACTAATGTTTTCCCCTTTTAACCTGGTACCTGGCTCATTTGTTGTATTACCCACACAAATAAGATATTGGGCTAGGATGTTAGTTTTAAAAGGATTAAGCTCCGTTTTGAAGGCCGTACCTTGACCTATATTGGTTTACTTTTATAAATTGTTACTTGGATGGAGAGTTGTCTCATTGGCACTCATACCACATTTTTTTTATATCTATTAACCCGCTACATGTTACATGTGCATGTTCTATAACAAAATCTGGTGGTTCAGTGATTGTCGTTGGTTTATGTCTGGCATTATTTTTTCGTAGATTAGTTTTGACTCATATAATGGTGATACATTCATCAGTTTAGTTGGATCGTACAACATAAATTTGAAAACATATTTTTTAGTAGCAAAGATAGGACTGCAAAGGTTCAAACAACTCAGAATGAATTAATTATATTTCCAACAAGAGGAGCAAAGCATGGTATTGGGAAAGGAAGTAAGCAACGACAGCACCTATTCACATAGCTAAACGGGAAAGAAAGATTTCGCAAAGCATCAGCTTTACCAACGGACGAAACGAGTTTGCCTGAAATAGGAAAGTATACATTGCAAAAAGTAGCATATTTTTATTAACAATATCAAATGAACATGATAACGGGATAATGTGTCTAGTTCACTGCCAGAAACTCTAAAATATGTACCAAAAATAAATTTTAAAATCAAATGGTTTTTTTTAATGACTTGTTTGTAGAAATATTATAGTGACAGAAAAAATACTGTGCGAAGTTATTAACGAAAACATTAAACACCTAAAGGAGTGTAAGAAGTAAAATAAGATTGGAGAAAAGAATTGGACAACTGTCCCCTTTATAGCTTGACCCTCCTTTCAACACTACATTTTTCGATTTTCAAAATTTAACTCTTCGTGTGCATATTAATTTACGTAATTTATTCATTGGAAAATATTTAGAAAACTCGATTAACCATAATATTTACTATCAAAATATTTTTTTATTTGTAAATATTTATATGACCTACCTTGTGAATTTTGCCCAAGTCTTGTTCTCCTAACTGTGACTGCTTGACGTCGATTTACCCCATTTGTTCCACGAGGCATACCATTGGTTCTTTGAACAGCAATACTGGTTCCTCGACCAGCACCATTTGTTCTTTGAACAACAGTCCTCGTTGGTTGCTGGACACCAGCGCTTTGACCCTGTTGACCATTCCTTTGAACCGATCTACCTTGAACTCCAGCTCCGTTTAATACCCCTGGTTGCAAAGCAAAAACACTAAGCAGGGAAGAGGCGGGTCTAGTTGCCCTTACACCGTTTAAATTATTCGTTCTCCCAATATTATTTCTTCCAGCCCTTATATTATTTACAGCCCGATTTGTCAGTACAAGCATTTGACCGTTCTCACCTAAACCTTGACCAGGAAATTGTGTTCTTGATGCTGCCATGCCAGCTTGCTGTGCTGCCATGCCAGCTTGTTGTCTCGCCTGGAATTGTTGTGCATTCTGTTGCATTTGTGCTTGTCTCTGTTGAGCAGCAGCCATTGAGGCAGCGTCCATTTGCTGTCCTTGTGCAAAAGGCCTCATGTTAGGACCAAATTGGGTAAAGGGTCTTCCAAGAAAAGCACTACCCTGGGTAAATCGAGGAATAGGTCCATCGGAACTGGCAGTCTGTGTAGCTCCTCTCTGGAACTGAGTGAAGGTCGTTCCTTGTGTCAGGTCAGTTCCAGGAGGAGCTGGTAATATTGGAACAGTTACTGTCCTTACGGAATTTGTAAGTCCAGTAGCTGTTCCGCCAGCTGCTGTTCCTCCACCAACCCCAGGAGCTGCCTGTCTTGTTTGTAGAAATTGCTGAAATTGTGCTGGATTTCCTTGACCTTGTATCTGTTGGCCTTGACCAAAAACTGGGAACTGTTGTCCTGTTGATATTATTGAAAAATTATTAGAAATACTTAATCTAGTATGGATGTTGAATCACAGGACTTTTATTTCAATCATTAGATAATAATAATAATAAAAAAAAATTAACAAAAATTAACAAAACACTAAAAAAAAGAAGATGAAAATAGAATTGCATAATATGTGGTTTTTTTAATGAACTGATGTAATTTTGCAAATAGTTGCTATTTGTTTAACTATTTATAAATGAAAAAAATATACAAACGGTACTTTTAATGAAAATTATGGTTATACAGATGTATATTCTCTGTGCTTATTGAATAATAAAAGTGTGTATTACCGTTAATTGATGATATCAATCCACATATAAAGAAAAGGTAAGTTAATGATGTCCATTCTTTCATGATCTAAAAAAGATAATAGTGGATTAATATTAAACAGGGAAATGTGGTATACGTCGACGAGACAGCAACTAATCTAAAAAAGTAATCTAAGGGCATCTAGATGGTGAAGTAATCAAAGGGCATCTACAGGACAAAAAAAGCCAAAAGGCGTATATAGGATGAAGTTATATAATGGCATCTAGATGATGAAGTAATCAAAGGACATCTATAAGAAAAAGTTAACAAAAGGCATCACGAGGATGAAGTAATCAAAGTGCCGCTATATGATGAAGTAATCGAAAGGCATCAAGAGGGTGAAGTAATCAAAGTGCCTCTAGATGATGAAGTAATCAAATGGCATATACAGGATGAAACAATTAAAGGGCATATAGATGATGACGTAATCAAAGGGCATTTAGATGATGAGGTAATCAAAGAGCATGTAGATGATGAAGTATTTAAAGGGCATATAGATGATGACGTAATCACAGGGCATCTAGATGACGAAGTAATCAAAGGTAATAAGAAGGACAGAGTAATCGAAGAACACCTAGAATAACAAACAATCAAATAACATTTAGAGGAAAAAGCAATAAAAGGAAGTATTCAATTGATATCTAGAGGACAAAGTAAGCAAAGGACGTTTAGAGGACAAAGTAAGCAAAGGACGTTTAGAGGACAAAGTTATCAAAGGACATCTAAAGGAATACGCACTAATAGAACATCTAAACGACAAAAAGTATTCAAAGGACAGTACACTGACTTCAACGATCGGATGAGTGTCTTTACATTACATAAGACAAGCTCTATACATTCGCCCAGAGTCTATGAAAGTTCCGAAAAAAAATAAACAAGAGACAGAAAAAAATTAAGCAGGAACAATAGACGATCTGTTTTTTGACAATTTCTCCGAATATCAAAAAAACATTGATACATAACGTACGACAAATTGTTTGAAAGCTCTTTATTTGTTTTTGTGAAAAAATGACATTCAAAATGACATCTTATGTTGTTGGTTACATAACAATTATCAATACATGTACTTTAGAGAGTGTTCAATAAAAAAAAATGATTCTTCTTGTATATTTAAAGAGACGCGCGTTAGCATCGATTTGTTCGTTTTAAAATTTTATAATAGTGATTTTTTTAAATAATGTTTTAATAAGTAGCCGGTTTGGTTAATTTTCAAATACGCTAAAATATATCGCAAGTGTATTATTGTTCAACATTGATAAAGAGACGCTTATTAGCATCGATTTGTTCGTTTTAAAAATTTATAAAAGTGAAATTTTAATAAAATAAGGTTTGTAAAATGCTGTCAATTTGGTTCAATTTTGTCAGATACGCTAACATATATAGCTAGTGTATTAGGATTCTCATATGAATTCGTTTTATGCGACCTTCAATTTTACCCTAGCTAATGATGGGTTACGCATGTGCTAAGCATGTTGAGTTATACTAGAAATATATATATATATGTATTTATATTTTTATTCTCATAAACCAAAGTACAATGGTACAGAGACATATACAAAAAAATTAACATAGTATAAATTTTAAATACAAATGTAAAATAGAGACATAAAGTCTATGGAGATTCTAGGCATTTAATAATAATTCTTATAAACTTGCACAGATTGTTTAGTTCAGACGAGTTGCTACTATTCATTAGACCTTGAAGTTTTAAAATATTTGGTCTGTTTATAAAATGATGCTTTAGTAGCAGTAGTCTACTATCGTCTATTGCCGAGCATTCTAAAATATAATGGAACTCGTTGCCAATGTCACCGGAATTGCACAAAGTACAAATACGATTTTCTCTCTGAATGTTTTGCCATCTACCTATTTCGATAGGAATGCCAATATTAGAAAAGAAAGAAACCACCGGTGAGAACCATTTCATGGACTAATGACACTAACAAAAAATCATTTTTTTACAGATGGAAACAATTATTTAGATTTTTATGACATGAAATCAAACAGACCCGAAATACTTATATATACAATCATCTGGTCATAGACCATCGGCATTCTTCGTAGACCATCTCGATGGTTAGTTGGCGTCTACTTAACACAATAAAACACGGTATGCTGATGCGTTATAACGAGCTCGTGTCTTGTTGATTGTTTCTTTTGTTCACTTTTTGTATTTAGCGGTACGTTTTAGTATGCTATAAATCAAATATGAGAATCTCGAGTTAAATCGGTGAACATGAATTTGAATGTCATTTCAGACCTGTTGTGGTAAGAGTTTCGTTGCAATCAAACCGAGAAATACTAGTACTGTGTACATATTTTGGGCGGAATGTAAAAGCCTTTGTATGTCATCAGTAAAATGAACATATTGTTTTCTAATAAAACAGATAATTCAATAAACATGTCTTTATTGTAATGATTTGTTTGGTGTTTCCCCTGTGGTCATTGGATATGTGTACACATTTAACGTAAACATGATCATACGGATTACCATAAGTTCAATCAAATTTAAGGGTACTTTTTGTATTTTTATATATATTGTTTCATTTTATGGGCAATTAAACTATAACGCATATTTGGGGTTCGATAACTCTACAATTTCGTGATGCACATTTTAAACCTATAACCAAATAATCGTTTATAGAATTCATAAAATTTCCAAATTGTAGTAATATTATTTTTCTCTTTAAATCTGTTTTCTCCGTTGCATAATTTATGTCGTTTTTTTAAAAATAAAAGTCGATATAAACTATAATGAATATAAATCTCATTCACCTCTGTATTCTAGCAGAAAAATATCTAAAGACAGAAGAAATCAATGTGTTTTTGTTATAGATACTTATTTCCCGTGGTAGACCTCATGTGCCAACGTAAGGAACTTAACCACCTTGTACAAAGCTATTGTATTTTGTTTGATTTTGACAAATACAGAAAAAAATGTGATAAAGAGGTTTATGGATCACGACACAAGTGATTAATAAGTTTATAAGTAAAATAATCGTTTAACACATTCATCATAAACCGCTAACATCAAATAATAATCTGTTAAAAGGTACATGTAGGATGACAATTTATAATTATGGTCTTTTGTATTATATTAACTACATTATACACGTATCTTTATTTGTAGTCCTTATGTCGCTACATTCAAATTGTTTCAGACATCATAAAAAAAATGTAATCCCCAAATGCGCGCAAAATGTAATGCGCCCTTATCGTTGCATTTAAACTGTGTGTATTGTTGTTAGATAAGAAGTAATAATACTATGAGTTTTAAGTTTATAATAATGAGTTAAGCAAAATTATAATTTAGGGCTATTATATATGTTATTATATAAATACCTTTATTTCCGTCAATGTTCTTCAGATACTGTATATATATATATATGTGTATTGCCTATTTATGTTATGCGATTGATTCTAATGTTAACACATTAGCGCAATCATTATAACATAACAAGGCCATAAAGTGTCCACACAGTGTCATATTTTGAAGCTTAGAATAAGAAGTCAAGAGGTCAAAGAACATACACCGTTTATATGGGTACAAGTATGTTCAGCATGTCATGACCTTAGAGTTACGAAATCACAGCAAAATTATGTAAGAATATTTTGGATCCCTTAATACGCGAATTAGTTACAATACATTTCTATATTTCATATGCTGAGTTTATATGACACTATTAAATGACTGAAGGTCCCAATTTTAATAGCAAAAACACATCTAAGTTTCTAAGAAAAAAACAAAAACTTAATATTAGAGTAGCTATCGATATAAACAAAAACGTCTGTGTTTCTAAGAAACAATAACAACTTTATATAAAAAATATAGTGTATATCGATTTAAACAAAACCCTTTTCGAGAAAATACTTTCCTCGAGTTTCCTTCATATGTTTTGCGAGAAAGCGCCATCATAATACAAAAATTACGGGTCTTTTATTGTGTCTATTAGCACTCTTTCAGTGATGCTATACTACTAAACAATCATGTCTAAATTGTTAGAGTAAATCCTGGTCCATTTTTTTTTTGAAATGCAACAAAGTGCACAATTGAAAAGGGTTATTTTACCCGCTTCAACAAAAGTATCAAAATGTAAGATATATTGATACATTCAAATCAAATGACAACAATATAAATTAGATAAATATTCACCACACGTTATTTGTTACTTAATCTTATTTCAAATTGATAACCTTACTAGATTCTTTATTAGAGTTCTTAAAAACTTGTTTTTTTTTTATATAAGAAATGAAAGATAATTTTCAAAAGGTAGATAAATGAATAAAGAAAGAAGAAATAAACACTTCGTGGGTGTACTATGTATAATAACCATGAGAGTATGTAAAATAAATTGACTAACGATGTTACAAGAAAACACATGTAATTCGTTTGTAAGACTATTTGTTATTATATGTAACAAATTGTGTGATTTCTTTCGGATGTTCTTAGTTTGACTTGTATTACATTGTCATTTCATGGCCTTTTATAGCTGACTATGCGGTATGGGCTTTGCTCATTGTTCAAGGCCGTACTGTAACCCATAGTTGTTTATTTCTATGTCATGTTGGTCTATTGTGGAGAATTGTCTCATTTGCAATCATATCACATATTCTTTGATATATTAACTTCAATTCCTATCCCTTAAAATAATTATCATAATTATTATAACAATAACACCAAAAATTGCTTGTTAAAACTTTGTGAAGAAAAAGAAAGAAGGAAGAGACTCTCGGAAATGTCTATTTTTAAAGAAACTGTAAAAGGAAAACCCTTTCGATACATAATTTTGATAACAAATAAATCATTGATTACAGAACAATGTCATGTTAACAATCTTACCTTTAAAATTCCGAACAGAAACCTTTGAACCATTATTGACTTCATTTATAAGATTTATTAGGAATTGATCTGTGATTTTACTATAACAATGAACAAGGAAGTATTCAAATATAATATAAAACGAAAAGTACAGCTTAACAAAAAGTAAAACCACAAAAATACTGAACTCCGAGGAAAATTCAAAACGGAAAGTCCCTAATCAAATGGCAAAATCAAAAGCTCAAACAAATGGGCAGTTAAATTAATATATACAACTAAATCAAAAGCAATCTATAAAAAACATGTACGTAGAAAGAAAACCCTCTTGACTGAATGTTATTATTTAAGTGACGCACCCCAATCATATACATCAAAATTAAGAACCAGATCTCCCTAAGAAAAACCAATCTTGTTTGCGTACTATCAAAATCATCCAAGTATTAATTGGAACAATGTACATTCAAATTTAAAGAAATCGTAATCAGATTGCAATCAGACAAATTAAAAAACCTTTGTGATATTGACAAACACTTGTCTTCTTCAACGAATGCCTTGTTTTGAAAGAAAATAAGAAACTCAAACGGCTGGGGTTGGGAGGGGGATAGCGCATTGTTACTTCGTCTCACAGGAAATTGATAATTATTTGATATCTGTTAAGCTTCTTTAAGAAGTCGGTACACGTTTTGATTCTGCTAAACGCAGTCTTCTATGGGTATTTAAGGTTTTAAGCACTTATTAAAATTCGAAGTGGAAACGAAATGAATAAATGGCGCTAAAACATACTTTGTACATAGAGTGTGGTACAAAATGAACAATAAGAAGTCCACTTAACAAAGATACATATTTAATATTAAATATATCATTTTGATACACCAATTATTACTAAATCTAGTAGATATCGAATTTTCGAAAAAAAAAAGAAACACATTGGAACCGAATTTGATAATAATTACAAGAATTCCCGAATAGAAGTAGTATTGGCCTTTCATCTAAGGACAAGAAGAAATACTAATCATTCTATTATGGAAAAAGAGAAGTAATATCGACAATCTGAAGTTCAGAAAAAATCACGATAAGTATAACAATGTAAATAAAGTATTATTGCAATTATTCGAACATTGCTTTTGAAAAATTAGCTTGATAGTTTCAGAATATGCAAGCGGTGTTTTATCAACATCACAAAAAAGAAATGAAAAAACTTACCGAGTATTTAAGGTGAGGGAAATTGAAAGGTTTTACTTTGAATTATATATAAAATACTTGGAGTTACACGAAAAGGATTAAATTTCGAATTTTTTGGTTCCAAAATTTCAAAAATATACCCATAAAAGAATAATTTATTAAAGTGTTTTATAATACTTCCAATACAACTCAATTATAATACATTTACCTTCTTGTGAGTGATAACTTCCATATTGTGTAAACCTTATAATCACCATGAGAAGACAAGGCACGAGGTATTGTTTTTTTTTCTACATGTACCAATCAATCACTCATCTGCCAAGTAAAGTAATCAAACCATTTTGTTCTCGTCATTAAGGTGTTGTTACCAAATTTCGTCATATAATAAAATGCGACAGTCCATAAAGGGACTAATGCTGTTACTCAACACTTCCGTAGCATTTTTGTGGATTGTTTCCTGAAATACAAATAAACAACAAACAAGTGACCTCCACATACTTTTTACATTATCACAGTGGTTTACTGGTATAAAGTAAAATTAAAAAAAACCACTGCACTACGAGGAAAATTCAATCGGAAAGTCCCTAATCACATGGCAAAATCAAACGACAAAACACATCAAAGAAATGGACAACAACTGTTATACTCCTGACATGATACAGGAATTTTCAAATGTAGAAATGGTGGATTAAATCTTGTTTTATAGCGCTTAACCTCTTACTTGTACGACAGTCTCATCAAATTCCGCTGTATTTACAACGATGCGTGAACAAAACAGACATAATTCCTTTCTCAATTTTATAATAAATAAAATAGTCAAAATATGGGTACAGTAGTCATCAATGTGTTACAATTTTAAAACAAACAATTTTACAAAAAGCACAAAAGCATCTATCAAATTTAAAACACATTCATTGCTCCGCGTCAAGGTATTGTAATCCTTGTAAAATCCCGTCAGGCAATTGAACCCTTGCTACAGAGGGAGGTCAGTTTGGCTGCTGTGTGTATAATTTGAGGCTCTGCAAGTTAAAAACAACCTTGCAATAACTTTATGCGGTGTATGTTGTGTGGAGAGAGGTAAAATCATTTAATGTTTGAAAAGACATCCTCTATTTACCAACTTTTATCCCAGAAGACTCCGTTTTTTGAACTCGTATAGTTTTATACTTGCTACTTTATTTTCGTCTAGAATATGCAAAGAGTAACAGAAAGTTAGCTAGCACCAATTCGTCAATCAATATACAGGTTTAATGATACATTCGTATGAGTAAATCCCAAGCGAGGTTCTCGTTAGAATAACCAACAGATTTATTGTGTCAAATTTCAATTGAGGAATCTCGTAAGAATAACCAACAAATTAATCGTGTCAAATCTCAAGTGAGGGACCTCGTCAGAAAAACAGACACATAGTTAGTTTTCTCGTTTGAATTGTTTTACATTGTCATATCGAGCCCTTTTCTGGCTGACTATGAGGTATGGACTTTGCTCATTGTTGAAGGTCGTACGGTGACATATAGTTGTTAATGTCTGTTTCATTTTGGTCTCTTATGGACAGTTGTCTCATTGGCAATCATACCACATCTTCTTTTTTATACATAATTTATTTCCAATCCCAAGCGAGGAACCTAACCAACAGATTAATTGTGTCCAATACAAAGCGAGGAACCTCTTATGAATAAAACACGTAATTGTTTCTGATCCCAAGAGAGGAAACTCGTCAGAATAACCAACACATTTATTGTTCCAAATTGTAATTGAACTAGGTGTTAGTAACTGCGAGTATCTCTTTCTTCGGTGCGTTGTGTCTATTGTTTTTGTAGAAGTTTTTTTTGTGCCTCTTTCAATTTAAGCCAATTGCAATTGATTTTGTTCTTATGTTGTTCTGTTATACCACTGTACCAGGTTAGGGTACGGTTAGGGCGCTCATAAACATGTTTAACCCCGTCACTTTCTTTATGTATACGTTCCTGGTCATGAGTCATTCATTTTTCCCACACCTAGAGGGATTGAAAGCTTGTTCCAGGCTCTTTTATTCATGAAAATGCCCGGGTGGAAAAGTGAACCAGAAACTGACAACAGCATACCCAATTTATCATGTTGGTCCATTACGGGTGGTGGCAGCAGTCGCTTTACTCCCAACTCCCTAAGGCAAAGTTCTTTACTGCAGGTGGTTAGATTGAAAGCTTTTATTCATATCTTCAACTCTTATGAATACCTGGGTGGAAAAGTGCATCTGAAGACTTCACTGGCCATTGTATGTCGTTGGTTTATGACTGTCGTATTTGTTTTTCGTTTGTTTTTTTATAATTCAGATCGTTAGTTTTCTCGTTTAATTTGTTTCTTAATTCTCATGTCTAGGCCTCTTACAGCTGTATATCGGGTATGGGTTTTTCTCATAGTTGAAGGTCATATGGGGAAATATAACTACTTCGTTTGAACCCTATAAAATATTTGTCTCATTAGCAATCATAGTACATCTCCTCATTTTCATAACAATGAATAAATAAAATATAAAAAGTAAACAAATTAGATTGTAAAGTATTTTGTTATTAATGAGTTTTAAGGACAGAAATTTAAATGATATCTCCTTCGTGATAACGCGTGAGCATCCCGGGGTGTCTTTGTCCACTTCAAATCCTTTACCAGGATATTGACTGTCTTGGACATAATTTGGACTTAAGAAAGCGTTTTATCTTTTACTGTTTAAACATCAAACTAATATAATTTTGCTCCCGAATTTGCGAGAGCGACCAACTTTATAAACTTTTAAATGGACCCATTTAGGACAAATTACCAGAATAATCGTTTACCTAGGTGCTTTTTGAATCATCAATAAAAATCTTTTTCATATTATTCTAATATATAAATTATATTCCGAAATGTCATGATGAATGATTTTATTGAATAATATATACAGCTTAATTTCTTGCAGAGCGCAACAATAATGAGCATTTGAAAGGAAGATATCAACGGTAGTGTAATTTTGTTTCTTGTAAAAAGTAAAACACAAAAATACGTTTTAGGAGAATTCAAAACAGAAAGTCCCCAATCAAATTGCAAAATCAAAATAGAAGGCAAATTCAAAAGCCCAAACACTTCAAACGAATGGATAACAACTGGCATATGCATTCGTTTGATAATAAATGACCTAACTTCTTTGATCTTCTTTTTTTGACAAGTATCTGAAAGAACTCCTATTCACATGAAAAGGAAAAGATGTCGAAAATAGAGTCGTACAGTTTTTTCACAAAGGAATGCCGACTATTTGTTGAAAAAGGTTAACTCAAAATCCAACAAATATGTTGTCAATAAGAAAATTCCAGCATACTGATCACTTGTTCCTCTGTGTAGCATGTTTTATCTTTTTTGTTCACTATGTACATAGTAAGCCGTATGGTATCCCAAAGTAATAAATATTTAGCGTATATTATAAGTTACATGGTTTGTTAGTGACCTAACACGATATAAATGGGGTCAGTAAATTCAATATGGGGTAAGTGTGATGGAAAAATCATTGGTTATAAGTTTTTGGGGTGATGGTTCAACATTGGTTACAAGTTTTTGGGATGATGATACATACATAAGTTGTTGGCTTAAGGATGATGGAACAATCATTGGTTACAAGTTTTTGGGGGTGATGATACAAACATAAGTTGTAGGTTTTAGGCTAATGGTAGAATCATTGGTTATAGGTTTTTGAATTGATGGTACAATGTATGTATGTATGCTTCTGGGCTGATTGTACTAAACAATTGTCGTAGGTTTCTGGCTTGATGGTACAAACAAAGGTTTCTAAACAGGTTTCAGAGTTGATGGTACAAACAATGATTATATGTGTCTGTTTTGCGGTACAAACAAAGGTTGGTAAACAGGTTTCAGAGTTAATGGTACACACAATGATTGTAGGTTTCTGTTTTGTGGTACAAACAAAGGTTGCTAAACAGGTTTCAGAGTTGATGGTACAAACAATGATTGTAGGTTTCTGTTTTGTGGTAAAAAAAAAAGGTTGCTAAACAGGTTTCAGAGTTGATGGTACAAACAATGATTGTAGGTTTCTGTTTTGTGGTACAAACAAAGGTTGCTAAACAGGTTTCAGAGTTGATGGTACAAAAAATGATTGTAGGTTTCTGTTTTGTGATACAAACAAAGGTTGCTAAACGGGTTTCAGGGCTAATGGTACAAATAAACGCATCAAGATTGAATTTTGTGTTTACGCCAGAAGCGCGTTTCGTCTATAAACGATTGTTACATTGTTATTATAAAACATAGTTATTACAGGTATTCCGTAAACAGAATGTTAAAACTTTCAAAATCTAAACATGTACAAAATCACGATGATTTATTTGAATTATTTTGCATGCCTTAATTGCACAATTTTTACAACACCCTCGAGGCAAAATCACGAGAAATGAAGATTGTCATATAAAATTGTAATTTACTCTTCCTACTGTAAGTAAATAACAGAAAGAACCCACTTTTTTGCCTTACTTTTAAAAATCCATAAGTAGGTACAACGTCAAATGTATATACAAATATTTTGCTACCAAACCTGTTGACCCCGAGTGATTCTTGTGAAGGACAGTCTAGCTGGCGTTTGTTTTTAAATGTTTATCATGTTATTAGCATATAAAAGATTTAGCAATATATTCAACTTCACAAATAATACATGATGGTCTTGATGTATAGATTCTGCGTAGTGATGTTGTTTATCATCTTAACAACGTGTTATATTGTTCTTCATTTGTCTTTGTTCTATTATTAATATTACTTTTACTGCTGGATTGTTTTATGTGATATAAATTAAACGTGGCTCGGTACTTAAACATCCCGTCAATGTGTTTGTATCTTTCAATTTTTGATGGTGTGTTTTGTATATGCGACTTTTTTTTTGTTTCTTTGGTTCTTATAACTTGACTCTGTACTTTAAAAGATCTCGTCAGTATGATATTGTTCTATTATATGTCATTATGATATATTTCTATTATGAATTAGAAAATACGTTGAACCACAAACGTCAAAATTATTCAATCGCGTAGTGGAATGATCTATTTGTGGATTCTTATAAATTCTATATAACTTTTGGACTATTTTAAATAACGGTCTATTTCTGAAATCAT
The DNA here is from genome assembly GCF_036588685.1 of Mytilus trossulus. Classification (NCBI taxonomy): domain Eukaryota; kingdom Metazoa; phylum Mollusca; class Bivalvia; order Mytilida; family Mytilidae; genus Mytilus; species Mytilus trossulus. Next base: position 22,687,188 of record NC_086374.1, on the reverse strand, counting down.
TTTTTTCATACTTTTGATTTTAAACCCTGTATGCCAATATTGCCCAAGTGAAATTTTAAAATTGTTTGTATATCATTGAACGACAAATATATGTGACGTATAAAATTTCCTGACGTCAGACAGGCGAATCAATGAATGTGTTTGTAGATAGATGTTTTTGTGTTCTGTTAAATTGTTCCTTTTAAATTTTTTACACGATGATGACTGATGTACCCATATTTTGACTATTTAATGCATTATGCCTGTTTAGTTCATGCATCATTGTAAATATAACGGAATTTGATATACTGTGGGAGGGGAGGGAGGGGTTTAGCGATATAAAACCAAGGTTTAATCCACCATTTTCTACATTTGAAAATGTCTGTACCAAGATAGAAATATGACAATTTTTGTCCATTCGTTTTTTATGTATTTTGTCATTTGATTTTGCCAGCATCGGAAAAATCATCGCTCAAGTTTTTTTTCTTAAAAAGTACATACAGACTGGTTTGACTTATAGATCACGGTGTGATTAATTTTGTTCATATCACGACAAACAGCAATAAAGTAAGACTTGATAGCTTTGTTTGAGTGATATTTACATTTGCGTAATAATTCGGGTTCTCATTAAACCCCGCAACAATCTACGCAATGACTCGCATAGGAATTTTCATTTACATTTATGGAGTTATCTATACTGGTATCACTCATAATCTAGACTTTATGTAAGTTTTTGAAGAAATAAAACGAAAGATCATTGAAAATCTTGAAGGCTCTTTTCATAATATCTTTAATAACATTTCAACCAAATGTTCAATGTTGTTTCATATCGTTACGAGCTTTAATGGCTTATTGTGTCACTATGTAGCATAATTGCTGGAAACGTTAAGAATAACTAACATCTGTATACATAAAGTAAAATAACAAAAAATACTGAACTCCAGGGGAAATTCAAAAAAGAAAGACCAAAATCAAATGGTTAAATCAAAAGCTCAAACACATCCAACAAATGGACGTTAACTGTCATATTCCTGACTTGATACAGGCAATTATATATGTAGTAAATGGTGGAGTAATCCTGTTTTATAGCTCAACCTCTCACTTGTATTACAGTCGCATCAAATTTTATCATATCGACAACGATGTGTGAAAAAAACCTATACCTCACATAAGGTAGCCAAGAAGTTATACAGGAATATATTATGAATTATCATTTACATGGTTATATTTATAAATTAACTGTTTACAAATTGTTTGAATTTTTGAAATACTAAGGCTTTTCTACCTCAGGCATAGATAACATAAGCTGTTTTTGGCATTTTTTTATAGAAATTTTGGTCCTCAATGCTCTTTAACTTCGTACTTTGTTTGGCCTTTTTAACGTTTTTGGATTCGAGCGTCACTGATGAGTCTTTTGTAGACGAAACGCGCGTCTGGCGAATATGCAAAATTAGTCCTGGTATCAATGATGAGTTTATTTACAAGAGAAAACACTCGTAACCTGATGCCAGATATCAGTACACACTACTGCTATAAATTTAAAAATAACGTGTTGATAGTTTTAAAACTTATGATAAGGTGGGAAAACCACAATAAAAAACAATCATACAACGAAAATAAATTAAAACAGCCGTCCAAAGAACGTGACTTATCAAAGACATTTTCAATAGGTTAAAAAGGTCCTATTAATTTTTTGCCGTATGTAGTATCTTACTTCGTCGGTATTAGTTTTGTCATCGCTCGCAGGGTGACATTGATATGCCAATACCATAACGGGATGGTTTGTGATCATACAGCTGTTACATATGGTATATGTTTTCTGGGGTGTTGTTTCTAATTGGATATAGTTTCAAAGAAAGGCCTATCGTTTATAAGGTATTAGTGTAAATATAATCTGTCATAGCTTGAACTCTTTCACAATAAATAAAAAAAGGGCTGTTTGTAAATGGATTGCATTTCTGTGAAGAAAGTCCCTAAAAATAAAAACAGATAGTACTTCCTGCGTATGTGTACGTATATAACATCAAACAGTTTACCATACAAACATTGTTTTCCATGTGATCAACCATCAATTTCAATTTAAGAGTTCGGAAGAACAACTATCAAGATAATAAAAGTTAATTATTTGATAAAAAAAAACTTCATTTAAGTTCTCCAGCACATGGACGTTTGGCACAGTAGGCTTATCTCGCGTGCCTATATGCTGTCATTGTAAGATGTCCAGAAAATATGTTCATATACGTCATGTACATATCTTCTTGAAAATATCAAGGATAGACTACAATGAAATAGGTTTTTCAACACAACTTACCGTTGTGTCTGTATTTGGATTAGACAATTCAAAGCTTAATACTGGACTAGAAAATCATTCATAAAACATCAGTTTAGCAATGAAAGACAATATCAGCAATCATTCACCAATTGGATTAAATGGTATTTTTCATATAATATTAAGTATAATAAAAGGAAAGGAAACTGCGTCCTTGAAGGCATACATTCTTACAACTAAGCAATATACAAATATACAATTACTTTGCCATGCGCCATGTATGTCATGACATTAACTGTCGAAGATAATCAACTTTGATTTCAGATATACTTAGTTTTTTTTAAATTAGTGTTGCTCTCTAGAAAACAATGAAAATATATGATAAATCAGAAATTCAATTTTATTTAGGTATGATTTTCCTACCATTCCTGGGCACATGAGATCTCCCCCACTGTTTGATAGGGTTCCATTGCTCAGTCTTTTTTTTTTTGGTGTTATGTTATTTGTCTGATAAGGTTTCAAAGTTATTTCTTACTTATTTTTCAATCAGTTAACTCGAGAGACAGGCCAATACTTATAATGTTCCTCCTTTGAATACAACTATTCATTTTGACGACCAACGTACATTCTACCATAATGCCATTTCCTTTGAACTTTAACGAGAAAAGTAGAGTCATTCATTAATGAAGTTTTACCTATATCGATTATATTTTTTTTTACGTCAAACAAAGAATAGATGATATGTGTCTTTAACCACAATACGATTAATGTCTATCAACCAATCATGATTTAAAGTTCCTCAAGGAAGCATTCACTATCATCGTCAATAAATCTTAATAAGTAAAATTGAGAATGGAATTGGGGAATGTGTCAAAGAGACAACAACGTATGTGTTTGAACAATTCAAAAGTGGCTTCGGTGTCGTGAATAAACGCCGCCATGTTCTCAAAGTCATAGATAGATATGGGAAGATGTGGTGTGAGTGCCAATGAGACAACTCTCCATCAAAATAACAATTTAAAAAGTAAACCATTATAGGTTAAAGTACGGCCTTCAACACGGAGCCTTGGCTCACACCTAACAACAAGCTATAAAGGGCCCCAAAACTACTAATGTAAAACCATTCAAACGGGAAAACCAACGGTCTAATCTATATAAACAGAACGAGAAACGAGAAACACGTATATATTACATAAACAAACGAAAACTACTGTACATCATGTTTAGTTTATAAAGTTTTAATAAATGCTCATTCAAAAATACGAAATTACAAGGCATATGCTTTGTGAGCAAATAAAGTAATTCTTATATTCATATCTGCCTTAGATATAAACAATGAATAAATATTAGTAAAATGAAAAGGACATAAACACAATTGATGATTGGTGATTGCTGAATACAAATTTCACTAAAACAAATAATTTAAACGTATGAAAATGTTGATATTGTAAGTGTTCTATGACAATTTAAAAATGCCTCAGTTCGACTTTCTTCCGGTATCCAGTCTAACAGAACAACGCTCTAAAAAAGAAGAATCAGAAGGTGACCTTTTAACTTGCATAAATTCCAAAAGAAGATAACCCTTGAAGCAATGGCGTTAACTACTACAAAGGATGGAGCAAGTGTTCGACCAGGATAATTGCCTTCTGCTATACGTGCATGACCCGCTTGACACCGTTAAACATAAAACAATAGGGAATAGGACAATATCGATAAAGTTTAAGTGCAAAGTTTAACGACCGACCTAGTGTCATAAAATATCAGAGCGTGCAGAAACAGATGAGACACAGAATCATGATAAAGTTAGTCATTCAGTATGTAATGGGACGTAAATTAAAAAAGTGACCGTAAACCTTTGTGTAATGTTGATTCCTAGTCGTTCTTCTTCATTACACTGATGAGGGATTGATTTTTTTGCTTTTGAAGTTCACACTTAAATACATTAAAATTTAATTAAACACGGTTGTAACGTATGATGCATTAATACATTAAAAACGCCATATGATGGGACAGAAATAGGTTAACGTCGAGAGAGAAAAAAGGAAAGTTGAAAACTGAAAATTTTAAATTAAAAAATCACGTTCTAAATATAAATAGACATTATATAAGTATCTTTAATGCAAAGCTTCCTATGATATATGAGCTTCGTTCACTCACTGAAATCATGTTATACAGGGACAAGACATCATAAATAAATCTTGACTTTATTTTTAAAGAAATTAGAAAGTTTGGGTTCACAATAAAGTATTGATTGAAATAGCGAATGTATTTTGAGACATCAATCCATCTTTAATCCAACACAAGTTCGTGCATCTTATAGATTTATGGTTTAGTATATTTTACAGTTGTAGTGATGTAGTGTTTCCTATATTATTATGGCAATACTATTGAAGTACTACAATATCTGAGAAAAATTAAAGAAAAGTTTGAGAGATATATTGAAGTGTGTGTATAAAACATTCGAACTTTTATATTGTATAAAGTATATCATTAAGTGTAAATTCATTAATGTGTGAGCGTTTTAATAAAGTTAGCTATCATTTGAGTTTGCAAAGGAAATGAAAACAGAAATGAATTAACCTGTAGACAATACGTGATGAAATTATGATCATCAGAGTGACTTCAGTAAGCACAATAAGGGAGAGGGGGATAACTCGATATTTCTAGCTAAACAACATTGTTTTTATTCCAGTAGTAAATATGTGCTCTTGGTCTAGAGTTTTATGACGTTAAAATCAACTTTTAATGATGAAAAATAATAATATTTTCATCGACTTTATTTTTACTGTATACATCATTCAAAGTGGTGTTTTATATATAAAGAAAAATACCACAATAAGGTCGAAATAGGCGTAACGTCACAAAAATGTACGCACGTAAGCCGTAGAACATCGATGTTTGAGGTTTATCATTACCAACTGGGTAACAAATTGGTTTACAACCAAAAACACGAAGTCAGTGAACCTTATATTATTTAACATCAATCAAACAGAAAAGTTAGTTAATTTTATTGATACTGTAAAATATAAGCTGCAAGTCAAAATATGAAAATATCAAACTGACGAATAAGCGCAGCATACAAGTTGTTATACAACCAAAATATGATTCCCATTGCTACAGCTCTCTGCAAGCTCAGAGACTAAATGATATAGAAGTCAACAAATATACGTCGCCCTATGGCCTCTCAATTATCAGCAAAATCCTTACAACATATTTATCTATAAAACGGCACTGAAATGACACAATTTTAATGTTAAACTACTAGTAATCAAATCAGAAAACAACCTCAATATCTACAAATCAGTAAACGAAAAACAATTATGATAAACAGCAACAAACGAAAACTACTGAATAAAAGGGATATGCACATACAGAACGTGGCGCGGTTAAACAAGTTTGCCGGCACCAAAACCCTTCCCTAACCTGGAACGTAGTCTAATCGTACAACATAAGAACATACTATACAAATCAGTTGTAAAGGGCATTACAAAGTTAACTAATGCAATAAAAACAAAGCAGGAATACATATAATAACAGCACAGACTGTACGTGACAGGGTATTTGGATATCACAACCACAAATAAAAATGTATTAAGTACAGACCAGAGAGTACTTGAAGTTACTGACAGCTAGTTTAAAGCAAAAAAAAATAATAACACCATATATCTTAGACTAAATTAGCGATCAGTACACATCCAACTCCAATTGATTTAGTGTAAAGTGTCATTTACATTCGGAGAAAAACATGACCTTGTGCAATGCCAATTTACAGGTATTGACAGATCGTAGAACCGTGAGTGTGCATATATATGTTTATAATAATAATATTTTGATTTGTTTTTCAATTTAATATATAAACAAAATCAATTTCTATAGTTTTATACAAATAACAACTATATTCAAAGATATAATTGTAGTGTTGAAATTGTAATTATCTTTATCATTTTTGGTCTATTGAATGAAATGTTATTTACCCCCCCCCCCCCCCCTTTCCCCTTCCAAGAAAACCCACTTCAACCTTACATAGTCTTACATGCTTAAAGTTTCGAAATTATCGCTCCTTTTGATAACAATAAGACATTAGTAAACACGTTTATAGTCAATTCAACTGTAGTGTTGGACAATGCAGTAAGCATGGATCTCAGATTGATACAACCTTTATTTTTTGGACCATGTTTGAAACTTTCTAACTTTCGATCAGAATTAAGGGGTGACTTTTGTGATATGAACGCCAATTAGACAATCATTCATTAGTATGGATTAAATGAATACTCTTCAAAAAAGAAAATTAACGCCCTGATTTTTGTTTAAAATAATGAACAGAACACAAATATGATATACAGCACAAACGACAGCCACTGAATTACAGTAGTCACTTTCACAAACAAACAAAATTTCGACTAATAGTGATCTGAAGTCATGACCTATTTAGTATACTTATGACCGCTCTTAGTCCTAATGTGTTTTTTGTGAAATCGAAACCATGCTCCTGACTTAAGTATCTGGGAGTCTAAGAGCAAGTTCAAATAGATATAAGAAGATGTAGTATGAGTGCCAATGAGACAACTCTCCATCCAAGTAATAATTTATAAAAGTAAGACCATATAACAACTAACAAAAAAAACATGTATCTAGGACGCAGTTACTTTACACCGTGCAAATGCGTACAGAAAAAGATCATTAGAATTTACAAGCAAATTAACATGACATGTAATTCCTTTAAGCATATTATAAATTTATTGATTTATGAATTAATAAATTATGAACTAATTAATAAATCAATCATATTCATGTAACATGACATTATAATTTCAGATGTATGTATTTGGTACTTGTACATTTGTTCGACAGTAAAATTAAACATGGAAAAACCAAACTGACCTTACATCAGGTAATTAATAAAAATATAATCGATTTGTCGGAATGGTAATAAAACACTGTTGTTTGTGGTCAATGAAATAAGAATAGAAATTTAGAACGCGAGCATTTACATAATTGTTATGTGTAATGATTGCAAAAATTGCATGAACAATTAATGAGGTTTATCAATATTAAACATTGTATAACGTATTTTCCAAAATCTGGTATGAAAACTATCATTCTCATAAAAGTAAGCGTCTAAAATTAGTTTAGTTTAAACATATTTTATTTGTTAAAGTACAAATTGGATAAGACACAAGTCAAACAGACTTATGAGGTCTTCTCCATTTAACATTTATAGCAATATAATACAAAAATATATGTATGAGCATGCATGTATAGAATGGTATATCTATTTAGTAAATATATATAAAAATATGGATCAAAAGACGGAAAATTGAAGAAAAAGAAAATAATAATAAAACAGAAAGAAAATATTATATAGACATATAAATCAATCATTATTCAGAAAACAGAAACACTAGAAAACCATAAAAGAACGAAATATAATAAAAAGGACAAAAAAAGGGAGAAGAAATTTTACTTAGATGATGATGTGTGTGCGATCATGGTTTGCTACCTACACAATTTGAAATATTTCCGAACAGTCTTAAATAAGACAAAAAATATTTTTTTTCAACACAATCACAATATTTGAAGGCCCAATAAGACCTCTCGATCACATTTTCCCAAATATTCATGCAATAGTCACAGCTGGTCGTAAAGTATTCTGAGTTTTATATAGACGGTACATTACAAATGTACATAGTTACATAAGATTGTATACAAAGGGTTGGATCTTCGGACGTGGTGCAAATTGTACTGACATACTGTCTCAAGAAATTTTTCTTCAGACTACTCAATATTATAATCATATGATATGAGACATAGAGTGAAGAAAATAACACGAAGTTAAATTTAAAAAGAAAAAAAAATCCTTTTCGGTAAATGAATTTTTTTTAAACTTTAAGAGCTAAATAGTTTATTATCAGACCATGTTAAAATTACACAACGTCTGCTGTTCTTTTCATTGGCTTTTTTGGTCGTAAAGATATTTATGTTTTATATAGCCTTGGCTTTGATATGTTATACCAAAATCTAGTATAATGCTTTATGGTTTATATTGATTCACAGAAATCAAGGATGGTTTTCTTGAACTAAATCCTTGCAGAAAAGAGAACTGTATGTCCTAAATTCCTTTTTTTTCTAAATATAATGATAACCATAACTAAACTCATCATAGATACCAGGGCTCAATTTTGTATATACGCCAGACGCGCGTTCGTCTACAAAAGACTCATAAATTATGTTTTGCAAAAATCAAGTTAACAAAATACCGAACTCTAAGGAAAATTCGAAACGAAAAGTCTTAAAGGAAATGTCAAATCAAAAGTTTAAACAAATCAAACGAAGGAATAACAACTGTCATATTCCTGACTTGGTACAGGCATTTTTTTTTAATGTAGAAAATTGTGGATCAAAACTAGTTTTATAGCTAGCTTAACCTCTCATTCGAATGACAGTCGCATACAATTCCATTATACTGATAACCAAATGTGAAGAAAACAAACTGTAACAGTTGCATCTTGTTTAGAAGAATGAACATGAGATAGATACTTCATATTGACAGCTGTTTAAAAATAAGGTTCCAAATTTAAAATAATAATGATAAAATTAAGAATGGAAATGAAGAATGTGTCAAAACGAACAACCCGACCATACAAAAAACAACAGCAGAAGGTCACTAACAGGTCTTCAGTGTAGCGAGAAATTCCCACACCCGGAGGCGTCCTTCTGCTGGCCCCTAAATAAATATATACTAGTTCAGTGATAATAAACGCCATACTAATTTCCAAATAGTACACAAGAAACTAAAATTAAAATAATACAAGACTAACAAAGGTCAGAGGCTCCTGACTTGGGACAGGCGCAACAATGCGGCGGGGTCGGGCAAAGAAATATTCGCTCATTATAAATTACAGTTATTCTGTTCATAATTTAGAAATTTTAGAAATAAACTAGATAAATAATAACCGACATGTTTAATATATGAATGTAGATATAACTATTTACATTACAGAAGGACACTTTGGTAACCAGCTTTTCTGGATAGAACAATTTTGAATATCATGCGGGGCAATATTAGTCACGTGTAAATGTATTTAATTTCAAACGAAGGCATACAGTTTGAGGACTTGAAGGAAACTGAAGTATGATTATAGTGTTACCCCCTGAAATATAAACATTTGTAATTGTATATGACATTGGTGACGGTAAAAATATTAAATGTATGATCAATTATAGACACGGTATGGGAAGAAAGATAACACAATAATGCATTTTTATGTAGAAAAGAGAATTTCGTTTGAACATGAAAACTGAGTTAATACGAAATGGAAGTAGCAATATAGTGCAAAATATATCTAGCTTACAATTTCAGTCTGACTCTCTTCAAAACGATTCATGTAGTATCAACAAAAATAATACATGAAAATTAAATCTTTAACAAAATTAAGCAATACAAAATTTTGAAATTGAGGAATAGAGAAGTTTCATGTTCTAGCCATTTGATAGTTTAAATGATATGTTGTTTGTAAATCATAATTTAATGCGTGTTTCCTTGAAAGTTTTCAAGGGAATTGAGGATTAAGACAAAAAACGTTTTTGACAATTTAAGGTGATAAAATACAATTGTTCATCTAATTTTTTGAACGAATGCATTAAGCATGACTTAGAACATTAAAGAGATGGATGCATTATTTTTTTTAATTTCTGAAATGACAATTCAGACCAATTCAAAACGAAGAAAAACAACAACCTGATTTATTTAAAAAGCAATAAAAGAAAAAAACAATTATGATATACAGCAACAAACGGCATCTACTGAATAACCGACTCCTAACTTGGGGTATGCACATACATAATGTAGCGGATGTAAACATGTTTACTGACGCCAAACCCTTCCATTAATTGTGACAGTGTTAATATAGTTAACATGTTTGCTTTCTCAATCTGAGGTACATGTACACCAACAATTTGTTCTTAAAATTCATTGGCTTACATCGAACAAGCAATAAAGGACTCCAAAATGACTAGTGTAAAACAATTCAAACAGGATAAACTACGGTCTAATCTATATAAAAAATCGAGAAACTAGAAACAGTTTTAACCACATCAACAACATACGACAACTACACTGACTGCGGCAACAGGTTCCTTACTTAGAACAGGTGCAAACAAATGCAGCTGGTTTAGCCGTTTTAACAGGCACCAAACTTCACCTGAAACAATTAAACAAACTTTGTATAAAAAAGTTATTAAATCAAAGCTAATTAACATCTACATAGTCGAAAAAGAATAACAAGCTTGTGTTTTGTTATCAGTAAATCAAAATTATTATAAATAGTATTGGTACACGCCTATCCCCACTCACGGTACTACAATCGGTCGATACCTACATTTTTGCATTGCACAAGGTCATGTAAATCTCTGCATATTGATAACATATTTACACTTAATTTGTCTGATGTTGGGTTTGAATTGATTTCGATTTTAGTCCTTAAAACATGTTTTATTTTTTTTTATTTTAGTTGTTATTGGATTTGTACTAGCTGTCAGCCACTGCGAGAGTATACCCATATATTTTGTTCTTATGTTGTACTGTTAAACTACTGTCCAAGATTATGGGAAGGATTGCGCCTTATAACATATTTAACCTCTCCACATTCTCTACGTGCCTACCCTATAACTGATTGAGTGGAATTTGTTTATTGCTGTTTCTAATATGTTTTTGTTTGTTGATTTCTCAGTGTGTTACGGCACAACACAGGAATAAACCAGAAATCGACAGTAGTCAACACTTCGGTGTTGACATGCATATCAATAATGTGGTCATTTTTATAAACTGTTTACAAAACTTTGAATTGTTCGAAAAAATGAGGATTTCTAATCCCAGACATAGATTACCTTAGCTGTATTTGGCACAACTTTTTTGGAATTTTGGATCCTCAATGCTTTTCAACTTTTGACTTGTTTTGATTTATAAATTATTTTGATATGAGCGTGACTGATGAGTCTTATGTAGACGAAACACGTGTCTGGCGTACTAAACTATAATCCTGGTACCTATGATAACTATTGTCCAAATTTATGCGAAGGTTGGCGCCTTCAAACATGTTTTGCCCTGCCCCATTCTATATGTGCTCGTTCAAAGTCAGGAGTCTGTAATTCAATGGTTGCCGTTGCTACATTTATTTTGTCGTTGTTTTTCGTTAATTATTATGTTATAAATGAGGATGTTAGTTTTATCAATTGAATTGTAGCATATTTTTCATGTCGGTGCCTTTGGTAGCCGTATGGTTTTTTTTCTCTTTTTGAAAACTGAATGGGTGTCTATAGTAGCTTACAACCACTTCGTTTGTACCGTGCATAGTTGTCTCATTCACTAAGACCCCGTTCACACTAGCATTTTTTTTATCGATCTAATCTGAATCGATCTCAATAAAACCAGTTAGCGTTCACATTCTCTTTAATCATAACGATCTCTATCGGTCTAATCTGAACCACTGCGTTCACACTACAATTAAAAACGCAATCGATCTGACCTTTTTATCCGTAAAACTGTAAACAATGTGTATAAATAGAAATGATTTATAAAATTCATGTGTTGATACACTGATACACACACTTGGGAAAAAAATTGGATACATTTATTGTTTCTCTTGAATCACAAGTTAAAATTTTGATACTGGTATTATTGTAGTTTTCCGTTTAATATTGAAAACAATAACTGTAGCAACGAAGTTACAACACGACGCCGGAAATACTGCGGTTTCTACAAAGAAAAAAAATCAACAGAAGAAAAGAAGACATAGATTTCGCAAATCTATGCTACGGCGAAGACAACATGTTTTCAGCTTGTTTTAACGGTCTTTTAACAGAGAAATATCATGGGTTAAACAACGAACCTTTGAGATAGTTTTGCCGCTTCACATGCGCATACGTTATTTTCGATTCAATCGTACAAGTTTAAACCGATCTATGCGTTCACATTTAAAGTAAGATCGGTTTACTTTAGATCGATTCAAACTAAACTACCTTTTTTGGTGTTTTAGTTTAGACCGATTGAAGATCGATTCAATGCGTTCACATTAGCCCTTAAACCGATCTAAAGAGAACCGGTCTAGTTTAAATCGTTAAAAATGTCCTAGTGTGAACGGGGTCTTACATGAGCAACACGACAGGTGCCACATGTGGAGCAGGATCTGCCTACACTTCTGGAGCACCTGAGATCGACCTCATTTTTTAGTTGTGCGTGTTGTTTAGTCTTATTTTTCTATGTTTTGTTTTATGGTCTAATGTTTGTCTGTTTGTCTTTTTCTTTTTAAGCCATGACGTTGTCAGTTTATTTTCGATATATGAGTTTGAATGTCCCTCTGGTTTCTTTTGCCCCTCTTTGACAATCATACCACATTTACTTATAAAAAGTAAAATCACAAAAATACTGAACTGAGAGGAAAATCCACTCGGAAAGTCCATATTCACACATGCAAAATATTTTTTTTATGTGATGTCCGCCGACAAATATACAAAGGAAGATGTTGATATAATTTCCGAAAAATAAGATGTTTCCACTGGACATTTGATATATATCGTTAATATTTTAAATCTTAACGAACATATGCACTAAATTTCAAGTGAATGAGACCAAACCACTTCATGGGTAAACTTCCTTAACTCAAAACTTTAAACCGACCTCAAACATAAAACGAACCTGATACATTTTTGTACGTGACAGACGAATGCCAAATACATGTACATTTCCCCTACCTTTGGTAGACAGGCTTTTAAAGTAAATAAACTAGTCTGTATTTTGTTTTTAAATTACAAAATCGTTAAATTAAACGAAAAATTCTGCCTTCGAAGTATATGATTTTTAACGAACAAGCTAACCAACTAGTTGACAGATCGGTATTCAGATCGTACAGATAAGCTTGATTTTAAGTAAACAAGAAAAGACGTTTCAATTCTAAGTGACGGTACATTGTGATTGTTGTGTTCCGGTAACATGTAATAGCTATCTCAATTAACTTGAGAGCTTGATATTTTTTCTAGTATTGGTATTAACAGACTTGAGAGTTTGAAACTTTTCTCGTATAGTTATCACTGTGTATCATCGCCACCGGAAATTGTGTACTAACGAAGCGGAGAGAAGCAGAAAAAAAAAATAAACAAGTTAAGAATTCATTCAATTTAAAGCATTTCCACTCATTTGATGAGGGTGTCGCTAAAGAAATGATTTTCTGATATATAATTCTTTTAATTATTAGGCCGATAAGTACAAAATAAATACAAGATTTTGTGTAATACTCCAAAACTTGCCACTTAGTACTGGAAAATTTCGAGGTCTATCGTCCTCTGTAGCCCCATTCTCAAGATATTGAACTGTTTTTCATTATATTTCCAGACACAATTTTAGATTATTATAGTGTGGCATCATATTTACTGAAATTTGTTGTCAAAAAGATGCATTTTAAAGAATATAGACCACAAAAGATAAAGTCTAGGGTACGGCAACTTGCTCGTGTTGAAAAATTTACTGTATGGCAACTTGTTTTCAACTGTATGGCAACTTGCTAATTTTAGAATAGTTATTTACCGCGTCCTTTCAAAGAAAATGAAGTATTAAGTTCAAATATCTCAGGTGGGGGGTCCTTTTTATATTAAATTGTTTTTGTCCTTTTCAAGGTTGAAATTTTTTAAAACTGTTATTTGACTGATAAATTTTAAAAACTTAACTGTTTTCGACCCACTGTCTGTAATCTGTTTTGTTAAAATTTGCAATGATGTTAACTGTTTATTTGAAATTGTGATTCTTGTTATCTGTTATTTGTTTTTGACATTATTTTCTCTTTTAACTGATCTTAACTGTTATTTACAAGAATCACATTAAATTTTGCTGTCCATCTCTTACTTAACGTTGCTTCCGCAAAGGAGTGACATTAACAGCATCATTATATGTAACTGTACATGTCTTTAAAAAAATCTTCAGTGAGTATAGTAAATCCTTGATTAAATTGAGAATGGAAATGTCAAAGAAACAGAAGCTCGACCAAATAGAAGAAACAACCCAACGCAGCGAGAAAATTATGCACTAGGGTGGGTGTCAAGTCACAGATAGTAAAAACACTAAGAATTGACACTCATAATTTTTAAACACCCTCTTTCCTCTTTCCCTTCCTTCCCGTAATAAATATTTATGGAAAGAGAATCGTCCATAGATTTGATTTCCAATAGTAAAAATGGTGAAATATAATCTCTTTTTTTTGTGTAACTATGGCAACAATGAGCAATTATTTGATACCAAATATTGCAAAATAGGGGGTTGAACATGTCACAAAGATCTGAAAAATTTGGTCCAAAGGAAAATTTCAATCAATAAGAGTGATACCTTTCCTAATACCATAGACATATATCTACCAAGAGGTAAAAATAATCATTTGCATTTCTGCTTGTTTTTTCCATGAAATTAAATTGAAAAGATCGAGCGTCGAATCTTGGTTGAAAAAAAATACAAAATTTTCAAAATGTATGGCGGTACGGATAGGAACGCTTGGACGGTCAAACTGAACAATGGCTTATAAAACATGCTAAAAATAATCTAAATGTTCATATAAACCCACTAGGAAGGCTATATTATTATTCAACTATCTAAAAATCAATTCAATTGTACAAAAACGTTCATATTTAGAAAATTCACCATGGCTCGAAACTAAACTTGTATGGTATACCTGAAGCTGTCTCCTAAGTGCATGAGCAATCAATTAACTAAAAAGGGGGTCGAAGTTCAATGTTTGTTTCTTGAAACATATAAATGAACCCATATTTAAAAAATTAAATAAATACAAGACTTTAAGCAAAGGTTACGGACTCAAGTTGGGTCATGCAGGTGCAACAAATGCGGCAGTGTTAAACATGTTTAAAGATATTTCATGCCCCTCTTTATACGTCTAACCAATGTAGTTATTTCTGGCTTCTATTTGAAATGTATCCAAAACGTTAAAGGGAAAGGCCACTTCTTATCCAGCTTAAACCCTGGTCAGTCCTATGACGAAAATAATTCACATGTATATGGAATGTTTGATAAGTTATATCGACCCAGAGTACCTGGACGGAATTGTGAAAAATAAAGTACCTTTTCAATTTGCAATTCGTAAATTAACTGAACAGTGTGGCCTGGTAGAAGAGGCCGAAAAAAATAGGAATTGGTTCTCAAATTGAAATCAAATTTGCTAGTCTAAGAAATTCAGAATGGATCTAAAGATAGACCAAGGCTTCTTTATATCAGCTCAGATGGAGATGAAAGAGTGCTTCAACTTGTGACACCTTACATGTTACTTTCTGATTTTACACTGGTTTTGATGATTTAAAATAAAAATCAGTAAACCTTCGTAATTCCTTTCAATAAAATCATGTAAGCAATGAGCTGTATGAATACCCTGACTGCGATGTAACTATATAATTTATAAAAGCCCCCGCCATTAAAAAAATGTTCGCGCCCTATAGTATTCACTCATTCTATCTGTTTGTTACACTTTCCTACGTCATGACGTTAACCCAAGTTTTCTACGATTGATTAACACAAAACATTTACTCAACAATATACATAACCAGAAGAAGCCTCCCTTTTGGTGTTTGAAGCATTTTCGATTATTCATGACATAGTCTTTTTTCTTGGAGTCAATCACTCCGTCTGCTTTTCCATCAGTTCAATTGTCTGTCCATGTGTCATTAAAGTTGCTGTTAACTCTTATCAGCATTTAAAATTTATTGTTATCTGTGTTTGCCAAAATCGAGGTGTTGTTAACATGTTAACAGACCCACTTACTTTCGATGAAAACAAAGTATTTTCTTAATTCAAAGTTTATTTTTACAAATGAGTCATTTCAGAAATTAAATAACTAAACAATTTTTTGTGTCTGTCCGAATTCTCGATCCTGTGGTTCGGTGGTTGTCGTTGCTTCATCTCTTTTTTTTCCCATAAATTGTTTTGTTATGAGTTAGGCCGTTCGCTTTCTTGTTGAGTCCTTCCACATTTTTCGTTCGGTGCTTTGTATAGCCGACTATAATTAAGGGACGAGTTTTCGTTGTTATATATATATCTTTATTCTCATCACCAAATACATAGGTACAGAGAAGACATGCTTGTATAATACAATATATTAACTACATAAACATAAATATACAATATATACAACAACAGCAAAGACAAAAAGAACTTATTCAGGAGGACACACTCGCTTGTTTATAATTCGTATAAACTTACATAAATTAATGAGATCTGTCCTATTTGTAGACGACATAATTTCAGTAAATACAATGATGTTTGGCCTTACACTAAAATTTCGATTTATAAATTTATTTCTCTCTTCTCTAAAATGTGAACAATTAATAATGTAATGAAATTCATCTCCAATATCTAGCTTACATAAATTACACTTTCTATTTTCCCTTTCTATATTGTACCATCTTCCAAGTTCGACTGGAAGTTTATGGTTGCATATTCTAAATTTACATAATGTCAAAAAATCTTTTTCATCTAAAATATTAAAATATTCTTCAAAACACAATAAATTCTTATAAATACGATAATTCAAGGCTTTGGAACAGTTTTGAATAGTATCGTTCCATGTTTGTTTGAACTGATCACACAATCTTACTTTAATATTATATTTCAACCATACATCATTTAAAAAGAGCTGTGTGTTCCAGATATAAGAAAATCCACATTCATCGAATATATTTTTAACACATATTAACCATTTAAAATCTATGTGTTTAGTACAATACAAGTGGTACAGTAGCTTATAAATAATACATGAATACTTTGACTGTTTTCCCATAATTAATCTAGACCAGTAGGATATCATCCTTAATTTTACATCAATAGAGAGTGGAAAACGTCCTAGCTCACCGTATATCATACAGTTTGGAGTGGAAGATTTCAGATTTAGGAGCAACTTACAAAATTTTAGATGAACCTTTTCGACAATATCACAGTTGCTAAATCCCCATATTTCTGATCCATATAAAAGAACAGGTTTTACAACTCTATCAAAAAGATCTAACTGACAAGAAACTGATAGGCTATGAAATTTTCCCCTTTTTAGTATCTCATACATCGCTTTTGTCCCTTTTTCAACTTGTGATTTAATCGCCTTTTTATAATTTCCCGTTTTTGTCAACAATATACCCAAATAGCTAAACTCTTGAACGATTTCTATTTCTTGATCATCTAAAACAAAGTGTAAATTGTCCGGTAATCTTCCATATGAAAAACATAATATTTTGGTTTTGGATACATTTACTTTTAATTTCCAGTAGTTACAGTATTCATTAAAAAAATCTAACTGTATTTGAAGATCTTCTGGTGTTTCAGACATTAACACAGTATCATCAGCATATAATAATAAAATGATATTGAGAAATACATCAAGTTCATGTTCTAATTCTTCTGTAACTGTCAAAAGGCCCTTACAGTCTTTTGTTTGTAAAAAAATTTCCAAGTCATTTAAAAAAACTGCAAACAAAAAAGGGGACATATTTTCTCCTTGCCTTACCCCATTATTACATGGAAAATAATCAGACTTGCTGTTATTAAAAATAATATTTGATTTAATATCTTTGTACATACTTTGAATCACATTTAACATTTTCCCATTTACATTGTTTAACAGTAGTTTATGCCAAAGTCCATCCCTCCAAATTTTGTCAAAAGCCTTTTCAAAATCTATAAATGCACAATAAAGTTTTTTCTTTCTTTTCTTCAAAAGTTCAAACAAAGAATGTAATATAAATAAATTATCCATAGTGCTATAGCCTTGCCTAAAGCCACATTGTGTTTCATGTAAAATTAGGAAATCGTCAGAATATTTGTTCAAACGCGCGGTTAGAATAGCCGTAAACAGTTTACCCAAACAACTGACAATGGTAATTGGCCGAAAATTTTTAGGATTATTTCGGTCTCCTTTATTCTTGAATATTGGTATGATATTACCAACTAACCAACTCTCTGGTACAAATCCGGTATCAAATATCAAATTAAATAATGTTTCATAAATATCGATAAGCTGGTTTGAAGTTGCTTTTATGTATTCATTTATAACAGCATCTTCACCACAAGATTTATCGTTTTTCAAATTTTTAATACATTTCAAAATTTCTCCTTTTTCTATATACAAATTCAAGTCATAATTAAGTTGATTAACCTGCTCTTCGTCGAGAGGTGGTAATTCAGCTCCATTATCATCCGTTGGAGAAGCATTTAGATCCTTAAAGAAATCAAATAATTTCTCTATTGGGATATCCGGTTGTTTTTTACGCTTTCCCTGGTTAAGTACTTTCCAATAGTCTCTAGAATTTTTTGTTCTCAATTCTTTCAATTTTTTTGAAAGATTTTGTCGGTATAATCTATGATTTTTGTCGACAGTTTTCTTGTATATGTTTTCCGATCCAGCCAAATTGGATCATTTACTGTAGTTCGATTTTTTTTAAATTTTCGTCTAAATTTACGATAATTTTGTCTCGCAAATTTACATTCTCGGTTAAACCAGGGTTTACTCATAGACGATTTCTGACGTGTTTTCCCGTTTTTACTATGAGAAATGCCAAATGTAGCTTTTGCACTTTCTATAAAAATTTCACATAGTTTCTCAACATGTATATTTACATTTACATCAACCCTTGGTTTTTTCAGGTTATACAAAAGATCTTTTATTTTACCTTGGTTTATATTTTGCTGAAATTCTATCAATTTATCACTGTCCCACTTTCTTATCCTTTCTACACTTTCTTCTATATAATCAGGTACCTCACATCCTTCTACATTTGTTGCATACACACTAATAGACAATGGACAATGTACATCAGAAAATAATTTTGAAAAATCTACTACTTCCAATGTACAAAATCTATTTATAAAATTCACATTACTAATGCAATAATCTACAACACTTGCATTCCTGCAAGTCAACTTTCCTTCCTTGTCACCATTTATCCTCCCATTAAGTATAAAACAGTTATTCCCCTTGCAAAAGTCCAATAATAAAGAACCATACCTATTTTTTCCAATATCTCTATTTTTTCTTTCCCTCGGAATATCTAAAAAGTCCAAAATGGACACACTATTTTCTATTAAATCAGAGAAATTATTTGAAGGATCATGTGAGTCTAAAGTAAGAAAATCTTTCTCTGATGCTGTTCGACCATTAAAATCTCCAACCAAACTGACAAATTTATATCGTGATGACAAGTCCAGAAACTCATTTTCAATCTGACTAAAAGCATCCCAAGATGCATAAGACGTGTACTCTGGTGGAATATACACAATTCCAAAAACTGTATCGGTATCAGTGTTCATAATTTTAGAACTTATCTTGAACCAAAAAACAAACTTGCTACATGTATCAATTACCTCAATGAAGTGTTCATATTTCTGTTTGTAACCAAGTAGTATTCCACCAGATTTCACTTTTGCAATTTTTTTTCTATTTTTAAATTTAAATATATAACCTGGTAGTTTTATTTCATCTCTATCATCAAGTTTGGTTTCAACTAAGCATATAATGTCATGACTTCTTAACAAAGTTTCAAATTCAGGATATTGTAGTTTTTTAATAATTCCACAACAATTAAGTGATAAAATATTGAGCATATCAGGAGATGTACTTTTTAAACCACTATTTGACATATCTAAATTTTCTGTATCAAAGGAAGCATTTGTATCATAGAAACTGTCTGTAGTCATAATTACATTTTTATCAATAACATTTTGATTGTCAATATTTTCGGTTTGATCAACCTCATCAATTTTACTTTTTACTTTTGTTTTGTTAACATTCAAAACAGGTTTATTAATGTCATTATGATGGAAACTGTTTGAATTATCTACAATAAGACTTGTGCTTGTGGGTTCTCCCTGACATCCCTAACTCGGCGTTGTACCATTTTGACGACGTCTTTTAGTTGGTCTTTTATCTGGCGTTATTCTGTTGTTCGGCGGTGACCTCAATGGTGATGGAGGGGCTTGGTTTACAGCACTGTCACTTTCCATATGTCTTTCAAAGTCGTCATCTTCCTGTATATTGTAAAGTTGTCCATCAATATACAGGCGGTCCCGGACGAGAACTACATCCCTTTGTTGTTGCTTAGCTTCTTTCATTATCGGGAATAGTTTTTTCCTACGTTTAACAATTTCTGCAGGGAACTGTTCACTTATGCCAAATGGGGCACCTCTCAGCTTGTTGGCGTTATTAAGCACAAATTGGAGGTCGCTGTGATAAATGAATCGAGCGACGATCGGGCGAGCACCATTAAGACCAGGCTTACCAAAGCGATGAACGTTTCCAAACTCAATGAAGTGATTTATTTCTAATTCTTGACGTATGAATCCTCGGAGTTTGTTTTCACAATTTTCAAATTTTGAATGGCAAAGGCCTGTGAAAATGAGGTTATTCTTCATACTACGGCACTGGAGGTCTAATATTTTATCTTTAAGTTCAATTATTTCATCGTCTTGTACCTGTTTTGTAGACGATTGACCGATACTTTTTTGGCTTTGCTCCAACTTTTTTTCAAGATAGTCAACTTTTTTGTTGAGAGCGCTAATTTGGTTTGATGAAGTTTTATATTCTGTTTTACATTGATCATACATATCACTCATAGCTTGTACGCTAGTTTCCAGGGTATTACTTTTTTCTTCTAGATCTTTCAAATTTTTCGTATGTGTACGCAGATCAGCAGATAGCAATGTGACAGTCGTTTTTATTTTCTCTATACTTTCCATACCAGATTGTTGAAGGCAGTACAATAGCATATAATTGCTTACATACAGTTTATCTGATCCTGATGGATAGTTATCTTATTTGCTATCATACCACATCTTAACTGTTTTTATCTAAAAAAAAAAAACTAGTACCAACAAAAGATGAATGGACGGTTTATTTTATTGAACTTACAAAATTTCACCCCAACAACAAATAAGACAACATTTACAGTCGTTAGTAGTATAACGATATATATATTAATGTATTTAGGATAATATGGTTGAAAAAAAAACACTTTTTTACAAAATCGAAAAGCGGAAGGCAACGAGGCCTCCCGTGAACTGAATTAACGGCATATATTTATAATATTTGATAAGTAAGACATTTTGTATGTTTGTAAGCCTGTAAAGCTTTGATATCAACAAAATATCGTCACTCGATATTATCTAAACAGTGATTAATTTCCTCTTAAAATTATAATATATTGCAAGACGCCGTACAGACAAAAGTTGTTATTTTGCAATTCGCCGTACAACGTCCTGCAATTCGCCGTACAACAAACAAACGGTGTTTTTGTCCATATTCTTTAAAATGCATCTTTTTGACAACAAATTTCAGTAAATATGATGCCACACTATAATATTCTAAAATCGTATCTGGAAAAATAATGAAAAACAGTTCAATATCTTGAGAATGGGGCTACAGAGGACGATAGACCTCGAAATTTTCCGGTACTAAGTGGCAAGTTTTGGAGTATTACACAAAATCTTGTATTTATTTTGTACTTATCGGCCTAATAATTAAAAGAATTATATATCAGAAAATCATTTCTTAAGCGGCACCCTCATCAAATGAGTGGAAATGCTTTAAATTGAACGAATTCCTAACTTGTTTACTTTTTTTTCTATTTCTCTCCGCTTCGTTAGTACCCAATTTCCGGTGGCGATGATACACAGTGATTATGTTTATTTAGCATCATGATTTAACATTATTTGAAAGAGAGAAACGATTAGAGAGGGGAGAGGAACGGAGGTAACGTTATTACTTCTCTTTTATTACCGTGAATGGTGAAAGTTTCAATAAACCCACGATGATTTGTCTTAATATGAAGTTGTAAATCACTTATTCTTGGTCGATAAAACAATATTGAGATTCTGTCGACTTGTTTAATAAAAGTCTTTCTCTTATTTCAATTTCAACAAACAGGATCGATTTTCTAACACAGAACGTAAGTTCACCTACAGTTTAACCATTGAACTTAAACATGTTCCTTTTTCAGCATTTTTTTATTGTCAAAGTGTTGTTTTTTTTTTTATTTCAATTGAATCTGTTACTTACATTTTAGCAGCTAAATAGCAATGTCTTTTTATAAATTACAATCTTTACTGGAACTAGCTGATGAACGTTTTACTTTTTTCTGGTCTGCACAGAGACAATGGGATCAGCGGCTGTCAAATGATATGTTGCTTGGGTTGCAAGTAATACTGCAACCACAACAGTGCCGACATCATCTTCCACTATCGGGCACTTCTCTGTAGGCATGGTGTAACGCTACGTCAATAGTTCTCATACATCTCTACCATAACATCATAGCAGAGTATAACATTTTAGAAACGATAGAAATCTGAAACAATAAAACAATAGATTAATAACAAGCATATAAAAATTCCTGTACACATGTCATTAATTTGATGTTAAATGATTTGGATTGGCAAATTTATTCTTTCAGAACTAGTAATTTTTTTTTCTTCCATGTTTTCTTGCCTTTTCTTTACGTTGTCTTCCCTTCGACATTGCGTAGTGTGATTATCGAATTTCTAAGAGAGGTACATGCATGGATACGGTCACTGTACACGGAAAACTGAATGCAAATTAGAGAGCGGGAAAAAAAGTGACAGCAGTTCATTCTATAGAAGATTTTTAGAGAAATAAAAGTTTTTCTTTCAAGTATATGAAACATATTCATATTTTTTGTACAATTAGAAAGATTTCATAACTGAGTTGCTTTAGATAAAAAAAACTAAAATTGCAACTAGCAACCCTAGTATTAATTTTATTTACCTTTTAATGTTATGCAGTTAGTTTTATCGCCTTAGTATTTCGAAACAATGCAGAGTGCATCGTGGAAAAGGTATGCCTAGTTCTTGATATATTTTACAAATTTGAAAAACAATTATGTATGGTAGTAACAAGGAACATTTTCAAATGTTGAAACACTTTCGATGTATATTCATTTTTGGTTTCTATTTCTTTTTCTTTCGTTTTCATATTTCTAATTAAAAACATTTAATTTTATGCAATGTTACATTTCTTTCAACGGGCGCAGGACATTTTAGCAAACAAATTTTGAATTACATGGGGACAATTTAGCTCAGACAATATAGCCCAGTTTCAGTTTTGCGCAGGAATAGTCCGTTCACATGTATTTTCTATAGCCCGTTTTAGTGCAAATCTGGCTGGTTGAATAGTTCTTATGCTGGCTTAATGTTTAAGTTGAATGCATTTACAGTTGTGTTAATCATGGAAATTTTTCTGGATACTATTAATTTATCAAATTGAAAACAACATTTATCGAGCACTTATATCTGTATGGCATTTTTATTTAATATTACAATGCTTCCTATAAATTCCTAGGAATATGTTTAAAAGCAACCGCGTGGAGACCGTGTTATATTCCACAATAAGTTAGAAGGCGGGGCTTATTTCAATACACGGTCACCATTTTCTACATTAGAAAATGCATGTATAAAGTCAGGAATATGACAGTTGTTATGCATTCGTTTGATGTGTTTGGACTTTTGATTTTTGCCTTTTGAATTTGGACTTTCCTATTTGATTTTTCCTCGGAGTTCAGTATTTTTGTGTTTTTACTTTTTAGTAGTGGTGTTGTGTCCCTTTATTAGAAAGAACACTGTGTTGAGGAAAAATTTTAAATGTTGGCATTTGTTTTTGTATAGACCAAAAGAGGAACGAAAGATACCAAAGGGACAGTCAAACTCATAAATCTAAAACAAACTGACAACACCCTGGCTAAAAATGAAAAAGACGAACAGACAAACAATAGTACATATGGCACGACATAGAAAACTAAAGAATAAACAACACGAAACCCACCAAAAACTAATGGTGATCTCAGGTGCTTCGGAAGGGTAAGCAGATCCTGCTTCACATGTGACACCCGTCGTGTTGCTTATGTGATTACAAATCAGGTAAAAAGTCTAATTCGGTAGGTCACATACATGAAAGGGAAGGGGATTGTAGTAACGACGTAAGGAACATATCCGATATCATTCGTGAAACGGTTATTCCATAACTGTCAACCAACTTGTGATGGCGTCCGTAAAATTTACGAAGGGATGATTTCAACTTCACCATTTGACGTACCAATAGACGTAGGTTCTTAGTTATAACGGCATTGGAGACTTGATCACTTTGAATGGCCACTAGAATAAATACCATATTTTAAGATAGTCGGTCGGTAAGATAAATTCGTTGCATTCTTTGCTACTGAACTAATACGATATATGGGATTTACTGACCCCATATATATTGTATTAGGTCACTAGCACACTAGGTAACTAATATGTTGACGCCATATCTGCTTTTTAAGTAGTTATCACCATAACTAAACAAATTGTGGAAATAATGCTTTTCTTTTCAAATGATCAGATCCTTTATAAACATACACTAACAATACAGCATTTGTTAAAATAAGGAAGTTTAAAATCGACCAAGAATAAGACAGCTTTAAAAAAAAAATCTTTCAAAATATTGATTTGAAGGTAAATTGCCTTGTAATATGTTAGATTCAAATTCAAGTACAATAAGACGTAATTTGTGAAAAGACTTTTCACTGGCCTTTGTAGCTCTTTAAGTTCTTCAATTCGAACTTCAATCAAATTTAACACTTATTACCTCAATAATTGAATATCGCATTTATATTTGTCAGCAGAGAAATTGTTTTTAATATCTATTACCATAAATAGACATAGAAATATGATGATAGACAGAAACAATTATCACAAGTAGTCCATTACTAGGAACGCGGATATTACATGTGAGTCGATGTGACAGGTGGTAGCTAACTATTTTATTACATGTGTGCAAATAACGAAGAATTGGATTTTAATGTAAATATAAGCAGTAAGTTTTACTGATTCGTCTGGGTCATTGATTAGTCCGACAAATTCACATCCTGCATTCATATCAAGTGATTAACTTCAAATAAGGTAGGTCGGTGAATTTGTTATCGAATTATTTTTTTCTCTAGTCTTAGTCTTATTTATATGGTGTTTAAATTTTAGCATTGTGTATGAGAATAAATTGTAATTTTACGTTTGGTTTCCAGATTTGTTTGCATAGGTTGCGATCCAACGTGTCTTATTAGTAGGTTTGCTACGATCGAAAAAAACTTTTGATTTATTTTTATTATAACCGTTGTCACTGCATATATCTGTTATTCTCGGTGTTAATATATTAACATATACATTGCTGATCGAGTTGCTGATCCATATTTAACTGTAAATAACGCATACCATGAATGAAGTTATGCTTATTCAAGGACATTAATAGCATTACAAGCCTTACAAATATACATGTGTTACAAATTCAAGTAGGTCAGCAAAATATGATGACATTTCAATTTTGAAATGCAGAAACGAGGGAAAACAAGGTTTGTTACCAAGCGTAGAAAAAGAATTGAAAACCGTAGAGTTCGAATGCCAATGTCAACAGGGGACCAAAGCCAATGTCGAAAGAGAAAAAAGACAATGCCAATAGAGGACAAACGCCAATGTCAATAGACGACAAACGCCAATGACAACAGAGGACAAAAGTCAAGGTCAACAGAGAACAACTGCAAATGTGTACAGAGGAAAACAGTCATGTCAACAGAGGAAAACAGTCATGTCAACAGAGGACAAAAGCCTTTTCCAACAGCGGAGAAAAGCCAACGCAAACAACTATATGGTAAAATGAAAGACTACAAGACCTGTGAGCCATAGAGAACGAAAGCCAACGTAGACAGAGAACAAAAGCAAATGTCCACAGATCTAAATACAAAAACAAAGGTGAAAAGACGATAAATGCAAATGTCAACAGAAGACAAAAGCCAATGTCAACAGAGAAAAAAGCCAATGTCAACAGATTACCAAATTTAGTCAGGCTCAACAGATGGCAACTGCCAATGTCAACAGAGATCAAAGGTCAATGTCAACAGAGAACAAAAGCTAATGTCAACATAAAACAAAACCAAATGTAAACAGAGAACAAAAGCCAATGTCAACTTAAAACAAAAGCCAATGTTAACATATAACAAAAGCCAATGTCAACAGAGAATAAAGTTTAATGCCAACAATACGACATGGCTTTGTACAGATATATGCGAGACTATTCTATGTAGAACTTCGAACCACTGAGGACGGAAGCGGATAACAACAGAAAACAAAACCCCAAAGAAAATTATACGACATGATTCTGCTTAGCATCATGTCAGAAACAAGAACTGATTATCACAGTGGAACAAAGCTAATGACAATAATAACGACCTCACTTTTCATGGCATTATATAAGCTTGTCAAATGGAACTACTAAAGTAAGTTACATCCTTTACAACAGCGTTGCCATTCCGAGTTTGTCATTATTGGATAACTATTATACAATAAATGATATTGAAGTCGTAGTTATCTCATAGTTCTATTCGAGCGTCGATCTTTGTTGGTTTTGACATTTTCGGAATCGGCCTTTATTAAATTGCTAAGAGAGTGGTATATAATAGTTTGTTTACCCATATCATTTGATGGTGTGAATTGAGGTTTCTTACAATTTATGTTCTACCTCGCTATGCTCGTCCGAACATAAATTATTTCTCATTCTATATAAAGAATCAACAAAGACTAATATGGCAGGAGGCACACACCAAACAGTTTTAATATAACATTTTGTTTTTCTTTCAAAATACATGTATCCCGTGAAATCAAATATATAAGTCCATACATCATGCGTCATTATATTATCTATATAAGTCATCTCGACCGTGTACATACTAATATCTACAAAAAGAAAATACAAAGAATTAGGATTTATACAAAGCATAATATTGCAATCTAAATGTAATAAAGTTGTCGAACAATTTTGGTGTGTGTGAAATCTCGATGAAATGAAAAGGGCGCGTAAAACAGTATATAAAGTCCGAAAACCGAATTACTCAGTATTCCGCGACAGAAATAGAAAGAAATCTCAAAACGAAAAGAAATATAATTATATTCCTTTAATTTTGCTGCGTTCATATTGTTTCTTTCAATTCCCTTTTGAAAACCATTACGCTGTTGTTAAGTTATTAAATTAGTGGTAGTTTTTGTGTTTCTTAAGTTTTAAAAGGCTTAGGGGTGCAAAAATTAGCACTGCTACAGATACATATTACATAATATGTTGTATCTTCGATTACTTTTGTGTGACATTTTCTTAATGACTTCCTCGAGTATTCCAGGAACTTTCAGGAATTTGCATAGAGCCCGATTTTGGTGAATGTTTATAAAAAAGTCTAGTTTTGTTTGAATGAAGGATTTTCTTCGTATTCCGTAAGAAAATCTGTATTATTGGCCAATGGACTTAATAGTATTAGGGAAAAGGTTATAGAACGAGTGGTGTACAAACATGTGAACAACAATTAATTATGTTAAGTCATACAATCCAAAATAAACTATATGTTATCGAATTATGAACTTTACGTTTAAAGGCAAACTTTATCTATCGCCGATTACCACAAAAAAACTAGAAGTTACCCTTAGTCGTGACGATGCAAAATGAAACACACATCCAGTGAATTGACATACATAAATACATCACGTAGGTGTAAACTTATTGCTGAGCGGGTTAAACATTGATAAAATATAATTTACTTATATGCAACCATTGTTTGAATGAATATGGCAGTGAAATATGGATGTGGAATTTGAAGCACTTAAAAATTAGAAAAATAAAACTTGAAGCTACAAGAATTGTTACCGGCCGACCAATATTTACAAATAAAAAGTAATATTTATAATGAAATTGGGTAGGAGTGCAGCAAATGAATTTAAAAAAAAGTTACCGGAACCTCCAATTCATCTGTGCGATTTGATTTCGTTATGGGTGGAAAGTACTACTACTTATTCTTTAAGAAATGGTGACACTTATAATATGTTACTATTTTATAGACTTTTGCTATCGATAAGTAGTGACTCATCTAACCCATCAACTATTAGAAGACTTATATATGTGCGTAAAATAAAATCATTACCTTAATTTTTAAATAATAAAAAAAGAGTTTTAGGGTAGAAAATATAACGGTGCATAGTTACGATTGCCTTTGGTAACAATACCATACTATCATGTTAGCACAATTAAAATAAATAGTATCAGTTCCATTTTGTCGCTATTGGTTTCCCGTTGAACTGATTTCTTTTCTAAATTTCCTCTAAATATACATTAACGTCATGTTCATGTGAATAGTCTAAACTGGTTACCAGATAACCTTATTTTGTAAATAGAAATTATAACATCCTGGAATATTAATATAGTTTGTAAAAATGAAAAAACACCACAAGTACACACATGCATGTATTTCCACTCCTTTTTCTTCATATATCTTTCTTTTCAATCCGCATGTGTTTGTATGTCTCTTAAACTACAAGTGGTTAATTTGAATTATGTAATAAAGAATTTAATAGTTTGCTAGCTACGAAATTCTATTGATTAATATCGTATCTTAGGAGACGACGTTCTAATTTTATGTATGTCTTGTCCATTTTGGGGTATTTGAGAAATAAAAATTTAAAAAAAAAAAAAAAGGTTAAAAAAGTTAATTTAGCTCTGACTATCGAGTTAAGGATTAAAAGATTTAAAAATCAAAGTATGGTACATGCGCGTACAGTATTAACAGCAAAGACGGTTATAAAATCAGTATACTCAAAGGCTAGAACCGTGGTGTAGTGGTTAGTGCATCGGACTACTAACACAAAGGTTCCTGGTTCGATTCCCGTTTGGGATGAAAATTTCAGGAACTTAATCTTCGGCTCTCCCTTGACACCATCTGCGAGTAGGGTTTTGAGGAAACGATGATAGTCCGTCGGAAGGGGACGATAAATGGCTGACCCGTGTTAAGAGAGAGCCATATCTCTTGCACGTTAAAGACACCCTTGTAGATTTCGAAAAAAGAGTAGGCTAATGCGGCTACAAGGCAGAACTCGCACCCGCAAAGTGGAAAGGGATTAATATAAGTTACAAAACTTGTTTCCCAATCCACTTTAAATAAATATGTTTAAACTAAAGGCTAGAAATAAGGCCTCTTAGATTATTAGAAAAATTAAATATACATAAATGATAATTTTCAAGAGTCTATAATAAAATAGAAATGGTTTCCTAATTTTCTATTGGAGTTTATTTTATATCTTATTGAAAGATAAGACTTATAAAATAAAATAAAATATTGAATTGATTTGGATCTCAAATGACTGTATAAATATCTCCGTTTCTATCAAAAGTGGGCACATGTATAAGACTCAATCACAGGTCGAATTTGCCATACATACCTCTGTTATAAATAAAATCAATTTTAAGCACAATTTAGTGTAAACTAATTTAAATTGTCAATGCCAATTTAAGTTGAATCGTTTATTAAACACACAAATCTTTGTCTTTATTGATCAAACAAGAAGAAAATTAATGTACTTCAAACTAATAGAATTTGTATGACTTGTTATGCAACAAGGTGATATCCAATCCATTCTTGTTTGGGGTAAAACCAAATTATTTTTTTCTTAATTTGTTAATAAAATAAGTCTTCTGAGACAGGTTTGAATTAACATACTTTGCATAGGTTATTTAGCAGGTGATATCCATCCATCAGATTTGTGCTGAGCTTTGATTTTTTTGTGTCTTCAAATAGATCATGTAAAACATCTCGGATCTGCTGTTGTTTGTCTGTTCGTCCTTTTATTATGACCTTGGTGTTGTCCGTTTTCAAAATAGTGTTCATCCCTTTCTTATTTTTCTTTATTTGAATAATCGCACAATGGAATGTTTTCCCCTGGCTGTTTATGACATTTTTACAATTTGACTTTGAATGTGTACTGTTTGGTAATTTAGTCTTAAATGCATATTATTTTACAACGTGTTAGTCGCTTTGAACTAGCTGTCAGTACCTTCAAGTACAGATCTTTACTTAGTGTCATTTAGTTGTCGGGTTGTACAAGTACCCAGAAACGTCCACTCTGTGATTTTTACCCAGGTTATATACAAGGGGAGGAATGGGATCCCGTTAACATGTTTAATCCCGACACCTTCTGTATGAATGTTGCCTGTAAATACAAACTGTCATTTTGGGGCCTTTTATGGTATGGACCTTGTACGTTGTTGAAGGCCGGTGACATACGTTGTTAATTTCTATGTCTCTTGTGAAGAGTTGTCTCATTGCCAATCACACCACCTCTTTTTAATATTAAATAAATTTCTCCACTTGCATTAAAACATATACGACGAATGGTCGATAAGTTCCTATTGAGTCTCTTGTGGTATTGATATTGTATCAAAGACTTCCTGACCCTACAATGTAAACAGTCAACGAAACAAACACGTTACCTATCAAATCAACTTGAGTGCATGAGTGCATAGCTTAAACTGCGCACCAAAATAAATATTCAGATTGACACGTATGACCTTGTACAAACATCATTGCAAAATCATAGGGTTCCTCTATAGGGTTAATTGATGAGAAACGATATTTCTCACACAAATACCTAAGTCTCGGTTGGTCATAATCCAGTTTTTATTTAGTTAGATCTTCATGCATATCATCCAGACACCAGTCACTAGTTGTATGATTTATTAGGCCAAGTTATCTTTACAAGCATGTGCTGTCTTTTGTCTTTTTTTGACGATTTTATTTAAAGCCATAACATTTATTCGTTTAAAATAGTAGTTTGCTTGATTTACCCTTAAAGTTAGTGTCGTAAAACTCGTCTAACATTAACAACTAAACAACTTGACTGCACCCAATAAACAAAAACGTTGCTCAGTCTTTAGTTTTCTGTTTTCTATTTTGAGTACTCAGTCTGTTGTTTGCCTGTTCAATATTTTGTTTTCTACAATGGCTTTGTTATTTTGGTTGACAAATGAGTTTGAAAATCCCTTTGATATCTCTCGCTTTTCTTTTTAATTCTGAAGTATAAAAAAAATGTCATAGTTTCTTGTGTACAATTTGGAAATTAGTATGGCGTTCATTTTCACTGAACTAGTATATATTTGTTTAAGGGCCAGCTGAAGGACGCCTCCGGGTGCGGGAATTTCTCGCTACATTGAAGACCTGTTGGTGACCTTCTGCTGTTGTTTTTTTTATTTGGTCGGGTTGTTGTCTCTTTGACACATTCCCCATTTCCATTCTCAATTTTATTAATGTATTAAAACTGAAAGAATGCATCATGGCTTCTTCAGGCGTATTAAAATTTATTTTTAATTATTTTAATGCATATACAGTTAATATGCCATGCTAATAGCACTATTACCCCTTACGAATTCGAGATAGCATATTTGCCAACGGTCTCAGATAAGATGTAACGTTGTTTAACCTCGGTTTACGGAGTCAATTTTAAATAAACCAATTGGCTGTTTCGATCTTGTTAAAAAAGAGAACACTACTCTGTACGGTATTTTTCATGCTCTGCAATCACATTCTACTTCTTTTAAAATAAAGAAATAAAAAGTGCAATTCTCTATTTTAGCCAAACCAATAGAATGACAAGTGAAAGCAAGCGAGTTATTTTGGCCTACAGTGGAGGATTGGATACTTCTTGCATACTAGTTTGGCTCATTGAAGAAGGTTATGACGTTATCGCGTTCTGTGTAAGTAGTGCACTTCTATACTTTTCTTTCGACTTTAAATTTTTTAATTATATGCCGATTTTGAAATTTTGGTTGAAAATGTCGACATTCTTCCCAAATAAGATCTGGTATGAAATCCAATTAAGTTTAAGCTTTATAGACTTTAATATTATATTTTTGTTTTGGAAATAAGTTTCAAGTTATAATAGCTTTTATATTTTTTAATCCAAGACACCCCCACCCCCAAAGTGTTGGCAATTACAGATTGTGTGCCCCTGGGATAAATTGCTTGTAAATAAGCCGATGGAAAAATGTTAATGTACCATCGTTAGTTGTTTTTAAATTCTTGTTAATTGAGCAATTTACTGGTTTTCCATAGGCAGATGTTGGACAGGAAGAAGACTTTGAAGCAGCAAAGGAAAAGGCAAAAAAACTTGGAGCAAAAAAGGTATTTCTATTTTATTCATTTAAAATAGTATATTAAGGATACACAAGTAAGAGGCTTAATTCTGATCAAATGTTAAAATACGAATAGCAAAGGTAAAGAATACGCGTTCATGAGACAAGGAAAGTTAGAACAATATCAATTTATGAAAGGACAAATTATATTAGTGCTATTCTTCATTTGAATGGTTGTTGGTGTATTATATAAGGAACCATCATGAGGTCCTAAGATAAGGACAGTTCTTTAATTTGTCTTGAACTAATTCATGATTTTTTTTCTGATTGATGATTTTTATAAGGAACTATATAATGATTTTCATACAGTATTTTTTAATTTAATGCAAAGTTAATGAAATCTTATCAAGGAATAAAAGTAAAGTGTATGAACTGTACAGTGGTCAAAGCCAATTAAAGGAGGAATTAACGTCAATCCATGCCTTTACTTCCATTAAAAATAAATTACATTCAATCGACATATTATCTATAAATACTTTTCAATGAAATAAGTGACAAAAGTAAAGATAATATAAAGATAGTATACTTATATCCTAGTTTAGTTTATATAAAATAAATAAAAAATAATAATGAGCAAAACTAAAATTGAATTTCCTTAATGTGGACTAAGTGTTTGCTTTATTAAAATATTACTGTTTGAACCGGATTTTTAAAATATTCTCTCAGTCATTTAATTTGTACAAGATAAGTGGTAAATTCGACAATATCATGCTTTCATAGCTATTCTGTCTAGAACGTTTTAACATAAAGTCACTCAGTTCATGACAAAAATATACCTACTGAACCTATAATTGCATGTACGAGTGCACTAGTACCCGGAAGTTTGATATTACAAAACAGGTACATGTACATAACTTCTTATCTTAGAAACAGGTAAAAATTACCTGTATATTCAAATTTCAATATATTTCAATTTAAACTTTTAACAAGGATTCTACGGTGGTGCCAGTTATTAAGCTTTGAGGTCATTAGATACCAAAGTCCAATATTGTACTTATCTACAAAGTGCCAGCTATGCATTTGAACTATTTTGTTTAAAAATTATTTTACGGCTATCTTCTATGTTCTTTCTGACAGGATCCGAGTTGTTAACCATTCGTTTGGTGTGTTTCAGCTTTTGATTTTGTCATTTGCTTTGTGACTTTCTGTTTAGAATTTTCCTCGGAGTTCGGATGTTCTGTTAATTTAATGATAAAGTTGTCATTTTAATTATTATTTTGTTCATTGTTATCAACTTCCACCAACAAATATGAATCAGGACGTTGGCTTTTTCTTTGAATGTTTCACGTTTTGTCATGCCTAGGCCTGTTGTAGCTCACTATACGGTACATGTCGTGGGTTTTGCTTATCGTGATAAAGCGAACTAGAAACTATTATAGTTGTTTTACATCCTCGTCTTTTGGTGGATAGATAACGCATTGCAAATGCAAATCATACTACACCTCATTTTTTTTTTATATATTTTACAAACAAGTAGTTTTACTGCATACAATGGAGCTAATATAATCTGTTTAACTCTAAACGCTTAACAGTAAGGAACCAGAAATATTCACTTTTGTCATTAATTTTGTCCCTGGCTTCATTAGAATCTAACAGAGTAAATTGGGTACTGATAATGTTTATCAAGAGTTATGTAATCAAAATTTTAAAACATAGATTATTGTATCATGCCGTACATGCCAATTGATATACGAAGATGTGTTATATGAGTGCAAGTGAGACAACTCTCCATCCAATTCATAATTTGCAAAATAAAAATCACAATAGGTCAAAGTACGATCTTCAACAAGGAGCATTGGCTAACACCGAACAGTATGCTATTAGGGCCCCAAAATGAATAGTGTAAAACCATTCAATCGTGAAAATCAACGGTCCAATCTATAAAAAAAAACGTGAAACGAGAAACACTTAGGAATTTTAAATATGCATTTCCCTTCGTAGATGATTGTTTAATGCTGTGAATGCCAAACACTTTTAATATGCATTTCCCTTCGTAGATGATTGTTTAATGCTGTGAATGCCAAACACTTTTATTATGCATTTCCCTTCGTAGATGATAGTTGCTGATGTCAGCAGAGAATTCGTAACAGATTTTATATGGCCTGGTATTAAAGGCAACGTAACTTATGAAGATCGATATCTCCTTGGTACCGCTTTAGCTAGACCATGTATTGCCAAGTAAGGATTACTTTCTATTATTAGTTTTCCTAGTCAATGGATAAATTTGAAACAGAAAAAAATAATGTTTATCAAACTTTGACAAGCACGAAAAAACATTGGAACATTGAAAAGATCTTACTATTGATAATACTAAAAGGTATAAAAAATAAGTTAACTCCGTGAAGCTACTTAAAATTTTGCTCATTTGCTCTAGAAATCAAATTTAAATTCAAATTTATGTACATTATACAAACGAATTCATGCTATTTTTACTTGAATATTTTTACCATGACAGGGCAATGATTAAGGTAGCAAATGAAGAAGGAGCTCAATACATTTCCCATGGTGCAACTGGAAAAGGAAATGATCAAATACGATTTGAATTAGCAGCTTATGCATTACATCCTTCCATAAAGGTAAAAAATGAAATTAGTTTAACTTAGTAATTATGTTGTTTTTTAACTGATACTCATTATGTTCTTGTAAAATATCATCAGACTGTAAAATAAATGTCAACCAACATGCCAGCATTAAATTAAAAGTTTCTTTTATCCTGCAATTTGGTGTCCTACTATACAGATCCAGATCTATAGATATCGCTTTGCTGTATCTGTATACTATACGGATATCGCTTTAAAGCTCCTCCCACTGCCGAACTGAGTAATGTATGAACATGCGTGACCTCAGAATGTGTATTGCAGTCGCATTACAATGACGTTTTGTTTGATCTTATTCGAATTAATGATAACTTTTATACGTTCTGTATGTTTTCAAACATTTCTTTAGAGCAATAAGAATTACACGAATTTTCTGTGACATACACACATGAACAGTAGTCTTTTCTACGATGACAATTATCAATTTCAAAATCTGAATATGTATGATTGTGTAACAAAATCAACCATGTCAATTTCAGCATGCCATGTTTAGTGAAGTCAAGTCTGAAGCGTAGGACAACTCATGCACTTCTATTTCAAATTTTACAAAGTTTTGTTATTTGTTTTTACTGTTGAAATTAGTTGTTATGTTAAAATAGATAATTATTCACCTTGAGCGATGTATTATTGTTGACCATTCGAGATTCTTTTTTCTTTTTGCGAACCCGTCTTCAGCTGAATGTGTGATTACAATATTACTACGCGGGCCTCATGGGATTTCAAATCGAAAATAAATGCAAAAAATGTGAGTTTTTGTGTTTTTCAAAACACAAACAATATACAGGTTTATTTGCAGGATAAAGGCAATAACTGTTTAGTGTCTTTGAATATCAGTTGTATTTGTACTCGGCGAGAATCAAGAGTATTAGCTCGCAAAAGCAGCTCACATTACACATGTTTTTTAGCCTCGTACAGCTGATATTTAAAGACCCTTAAAAGTTATTGTCTATTCATAAGAATCTGTACTTTTGATTGACTAAAAGCAATCACAAGGCATCCAGTATCAAATAACATTTCTTAAAAAACTCAAAATTCACAAAATGATTCATGACTGCACGTGTTTCCCTTGACAACATCATTAAAACGCGTAGAAAACAAACGAACATTTTTATATAATTTGAGCATCGGTCAACGCTTTATATTTTCTTAATTAACATTATATTATATATAAAGAATGAGAATGTATTTTTTTTTAAATTGGGCTTTAAAGTAAAATTTCTTTATTTAATTTTAGATTATTTCTCGTAGTAGAATGTAGGATCTTTTATTATATCTTTATCTAATTTTAGGTTATTTCTCCATGGAGAATGCCAGAGTTTTTCAATAGATTCAAAGGACGTAAAGATTTATTTGAATATGCAAAAGTAAGTTGTTATCAACCAAAAAGAGATTTTTAACCGCTAATATTATGAAAATTAAGTGAACTGTTTTATATTTGTTTCTGTTTAGATGTTGTTGTACATTCTAACAGTCAAAACTGTGCAAGCATTAAGGGTAAGACAGAAGGTTGTTCGTTGAAACCCTCTTTGGTATTTTGTGAGCAGTTCTCGCACTGTAAACCACTCAAGAGGCAATGTCAGAGAGCACCAGGCAGGACTGTTCAACTAAAAATAAATAATTTGGTCAAACATAATATTTTACCCTTTCAGTATAACATACTGACTGGGAATATATATTTTTTTTTACATTTTTTTGTGAATTTGACATTTAAAACTCCTTGTTTCTAATCCCACATCACCCTGAAGTTTAATTGAAGCATGAATTTCAGTATTAATAACCTTTGATGAAAAATACCATTTTCTATCATCAACATATCCTGAACATATTATTTATAGTTGTTGAAAATTTCTAAGAATCTTCACTTTTTGATAAAGTTGTGTATTGCCTGTTATGTTTAAAATCCCAACCGTTTTATTTCGAAGATATCTTACAGAATCTAATGCAATTCCCACTTTTCTTCTCTATTCTTCGCTATTTGAAACATTCATGAATTATCTGCATCGACCAATTGTGTAGAATCTGTTTGACAATGAAAAAAGTAGGCAGAAGTTATCAATGAAACAAATCATAATTAGATAACTGCATAAATTATTTCAGAAATGTAACTGAATTAGTACTGATTAAAGAAAACAAATTGTCGAATACTGTTAAACTTGTTTTTTCCTTCCAGCTTCACAATATTTCACTCCCAGTAAACCCTAAAGCACCATGGAGTATGGATGCAAACCTAATGCATATAAGGTAATTAGTGCAATCACAATAGTGAAACTATATGTTACTATTACAATGAATCTAAAACGGCACCCAGAATTATTTATATGTGAAATGCAAAAAATAATCACATATACATGTAAATTGCTTGTCATGGTAAATGCATGCTTCAGTTATTGTAAAGATAGCAAAGTGTTAATGTTTTATGGCAAATTAAAGTAAAGCATACTGATTTATTTTATATGAATGCAATATAAGCTATAAACAAAAGGAGCGTTATGAAAAGAGATTTCAATATATTTTATGACACAATATGACATTTTTAAAAAATATTTTATTTATTTGCAACTACTGTTCCTCTTGGTATAGCCTAATGTAAACCAGATTGAGAAAATATTGCAATCTGTAGATTTCTTTTAACAAAGACAGTTTGTTTAAGTATGTTATTACGCACGTCTACTTAAAATGAATAAAAAAAAGTTCTGAACCTATAACGTATGATTAATATTTTATCAAATACCTTATAATGCTAACTAACAATTTCTTGTCATTCACTCAATACAGCTATGAGTCTGGCGTTTTAGAAAACCCTAATACAGAAGCTCCAAAAGATATGTATCAAATGACAACAGACCCTGAAAAATCTCCAGATGAGGCAGATATTTTAAGCATAGATTTCGAAAATGGTAAATGCCATCTTCGTTTTTATAATAAAAAAAACATATTTATTCATAGTAGATGATTAGTGGAAATATATGTCGAAAAGAACTGACAATACCATCAACTGAAGAAAAATAGTTGATCGGAAGAGACAGTTACGGTCTACAAACCTTTCAAAACTAACGATGGTGAAACATGACCTCGTAACATACGCGACTGAATTCAAATGTTCTTGTCTCAAATGATGGCTATCGACGAGCACACATTCGGATGTTACTCTAAATCTTAGCAAAAAAAAAAACGGCGTCTACTATTAAAAAAAAAAAGAAGGGCAAACATAACTTAAATTGGTTATGTTTGTGAATTAAACGTTTGCAAACTGTCTAACATACAATGAAAGCATCATCATAGATACATTTTACTTTACTTTTTTAAGGCAAACAACTTACTAAGCTGCATCTGTAATACAATTTGTAAAGTGTGTTCTCATATATATCCATTTATAAAACGTGATTCTATTACTATCACTTATTGTGATGTATTACATTAAAAGATAATACGTTATTGATGCTGAAAATAGTTTCATTTATTCAGAGTGTTAAGTCGGAATCATGTACAAGACCAAAATTGTGAGTCGTGAAGTAATAAGTCACCTATACAATAAATAATTCCTTACGTTAATCACAATTCTAGTCTTATAATCACTTTTTCACAGCTAAGGAACAGACAGTTGATATCAGTTTGATGTTCATTTTTAACGGATATTATCTTGATTAGTTTTTTCCCTACAGTATTCCTGGTTTTGCCTTTATATTATTTAAACTTGTGATTACTTTTATGAAACAATTTAAACGAAGCTAAACAAAATTAGAAAGTGGTGCATGTAACAGTTAATTTGTTAATTATAGACAATAAGGAGTCGTATAACGGCAAGTGAAATGATTAAAATTTATAGAATAAAAAAAGAAGGTACAACAAACAATCAGAAACAGAAGAGTCAACCACGATATTTGATATTAACAACATTAACCGTACCTTAAGGTTTTTCATGCACCATATGCGAATTTCAATTACAAGCCTTAGGTCTTTTCAATAATGATGGAAGAAATATTTGAAAATCCAAAACCTGAAACAAACATTGAAAGAGCTGATCAAAACAATAGGGACATATGATGTAAAGCAAAATCACAAGGAATCAAAGCTTTGCATTAGCGAGATACATTCCTTACTTTTAAATGATTTCAAAAAAATTATTAACAGCCAGCTTTAATCTAACAACGACAGTCACTGTATATCGCATTAGCATCAATAGGCTTTTACTACAACTTCCATATTCGATTCCCAAATGAAAATCTGCAGAAGACTGTACAATTCTAAAAAATAATGCTAATTACAGGAGATATTTATCAATGTCATAATTAAAGCTCTATCATTTTATAAGATTTTGTTAAGTTTTTTATAATATGTTTTTTTTTATGCCTAAAGGAGTACCAGTAAAAGTGACTAATCAGAAGACAAATGAATCCATGACTGATCCTTTAGAACTTTTCATTTATCTTAACAAAATAGGGTAAGATATGTGTTGAAACATACTGAAACAGCTGCATAACTGTTAACATGAACATTTGATTCTTAAAAGGCTATTCATTAATACAAATACCACATCTTCTTATATCTTTAAAATAAACAAGTAAAAGTGTAGGTTGTTAATGCGTTAGCCTTTTTTTTTTGGAATTTTTACTTATTATGTCTGTTTGCTTTGCTCATACAGTGATGTAAACATAATGGAATATTATGCGACTGACTTGCAACCAGCTTTAATCGAAAATGAAAATGAAACCGTCTCGAGTGGCTAATTATCGTATCACACTTGATGCAGTGAAAAAATCTACATATCATCATATATAGGTCACCGTACAGTCTTTATAAGGCGCACACACATGCCTAGTAGTGACCTATAAATAGTTCCGACATGATAATATGCGGAACAATTAATTATGACAATAAGCAAAATAATGAACGAAATACAATATGATAGACATAAACCTATGACTATCGCATAACATTTTATTATGGCTTGAAAAATGCACAAATAGAATGTTACAGGGTTAGACATGCTGATGTATCCTATGACATGGTGTCACATTTTTTTTTCATTGTAGAGGTAAACATGGAGTAGGTAGAATCGATATTGTCGAAAACAGGTTTATTGGAATGAAATCAAGAGGTAATTTCTGTATTTATTCAAATTTGTCTAAAATTACTCTAATTTACTAAATCTTGATAAAAAGCACATGTGATATATTTTCATTTTGTTGAAAGGTGTAGTTATCAGGAAAGGAGGAGCGAAAGAAGTCCGAGGGGCATTCATACTCCTATGTCGAAGATAAATTGTCAATGCCATGGCTTAAAAAAAAAGACTGATAGATAAAAAAAAAAAAAAAATTGTACAAAAAACAAAACGGAAAACTTGAGACTGCGCAACACCAACTCCACCAAAAAAGGGGGTGATGTCAGATGCACCGAAAGGGTTAGCAGATCCTGATGTTGCACCTGCCGTGTTGGTCATGTTATTACAAACCCGGTTATAAGTTTATTTCGGTAGATCACATTATTATAGATATTGTTTGCATTCCTCGGTTTTTTCTCTAAAACTTAATATTTTATGTTTCAGGCGTTTATGAAACTCCAGGCGGTACAATACTTTTAGTAGCACACACGGATATAGAAGTTTTTACAATGGACAGGGTATATCACTTTAAACATATTTTGATGAAATATTGTAAAAATAATTTACTGAAAAAAAAGTATTATAATTCACACATTCTGTACATTTCAAATATACAAACAAAATATACAGCTATGAGCAAATGAGATCAAGACTACTTTTTTAATCATAGTTAATCACGTTACCATGAGTGGTCAAACCATTTGTATGGTTCTTAATCCTAGAAACGCAATATAAACGGCAAATATTATGTGCAAACAAAGACATTACTTACAAGAACGTAACACAGCAACAATATTTTAAGTAAATGAATGCATTCAATACACTATATAGATTTAATTAATCGGATGAAAAGAAAGACCAATAGATAAAAAAAGAATTGTACAAAAAAACAAAACGGAAAACGACCACAAAATAATCTGTTTAATGTGTTTCAGTCTTTCGATATATGTATAGTTTTAATAGTTAAAAAATATTGAAAAACTCAGCATACTTTACAAATTGTCTATGTTTAATTTCTTGAAATGCACAAAACAATGAATATCGTCTAACCTATTCATAAAGACACTACTTTGTCTTCATTGTTTACTGTTTCCATATTTGTCTAGGAAGTAAGAAGAATAAAAAGAGACCTTGATATCAAGTTTGCTGATCAAGTATACAGAGGTAAGGTATTAAATTCTTTCACCTATCTTCCGTCTTTTGGCCTTCATTCTGTCTGTTGTAGATGTTCAATTGACGTTGTCTACAGATTTTAACTATCCTTTTTATAACTGTAAAATATGGGCTTCAAAACTATTGTGATTAGGTATCCTCAACCCGTCTTTTTTGTCAGATGTTGATTTTTT
The DNA here is from genome assembly GCF_036588685.1 of Mytilus trossulus. Lineage (NCBI taxonomy): Eukaryota > Metazoa > Mollusca > Bivalvia > Mytilida > Mytilidae > Mytilus > Mytilus trossulus. The sequence continues at coordinate 22,645,837 of NC_086374.1, read as the reverse complement.
ACATACACAAACAAATAATATCCCCAATATCTTCAATCATTATTATTGACTGCTGTTTTTCTTATTCTATAAAAATCCTTTTACGCTCTATACTTTTTGCGCTTTTCCCCGTTCTAAATTCTTTATTGAATATCCGTCTCACGGATGATATCGGATATATATGCCTTATGTCGTAACTACAATTGCGTTCCCTTTTCACAAATTTTTCATACTAGATTTGTACTGAAAGAGGAACAAAAGGTACCAGAGGGACATTCAAACTCATAGATCAAAAATAAACTGACAACGCCATTAAGCAACATTTGTGTAAATCTTTTCAAATTGTAATTTTAGGGTTTTGGTTTAGTCCTGAATGTGAGTTTACACGTACGTGCATACAGAAAAGCCAGGATGGTGTAACAGGTTCTGTTAACCTTAAAATCTACAAAGGTTGTGTCTACGTTCTTGGGAGAACGTCACCAACATCTCTATATAATGAGGAATTAGTCAGGTATGTCACAAACCAGTAAATACTTTTTTTTTTATAAATCATTTGATAAATATTTGTCACTTTAGTAATTTGATAGTTCCAATAAAGACTACAAAACTATCAATTACTTTTTAGGAACAATGTTAGGAAAGGATAATAATGCATCTGACCAGAATATGTTGTAGACACGATGCAAAATATAATCAGACATAATAAGATTGGATTCGACGGAAATCACATGAACTACAAACGGAGTGAAAGTAGGTGCATAACCAGGGGTTGCATTTCCCGACATGCATTTCCTAAGCTTATTTGCACTCGAGACAAAACCAAACGAACAATAAGAATAGCACTTGTAAAAAGAAATTAGATACATAAACATTAGTTCACCTCTGCTTATATATAACTGAACACTTTTCTTTGAAAGGTAAATATGCCGATTTGTGGAATAAATATGTTTTACCAGGGTAATATATGAGGGACTTGGCATACTCGTGATTTCATGTTAAAATGTTGTGTTCTTCATTGTAGTATGGATGTTCAAGGTGATTATGAACCAACAGATGCTACCGGTTTTATCAAGATAAATGCTTTACGGTAAAATAAATAATAACACATTTTGTATACGTTTATAAAGAGCGACATATTTTTTTTTATTTGAGTGCGAGGAACGAAAAGACGTCTTATTCCGCCCATAAATTAAAATAAATACATACAAAGGTAACAATCGTCTAAGGTATTGAACTGATCCTTCAAGGATCCATTGCCTTCTATGTAAAATTTAACAATTTTGGGTTGCTATTTGTTCATTAGTTTGATTAAAGTCAGTCATGCCTTGTGAAAGATTTCCATATCATTGTGTTTTTAAGATTATCAACTTACTTTTAATTGCATATAAGATTGCATCGGTTCCTGGAAGTACAAAACCAGGTTTCTCTGACCTGATAGAAAGGCAAATTATGCCCTTTTCTTTTTATTCTTCTCCTCTGCAACTATTGGACCAAATTGAACCAAACTTGGCCACAATCATTATTGGGATATCTAGTTTAAAAAATGTGTGGAATATAAATCCCCCCCCCCCCCAAAAAAAAGACAATAACAAAATTAGGGTAAAAAATATCTACCTTCACAAAACAAGATATTTCTTTAAGTGTTACTTTTATTATACAATAAAGAGACTCATTACATGGATCATAAATGAATGACTTTTTTTTATATATTTTCAGTCTTCGAGAATTCCAGCGCCTTAGAAGTTTGTCGAACAAATAACCAGCATAAATTATTCATTCGTGTGTGTTTTTAAATGACATAATTCTTATTCTTAGTATCAATAACTTCAAACCAAGATAAACTTGTAGTCTCGTTATGTGTATTATATTAGCTTATCATAGTTAAAATAGTAAAATTTGAAATAAAATTAGATTCGTATATCAATTGTATTGTGTTTCAAATGTATCTTTGTAGAGTTATTACACTTGTGACAATTATATTTGCACGGAATATCTACTATAGATGCGAATCCAACTTCTTATCCATCAGCTAAAGAACTTTTTCCATTCGTTTTCCTACTCAGACGTAGATTAACACTTTGTTTCAAATAAACAGTCTATATTCTGAAACGACTAGAACTGTTCTTTTTCAGGTGCAGAGAGTGTTCTTATTTGTGTTATTTAAAACTTTCCTAATACAATAGAACACTTATTGACAGATGTACACTAGCAATTTTACACATGTGTGAGCTAGAACACCTTTGGACAGCTCAGTTTTAGCTCTAGGCAAAAGTAGTTTGTCGATGTTTAAACCTCATAGATCAAGGAAACAATCATTGACAAGATCCCATACAATATCTTTGGGAATTTGGTGAACTCTGAAGCAAGGCTAAATGCGTAGACAATATATAACAATCGGGAATAAGATGCAATCGGAAAAATAAGAAGAGATTCCAACAGTTATACCCATTGTTTCATCCGAACTACACTTCCCTAGAACAGATCCTGTTTAAGACTTTTTTTCACTTATGTAAAGCAATTGTATCACTTCAAATTATCTATATGTTAATATGTTTTACCCAAGAGATAAGAAGTTTGGTTTAGTCAGATATTTCGGCGGAAAATTTGGATTGTACTCTTTTATGTTTGCAACACTGTTATTCATTTATATTTGCAAGCCCAAACTACACTTAGTCGATTTTGTGACGCTAAATTTCATTCAAATTATCATTATCTGACGAATACGTTTAATCTAAATGAACAAAGAAAATAATGGTCAAATGATGAAAAGTCAAATGGTCAAAATAGCCGTCGCTTACTAGTATTTTAAACTAAATAAGATACATGAATAACCAACTAGTTCCATTTTTGAAGTATCTCTTTTTCACTTGCATTCTAAACCATTGATCGAAATGTGCTCTGATACTTTTATACAAATGAGAAAATGAATGCTATACACATTATTAAAAGGTACACCATTTATTGCAATTTTCATTTTATTACTATCACTAGAGAAATGGACATTTGTGTATGCAAAAGACTGACTGAGTCTTCTATTAACAGGATTGGCCTGATAATGATGAGAAAGTACATCATGATTTTTTTTCTGTATAAACTGGATGTAAAGTTCTCGTGTAAAGTTGAGGCGTTTTAATCTGAAAATACTTTATTACTGTTTTTAATAAGAGACAATGAAAAATCTATTGCACTTTTTTATAGAACAAATTGTCAGCAAAATTTATGATATTCACATTTAATATTATCATTTGTACAGTCGTTATTCAACGTTTTATTTCTTCGTTTTTTCTTGTCGCTTGAAAATCACCTTTTCAAGTCCCATCATAGGCGCCTCAAACGCCATTGAAGTTATAAAAGCTGCTGCATATGACAAGAAAAGATGTCCTAAAAATTCATAGATCTACAAGTAAAAATTTCATTATTAATTTATTTAGAATTTATTTTGTATTTGATAAATACACAATGTATTTGAAGTATGCTTTAAGATATCCCAAGTTTACTCAATTATTTATCTTATTTACCGTGTTGTGGGCCTATTTGAATTACACGAGTAATTTGTAAGCATAAGTCTTACAATCTTAAAGCAAATACAGTTGTTTAAAATGAGATGAACATGATTTTTTTCACTGTAATGTTTTGGAACAAGTTTGGATCAAAATATGTTTGGTATGAGAACAATAAGTCACAATCAACACTCCTAAAAACTATAAAAGTGGGGGATGTTAATGTTTTAAAGTAAGACAATTTAAGATTTACTCTCCTGTCTGGTTGAAATCTGTTTATTTTACAAAATGTTTTTTTGTTTATTTCCTTGCGCTTTAAGTCAAAATATCAAACCATTCATCTTGATCAGCGTTCTTTGTGTAACCATATTTAGCTTATCTTTATGATCATATTTATTGTGTATTGCACAACTTGTTTTCGGGTGTTTCTAAAATAATCGCCTTTAGGTACAGATTGTATGATACTAACTAAAAAGTGAAGAAGAAAATACAAATGAACTGTTGATGGAAAAGCAACGGTGCAAGTAACAGTGTTTTCACCACTTACAATTTCTGTATCAGTAAAATGAATGAGCCTTCGTCTTGTCAATAGGTTGTAATATATAATAGGAGGGTGAACAAGGTGCAAGTAACAATTTTTTTACCACTTACAATTTCTGTATCAGTAAAATGAATCAGCCTTCGTCTGGTCAATAGGTAGTAATATATAATAGGAGGGTGAACAAGGTATGCACAGTATGTAAGTCTGCTCAGTGGAATAAAACCTTTCCAGGATAATACTGTATTCACATAACCTGTAAAAGTGAAAAGTTTAATTGAGTTATACCATCTTACTTACATCAAACCTACTACATGTGAAAACACAAATGTGATGTATTTCGTTTAAATTTATGAAACTATATTTGAAAGAGAAAATCTAGTCGAAAGGACCTACATATGTAGATTTTGTTCCAATACGCTGATATAAAAAGTATCTAGCAGCCATTAACACTCTCGAAAATGTCATAAAGCATGTTTAAAAAAACTTTTATAACAGATAGATCCCACTGTGGGGAGAATGTTTTAAAATTATAATAATGTTTAACAAATCTAGCAAAGCTAATAAACTTGATACATTTGAACTAGAAATAATCAAAATATAAGTTGTGTAACTTGTTACCTCCATATCCATGAGCACATGCAAATATCACCCAGGAGACTGCAGCACCCCATACTGTTCTGTGCACCGTAATGTAGAATGACGACACTTCCTGTGACGGACGATTACCGTTTACGTCATCATATATACCGTATAAAACTGCACATGCTAATACGGCGGCAACTAACCAACCAAATAAATTAACAAACTGAAAAAGAGATACGCTTCAATAAAACAAATATGTTTTGAAATTCCTATTTAAATACTGATATTAAATGGTTCTTGGACGGAATGTTATATTTCAAAAGTGAATAGAAAAACGAAGAGTTTCTTATATGAGTCTTATATATGTTAGAGTAAGACAAACTTGTCCTCTAAGTTTTTCGTTTCCTTTGAAAATATATATACATCTTATATAGAAAGTATGGAGCTATTACTAACAGTTTAGATATATGTTATGATAAAAAGTCAAGGAGATGAAAGTAAACGAGTCAGCTAACAAAAACAGAAAATTTAATGAGGAATCATTCTGTTATCACACAATGATACACATAACATGTGGACATATAATTCTGTCATCTGACTCCCGGAAAGCTATTTTCGTTTTGAATGTGTTCACGTGTACATATAATGAAAATGCAAAAAGAAGTTTTAATCGGTTGGGCTATTTAAAAGAAAAGTAAATCTAAATGATAAAATTGAAAAGGAAACATCCTGTAAAAAGGTCAGCTAACTTATAGATTATATACATAAATATAATCATACAAATATATGAAGACTTACTTTATTTATTTTCAACTTTAAATCTGTTTTATAAAGCAGATATCCAGTAAACATTCCCACTAAGTAAGGTCCCATTCGGAAGTAAGGCCTGAAGTAAAGTTCTCCCCAGTGAGTCATATCTCCTCTGAAATAATAATTCAAAATTATTAAGGTCTGCATTTACAAAACGTATCAACCATAAACTTATAAAAAATGGACGAAAGATACAAGAGGGACACTCAAACTCATAAGTTATTAAATGACTTAAACGTGAATATTCATAATTCAACCATTAATAGTAAGTGTTTGTGCATTTTACATTTGTCACAGAGTGCGGTTTTCAAGTTTACATAAAATACTCAATCATTTTCAAAAGACCCTTATGTGTTTCAGATATTGTTTTTTTCACAGATGACCAAAGATAATGTTCCATCTGCAAGGCCACCAACCCCAGCCTCTGCATCGATTATAACGTCACTGAATACGACGTATCACCAGATATGTTTTACTTGCTGTGAACAACACGACAGGTGGAACAATACCTGAATATCCGTCTACTTTATCACCTTTGTTTCCCCTAGTTCTTTTAATGAGCAAAAGATGTTGTTGTTTTTGCTTTTGTTTTTATTCTGTTCTGCTTTTAATAATTGTGTCGTCGTCTCTATCGATATCAGTCTTGTGTATCCACACTACCAGATTTCGTAAATTTCTATGAGCTCTATAGAAATACATTTACCAATAGGCTTTGTATCTGATATTTCTTAAACATTCGCTTTCATTTAATGATTAACACCTCGAGTATTTTAAATTGGTCTCACTTGTTAAAGAGGAATGGCTTCCTGGGAATACAAATCCAATTGTGTGTGTTAGTGTTGCTCAATCATTTTTTTTGTATATTTTTTATGAACTATTGTTTGACTTTTCGTTCGAATTTGTTTTTTTCATTGTCTTGCATATTTGTTTTCTTATTGTAATGTTTGAGATTTTTTTTTTTTTATATTTATTAGACATTGAAAGTTGTGGTATGCGTGCCAATGAGACAACTCCCCATATCACCCTTTTATTTTATTAATGATTTATGGTATTACGTTATATTTACCCATCAAACATTGACATTGGAGCATTCCATGTTGTTGCCATAACTCCCGTTGTTACCCATGTTCCAATTAAAAAAGCTAATAGTACAGCAAATCCAGCTAGTTGAAAACTAAATACAAATGATGTAAATAAGAAGACGGTTAAATTTGACATTTTCAATACTAATTCCGAAAAAAAAGTCTTATATATTACCGTTGCTCATCATACTTTATCACATTATTAAAACAAAGTCATCAATACGGCTCTATACTGGTCTGATCATGCTAGATCTACAAAAAGGTTTCGATACAGTCATTTTTGCTACTTTCTACTATAAAATACAAAAAAGGGTACAAAATCTATAGAATGATTAAAATTAGTATGCAAATCCGACCCGGATTAAAAAACACTTAGTCATGTAAGTACATGAAATGTGTATGAGACTTATGTCATACCAAGATTGAAATTTCTAGACCATAACACTGTTTTTAAATTTGATTTTAAAGAACTTAGGATTTACAGAAAAAGCATGATTTTTTCTAAAAACATCTTTTTTTTTGTCATGTCGGTAAGACAAAGTATTTGAAGATCGCGTAAATATTAAACATTAAAGTTCAATTAAAGTTGTCATTTTCAAGTTTTGGAAATCATAAGTGTATCCGAAGATTTAATAGATAAAACAAAGTTCTTGCGAAGATTGAAAACAAAATGAGTTATCTCGGAGTTCTAGAATTTTTACATGTGCAATAATGATTAACCATAGATCACATTCAGACTATGACATTTCAGATTTACTTTAAAATATGTTTCTACCACACATTTCGACAATATTAAAGGAATATTTTTTTCGTGAGAATATTAAAAATGCCCAATAACATATTTCTATAACTATATTCACACGTTTTAAAAGTACCCCATAATTGGTCAATTTGAATTTACTCCAAACATAAAATAAAGTGGTTTTTAACAAGAAAATATAAGTAAAATAAATAGTTATCAAAGGTAGCAGGATTATAAAACGAGAGAAAAACTGTGGGGTTGACAAAGTTTACCACTTTAAATTCTTAACTTACACGAATGCAATAACATCACAAATTCATATAATATTTCTTGTTGTGTATAAATGGTAAACAAACATATACGACAAATGAACACACATACACACATGTAAGTTTCATTTATATTGTCTGTTACAAAGCATATTTGTAATAAAAGTTGTGTGTGCCCTTGAGTTGATCAATTTCTTTTTTCACTTCAACAATCTAGTTAATTGATATACTTACAAATACAGCGGAATGAGTATTAAAGGACTAAGTACAAAAAACTGCATATCATTAGCTAAGTACCAAGCCCATTGAAAGCACTAAAAAATAAAATTTTAACAATAACGAATGCGTTAACATATTATATATGTGTATTTCAGTAAATATGGTTTCTTCTGATATGATAATAAACCAAGACTGTAGTATCTATTTCCGAGTTAGTATTAAGTATTTATGTATTAGGACTTTCACCAAAGGAAATGCCTGTGCCAAGTTAGGAATATGACAGTTTCTTTCCATTCGGTTTATGTGATTGCGCTTTTAATTTTGCCAATTGATAAAGGACTTTCTGTTTTGAATTTTTCTTAAAGTAAAGTATTTTTGTCATTCTATTTTTCTTTGTTTGAGATGTAATTGTATATTGGTAAACGCCACTAAATTCATGGCAAAAACCCTTAGACGGTTTAATGTAAAGATGTCACATTCAGTTTGTCAAATGTTGTGCATGCGTGTATATTTGATTAAAACATTAAAAACGTTTTCATGAGAATGGGATACCACATCTTAATGTTAATGGTGGTGTTGTTAATTAATCCCGTAAAATAAAAGACGATCCATGTAAACTTATTGGTCATTTGAAATTTATTCAAAGGTTTCAATTCAAAACAGTAGCATAATCTTTAAATATCGGTTCCTATGATACATTAATGTTTGTTTTTTGCAAAATTAAAACATAAATGAATATATGCTGTTATATATTTACAGTTATGAGAACTCATGATACTACCTGCTGTCGATACTGTGCGTTTCTCATTCTGTTTGTGAAATTGTTACCTTAAATACGATGGAAGTATACTGGTTGATACTTTAGTCGAGCTAGTATTCAGAAACTGCTCATATTTTGGTGCTTTGTGTCTTTTGTTTTTATGTTAGTTGCTTTTGTGCCTTGTATCGATATTTTTTGTTTGCAACTGATGTTTGATATTTATTTATATATTGTGCTATTACACCACTGTCCGGTTTAGGAGAAAGATGAGCGCTCACAAACATATCTGTTCCCGCTTCATTATGTATGTGCCTGTCACAAGTCCGGAGCTTGTTGTTTCATTAGTCTCATATTAGTTCTTCGCAAATTGTTATGTTATAAATTAAGCTTTTAGTTCATCGTTTCAATTGTTTCACATTTTTTATGTCGGGGCTTCCAAAACAAACTATATAGACGGCGTGAACAAAGTTGATGGGAACTGTTAATTGCTCTATAAAAAGTAGCTTTATACAACCGTGTTAAACATATGTTTTAAATGGGCAGTTTTTTTTAATGATAAAATTATTAAAGCTAGCCATTCAAATCCACATAAATGACATAATTAAAAGGGTTATCAAAATTAAATCTTTAAAATATGAATTGAACATGGAGAAAACGGCAACAATATGTGAAACCTGTAACAATAAATAAGCGTAAATAATTTTTTTTACCTAAAATTAAACGTATATTCCCGCATTTTCGTTCAACATATTTTTTCGGATTCGGACTATCACGTCATACGAACTTCACAAAACAAAATCCACAAAAAAAACGGCCATGGTGAATGCGTTTGGAATGTAGTTTATTATGTGTAAGAAGTAGTAATTTGGAATGATTAATATTAGAAAATGGAAGAATTGGTAAAAAAAATTATGTACTTGCTATTTTCTTATTTCGAAATGACTTGAACACCTGATTTTTTTTTTAAATGTCCAGCTATTATGTTACAGCTTTATGCAGGCCGTCATAGTATTTGTGTCTTATGTTGTTATAGGCCGTACATCCTTCTCATCTCCTCAGTTGGGCATTTAATTTATTCTTGTATAATAACATTTTGATTTTTTTTTAAACAAACACTCCTTGTTCCGATGTTATAGTAATATGAACTATGAATTGTAAAACATACCGAATCTTCTGGTTTTTCAAAAAAGTTGTTGATGTACAGCAGATTATAGTACCAAGATGTTTTACAGTAATTATACTCAGATCCGTCTTTTACCCATACCGGACCACTACCGGTATATGGAAATAATGAAACATAAACCATCAATACCAACATGTATGGAGGGGTTAATCTGAAAAATAGGAAAAGATACACAATAAATACCAACATGTATGGAGGGGTTAATCTGGAAAATAGTAAAATCATACGCCATCAATACCAACATGTACGGAGGGGTTAATCTGGAAAATAGTAAAAGCATGCACCATCAATACCAACATATCTGAAGGGGTTAATCCGGAAAATAGTTAAATCATACACCAGTAATACCAATATGTAAGGAGGGGTTAATATGGAAAATATTAAATAATGCAACATCAATACCAATATGTATGAAGGGGTTAATCTGGAAAATAGTAAAATCATACGCCATCAATACCAACATGTACGGAGGGGTTAATCTGGAAAATAGTAAAAGCATGCACCATCAATACCAACATATCAGAAGGGGTTAATCCGGAAAATAGTTAAATCATACACCAGTAATACCAATATGTAAGGAGGGGTTAATATGGAAAATATTAAATAATGCAACATCAATACCAATATGTATGAAGGGGTTAATCTGGTAAATAGTAAAAGCATACACCATCAATATCAAGTTGTATGGAGGGGTTAATCTCGAAAATAGTTCAATCATGCAACATCAATACCAATATATATGGAGGGATTAATCTGGAAAATAGTAAAATTTTAAGCCATTCAAACCAACATGTATGGAGGGGTTAATCTGAAAAATTGTTAAATCATGCAACATCAATACCAACATGTATGAAGGGGTTAATCTGGAAAAAAGTTAAATCATACAACATCAATACCAATATGTATGGAGGGGTTAATCTGGAATATAGATAAATCATGCAACATCAATACCAAAATGTATGGAGGGGGAAATCTAGAAAATAGTAAAAAAAAAATACACCATCAATACCAACATGTATGTAGGGGTTAATCTTGAAAAAAGTTAAATCATGCAACATCAATACCAACATTTATGGGGGGGGGGGTCTAGAAAATAGTTAAATCATACACCATCAATACCAACATGTATGAAGGGGTTAATCTGGAAAATAGTAAAATCATAAACCATCAATACCAACATATATGAAGGGGTTAATCTGGAAAAAAGTTAAATCAAGCAACATCAATACCAATATGTATGGAGGGGTTAATCTGGAAAATAGTAAAATTATACGCCATCAATACCAACATGTATGGAGGGGTTAATCTGAAAAATAGTTAAATCATGCAAAATCGATACCAACATGTATGAAGGGGTAATCTGGAAAATAGTTAAATCGTGCAACATCAATACCAATATGTATGGAGGGGTTAATCTGGAAAATAGTTTAATCATGCAAAATCAATACCAACATGTATTGGGGGAAATCTAGAAAATAGTAAAATAATACACCATCGATACCAACATGTATGGAGGGGTTAATCTGAAAAATAGTTAAATCATGCAACATTAATACCAATATGTATGGAGGGGTTTATCTGTAAAAAAAAGTAAAATAATTCACAATCAATACCAACATGTATGGAGGGGTTATCTGGAAAATAGTTAAATCACACAACATCAATACCAATATGTATGGAGGGGATGATCTGAAAATTATAAACATCATCAATATCAACATGTATGGAGGGGGTTATCTGGAAAATAGTTACATGATGCAACATCAATACCAATATCTATGGAGGGGGATGATCTGGAAATTATAAACATCAGACACCATCAATACCAATATGCATGTCGGGGTATTCTGTAAAATAGTAAAATAGTTCACCATCAAAATCAACATTTAGGGAAAGGGTTAATCAGGATTATAGTAAAATCATCCACCATCAATACCAACAGGTCTGGATATGTTGATGTTAACACAGTCGGAAACCAGGTTGAAATAGAACAAAAGAATCGAAGCTCTTTATTAGAGAATGCGAAAAAATACTACTGTATAGTTTACTATAGTGACAAAATTTTTAAAAGCTATTAATAGAAACAAACAAAATTGCAATTTTCTTTTCAATTACGAGGTGTTTTATCTTAAAAACACTATTTGCATAAGTTTTCAATTTATCTAGTACATAGTTAAGCAGAACAATTAGATATCAAGTCGACGACATGGGTATTTTTCAAGTTGGATGATGAAAATGCATAACCTCCGATTTTTTTGAAAAAATTACCACGGACGAAAAACATATCAATCTATTAGTTCAGTGATTTTCGTGTCTGCCCTTCCATTATGTGACTGAAGAAAAAATTACAAAAAATGGGTAACAATTGTATCGAAAAGAGAAAATCGAGTGCACCTTTTTATGTTAGGGCATGTTTGAGTTGAGTATTTTGTCTTAATATCGTACAAAGTAAGAATATTTCATACATCGTCTTGCAAATATATGATCGCTGCAATTTAGGGAGTAATTACCTGTTTTCCGATGATTTAGTCATGCATAGAGAGTATTTTAACAGTAAACTTTCCCTGAAAATTGCACCTATTAAAATCTTGAATTTACTTATTACCTTTGATCGTGCTTGACTAACTACCAGGGTGTCATACCACAGAGAAGGTAATTTGTCAAAAATTTAAATTCTTCAGGCAAAAGTCGGAAATACGAAAAATATTTTAAACAGTGCATTGCACAGGTAAACAAATTCGGCTTGAAAACTTTGAAAATCATTTGACCTGACAAAATGTTTGAAAAGAATTTTTTAAAATTGCGGTGGAAATGTCTAAGATAGTGAATATTACTAACTTTTCAGAGAGGTTCGGATTAAAATAAAAGTTTATTACAAAAGGCAAAGAACGGCCAAAAAACCGGTTTATTCTGATTTCATATATCTGTATTAAAATCTGTACCACAATCTTCTTTGAACATTGCATATTATGATACTATTGTGTTTTTTGCACTTTCTATAATGCTAATGTTTGAAAGCAATCATAGTTACAAAGCCTTCTATTAACATCTTCATATATTTAGGAGTCTTATTGTATTACATTGAAACAGAAAATACATATCTCTAAATTTTAAACTTGGTCTTACCTCCAAAATCTATGAAAATAAAACATTCCCCAGTTTAATTTTCCACGTTTTTTCGCCATTTCTTTCATCACAAGGTATGTCAATAACAGGCCACTGTAGAATGAAAATTGCAAATAAAACAAAACAATCAATATTTAAAGTATATGTCAGTTATCTATTAATTTTAGAGAATAAATCTAATTGTTTGTACTCTACACTGGAACATTTTAGCCGTGTGTTTCCAAATTAATTTTAACCTTGACTATTATTTCATATGTTGTTACCAGATAAACAGTAAAATCACAACAAAAACTAGAGGCTCTAAAGAGCCTGTGTCGCTCACCTTGGTCTATGTGCATATTAAACAAAGGACACAAATGGATTCATGACAAAATTGTATTTTGGTGATGGTGATGTGTTTGAAGTTCTTACTTTACTGAACGTTCTTGCTTCTTACAATTATATCTATAATGAACCTTGCCCATTAGTAACAGAGAAAAATATTTGGTAAAATTTTACATAAATTTACCGAATTAATGAAAATTGTTAAAAATTGACTATAAAGGGCAATAACTCCTTAAGGGGTCAATTGACCATTTAGGTCATGTTGACTTATTTGTAGATCTTACTTTGCTGAACATTATTGCTGTTTACAGTTTATCTCTATCTATAATAGTATTCAAGATAATAACGAAAAACGGCAAAATTTCTTTAAAAATTACCAATTGGAGGGCAGCAAGCCAACAACCGATTGTCCAATTCATGTGAAAATTTCAGGGCAAATAGATATTGACTTGATTAACATATTAACTTCTTGTCAGATTTGCTCTAAATGCTTTGGTTTCAGAGTTATAAGCCAAAATCTACATTTTACCCCTGTTCTATTTTTAGCCGTGGCGTCCATCTTGGTTGAATGGCCAGGTCATCGGACACAATTTTCAAACTAGATACCCCGAAGATGATTGTGGCCAAGTTTGGATTAATTTGGCTCAGTAGTTTCAGAGGAGAATATTTTTGTAAAAGATTACTTAGATTTATGAAAAATGGTTAAAAGTTGACTATAAAGGACAATAACTCCTAAAGGGGTCAACTGACCATTTCGGTCATGTTGACTTATTTGTAAATCTAACTTTGCTGAACATTATTGATGTTTACAGTTTATTTCTATCTATAATAATATTCAAGATAATAACCAAAAACAGCAAAATTTCCTCAAAATTACCAATTCAGGGGCAGCAACCCAACAACAGGTTGACCGATTCATCTGAAAATTTCAGGGCAGATAGATCTTGACCTGATAAACATTTTTATCCCATGTCAAATTTCCTCAAAATGCTTTGGTTTTTGAGTTATAAGCCAAAAACTGCATTTTACCCCTATGTTCTATTTTTAGCCGTGGCGGCCATCTTGGTTGGTTGACCGGGTCACGCCACACATTTTTTAAACTAGATACCCCAAAGATGATTGTGGCCAAGTTTGGATTAATTTGGCTCAGTAGTTTCAGAGGAGAAGATTTTTGTAAAAGATTACTTAGATTTATGAAAAATGGTTAAAAATTGTCTATAAAGGGCAATAACTCCTAAAGGGGTCAACTGACCATTTCGGTCATGTTGACTTATTTGTAAATCTAACTTTGCTGAACATTATTGCTGTCTACAGTTTATCTCTATCTATAATAATATTCAAGATAATAACCAAAAACAGCAAAATTTCCTCAAAATTACCAATTCAGGGGCAGCAACCCAACAACAGGTTGACCGATTCATCTGAAAATTTTAGGGCAGATAGATCTTGACCTGATAAACATTTTTACCATGTCAGATTTCCTCTAAATGCTTTGGTTTTTGAGTTATAAGCCAAAAACTGCATTTTACCCCTATGTTCTATTTTTAGCCGTGGCGGCCATCTTGGTTGGATGACCGGGTCACGCCACACATTTTTTAAACTAGATACCCCAATGATGATTGTGGCCAAGTTTGGTTTGATTTGGCCCAGTAGTTTCAGAGGAGAAGATTTTTGTAAAAGCTAACGCCGGACGACGACGGACGACGGACGACGGACGACGGACGCCGGACGCCAAGTGATGAGAAAAGCTCACTTGGCCCTTTGGGCCAGGTGAGCTAAAAAGGAAAGTCCCAAAATCAAACGGCAAAATCAGAAGCCGAAACACATCAACCGAATGGATATTATTGATTTGGTGCAAGCATTTGCATAATGCATTTTTCTTTTAGTCTTGTCCAAATTTAGACTGTAATGGTTTACTTTCAGAAATTGTGACTTGGATGGGGAGTTGTCTAATTGGCATTTATACCACACCTTTTAGATACAATTCAAAATTGTAACATCTCCAGATGCTTATAATTTCCCTTTATTCTTAATGAAATTTAAGTTTCAATTTGTCGTTTCTTGTGCATCCGTCATTGAGTATTATCCTTACAACAATTCAGATAAACATATGAGGAAAAGAAGCTGTTTTCATTAACCATTACTATCTATTTAATTGTTTACCTCAAAACAAAAAAGGTGTCCACTGATACAAGAGCGTTACTAACAGCAGGAAAGGTAACTCTTTTCATCATTTCAGGCAGAAATGTACCCACGTTATCTGTTAATAAAAATACCCAGTATAAGTATTTAAAGTAAACACAAAATAATCAATAATTTATCGTTCCCAACTGTCTTTCGTTGCTGTACCACAATTACATGACCAGTTTATTGTATGCATATGCATAAGAAGTAGTTAACTTGAACATGTCTGTTGCTATATAAACTCGTCAAAGTTTCAGGTATTGAAAATTTTTCTTGCTCGTCTAACAAAATACACATTACTGATGCTCGAATTAAAGAATGCTAAAAGTCTTGATTTTGAAAGTAAAGAAGTTTCGGTAATGTCACCGGTTTGTTTTACGTAGCTCATACGGTTATTGATTTAAAAGAGTAAAAATTACTAAAGTTTTGACACTTTGTCACATTTTTCTTAAGGTATTTTATATTATCATTTTACAACTGAGATGAATGAGGTCTTTTTTATATTATGTTACGCATTTTCATCTCTTTCAAGAAATAGAATTGAATGCATGAATCGTGTCCAAATTCTTACTTTGTGCACCTAATTTCTGTGTCCACGCTGTTTGTTCAATTGTACGGCGATTTTTCTGGCCTTTTTATGCTAATGACATATTTATATTAATCAATTGAACTCTGGTTTGAAAAATTGTTGCAACTGCTTTAATTTGCAGTCATATACATTTTGTTTTATATTTCTTGTTCCTAAAGATTATAAACTGTTTTGATATATCTATATATAAGTTTTAAAAAACACTAATTCTTGGTTGTACAAATACATTTGACGACGTATTTTATGATGTTATACTATATTTCTAACTTCCTATCAATTTTGTTTTCTTACCAACATCAGAAAGTACAAATATATATGAGTGTCCAAGTATAACCCAAGTCATGGATATAAATCTGATTCCATTGATAGCTGTCAGTGAACCTTCAGGCTGATGCGTACTAAGAAGTTTTGAACCATTAGTATATACAGAAAAGGCTAGCAGGATTTTTCCAAATATTCCTGAAATTGCAAATAGTAGTAACATTTTAGTTATAGACATTTTTTTATTTTCAGACGTATACAAAGTTACATTTGGACATATACAGTTTTAAAGAAAAAACTCAAAATATGTATTATGACAAAACGCTATATACCAATTGCAACTTAAATCTAAGAGAATTAATTTATATTTAATACAACATGATAATGAAATCTGTTTTATATGATCATGCCTTCTTTAAAATAGGTAGTATGTGTTAAGCAAGAAAATGAAAGTGGAAATTAACATTTTGAACACAAATGTTAGTCATAACTGATTGATATATGGCGCTAATATCAGTCATACCTTAGGTAATTGACACAAATGATAGCCATATATGAATAATAACTAATAAATACGTTAGCCATACATGATTGTTATTTGATTGATAATGGACACACATGTCAGCCATACCGGGTTGATTATTGACACACATGTTAGCCATAACGGGATGATTATTGACACACATGTTAGCCATACCGGGTTGATTATTGACACACATGTTAGCCATACCGGGTTGATTATTGACACACATGTTAGCCATAACGGGTTGATTATTGACACGCATGTTAGCCAAACCTGGTTGATAATGGACACACATGTTAGCCATACCGGGTTGATTATTGACACGCATGTTAGCCATACCGGGTTGATTATTGACACGCATGTTAGCCATACCGGGTTGATTATTGACACACATGTTAGCCATACCGGGTTGATTATTGACACGCATGTTAGCCATTTCGGGTTGATTATTGACACACATGTTAGCCATACCGGGTTGATTATTGACACGCATGTTAGCCATATCGGGTTGATTATTGACACACATGTTAGCCATACCGGGTTGATTATTGACACGCATGTTAGCCATACCGGGTTAATTATTGACACGCATGTTAGCCATACCGGGTTGATTATTGACACGCATGTTAGCCATACCGGGTTGATTATTGACACACATGTTAGCCATACCGGGTTGATTATTGACACACATGTTAGCCAAACCTGGTTGAAAAAGGACATACATGTTAGCCATACCTGGTTGATATTGACAGAAATGTACGCCATACCCGGTTGATAATTGACACAGGTGTTAGCATTACCCGGTTGATAATTGACACAAAGTTCGCAATACCCACTTGAAAATTGACACAAATGTCAGCCATACATGCTTGATAATGTTCACTAATGTCAGCGATACCTGGTTGATAATGGACACACATGTTAGCCATACCTGGTTGATAATGGACACACATGTTGGCCATACCTGGTTAATAATGAACACACATGTTAGCCATATCTGTTTGATAATGGACACACATGTCAGCCATACCTGGTTGATAATGAACACATATGTAAGCCATTCCTGGTTGATAATAAACACACATGTTGGCCATATCTGGTTGATAATGGACACACATGTTAGCCATACCTGGTTGATAATGGACACACACGTTAGCCATACTTGGTTGATAATGGACACACAAGTTAGCCATATCTGGTTGATAATGGACACACATGTTAGCCATACCTGGTTGATAATGGACACACATGTTAGCCATACTTGGTTGATAATGGACACACATGTTAGCCATACTTGGTTGATAATAGACACACATGTAAGCCATATCTGGTTGATAATGGACACACATGTTAGCCATATCTGGTTGATAATGGACACATATGTTAGCCATACTTGATTGACACGTTTGAGCCATACCTGGTTGATAATGGACACACATGTTAGCCTTACCTAATTGATAACTGACGCAAATGTAAGCCATACCTAATTGATATTGGACACAAATGTTACGCATACCTGGTTGATATTGTACTATTTGATCACTATCTGTGAGTAATGGGATTTTCTCGTTTGCCTCAACTGCAACTATTTCATCGGGTCCCTTTTGCTTTGCGGCCTGTTGCCACTTAGGCCACTGTATTAATGCTATATCGTATGCAGTACCAGCTGTCATTATGGTTATGAAGAAGGATATTACCACGCTAAAAATAAGTAGAAGAACTTTTTGTTGAAATACACACATTTGTTTGAAAATACCCTTTATCATCGTTGTTTTTATTATCGTTCCACAAATCACACCATTTGTATATTTGAGCAAAAGTAGGGTTACGGGATATGATTTAATCTTAATGATAGTATTAGAAACTAATTATTAATAAAATTAAGGTAGTCTTTTGAAGCAGGAATTCTTCAATTAAGCATACATAAATGTATTATTTCTCATCTTAAACATATATAGTTAAATATAAACTTTACTACACGGCTACTTACAGTACGATTACAGCTCTAGTATCATACGGTCTATCTGGTTCTTGGCATTCTGCTTGGAAGGCTATAAATAAGTTGTTTGTCACATTTTTCACAGCTGTAAGTTAAATTGAATAAAATATCAATGTCAATGTAAAAAATATTTCATGAAAAGACAGTTTTCAAATTCAAATAAGTATATATATACATATATACCCAGGTGGTCGTGTGGTCTAG
This sequence comes from Mytilus trossulus, assembly GCF_036588685.1. Classification (NCBI taxonomy): domain Eukaryota; kingdom Metazoa; phylum Mollusca; class Bivalvia; order Mytilida; family Mytilidae; genus Mytilus; species Mytilus trossulus. Next base: position 22,626,960 of record NC_086374.1, on the reverse strand, counting down.
CGGGACGGCTGCAGTGCAGGCGATTTGGTGTCACGATATCACAGTAGCGTGGGTTCGAATCCCGGCGAGGGATACATCTGTTATAGGGTTGTCACTGACTCAGACGTGCTTATGAATATAATTATTTTCTGTGACTGTATCTTACATTAATTCATAGGATCCTTTACTATAGATAATTTAGCTGATCTGTAACAATAACATCTTCATGCCTTATATATCATGTACTGTAGTACGCCGCTAGATTAAAACTGACGTGGAAAGGTAACACATGGCCAGCGAAAGCTCTTTTTTTGAGAGCCCAGGTGGTCGTGTGGTCTTGCGGGACGGCTGCAGTGCAGGCGATTTGGTGTCACGATATCACAGTAGCATGGGTTCGAATCCCGGCGAGGGAAGAACCAAAAATTTGCGAAAGCAAATTTACAGATCTAACATTGTTAGGTTGATGTTTAGACGAGTTGTATATACATTATGTACACAGCCATTTATCACCATCATTGATGGCGATCCGATGGATACATCTGTTGTAGGGTTGTCACTGACTCAGACGTACTTATGAATATAATTATTTTCTGTGACTGTATCTTACATTAATTTATAGGATCCTTTACTATAGATAATTTAGCTGATCTGTAACAATAACATCTTCATGCCTTATATATCATGTACTGTAGTACGCCGCTAGATTAAAACTGACGTGGAAAGGTAACACATGGCCAGCGATAGCTCTTTTTTTGAGAGCCCAGGTGGTCGTGTGGTCTAGCGGGACGGCTGCAGTGCAGGCGATTTGGTGTCACGATATCACAGAAGCATGGGTTCGAATCCCGGCGAGGGAAGAACCAAAAATTTGCGAAAGCAAATTTACAGATCTAACATTGTTGGGTTGATGTTTAGACGAGTTGTATATACATATACTTGATATACTAATTCAAAACGTATGCATATATAGAAGTATTAATATACTGTACAGTTAATGAATTGAATTATCTGATTTTCACAGTTTCTAACAATTTCCAAGAAATCATAATATAAGTGATAACTATATAATACGATTAATCTATTAGTACACAGTTTGTAAAGAAGTTTATCGATAGTTATGGATTCTGCCAATTTGACAAGGATATGGGGCATCAGTACATGCACAGCGAAAACCCCCAAACAGGAAAGAAACAAAGCTTGTATTGGTGTTCTTCATCTCAAGATCATCGCATTATATGTGTCTTGTACTGACAATACTCTCATATTATTAATGGTTTTTACTGATGATTAAACATTACAACATTTAAAAATATACAAGATGCATTTATTTTTTAGAAATTTTATGCAATGGTTGGAATAAATCATACATACCTATATCAATCAAACGTTGTGTATCATTGACTGTACAGCTGTTTGGCATACACATTCCAATATTTAACGGGGTGTACTAAAAAATATTCAATTCCGATTAAAATATGCTAACATATTAATATTGTGCGATCTTTTCATTTTGCGTTGAAAGAAAAATTCTTGCTTTTCAGAGGATCTAAGACGCAGTTTTAAGATTTCGAAAATTATCGCTCCTCTGCATTTTGTTATAAATTTGGTTTTTTTTTTCAAATTTGAAAAACAGTGAAGATACGAGCGTCAACACCAATAAGTTGAAAAAAGGTAGAGCGCCATAGCGGGGAGTAAAAGACGAACAAAAAAACTGTCTATGTAATTCTGATCCATAAAAATGTATTATGTCATGCTCTCTTTTTATTTCTTACATTGACCTTTATTTTCAAATTACCTGTTTTAATACATTTGACATTTTGTACCTCAGCTTCATAACTATTTCGTTTAAGAAAATAACTTGTTGCTATGACTATGTATGTTTGTTTTATGTTCTCAATTTAAAAAGTCATGAAGACAAACAATAATGGCGGGTAAAAATCTGATCGTTCCGTAACTTGGATACGTTTTTTTTAAAACTTTGTGTCAATGAAATGCCCGGACTTACCAGACGAGCAATGTTATTAAGATTGATTGTTACGTTACTATACCAATACATAAGATCAAGTGTAATATCTCACCAGTGGTAGTATTGGTGGTAAAGCTTGTATGTTAACTACGGTAACCATGCAATACTGTGTTCCAAAAGCATATGTTAAATTATTAGCGACTGTTTGACCTTCGATGTCTAGACATTCTTCATAGTCACCCAGCCATTTGAATCCCCCGCCCAGCAAATTAGCAGGGGGTTTACCTGCAGAGTCTAACACTGAAAACAAAAAACATGTCGTTAATCGTACTGATGATTATTTTAGTATTTCTATCATAACTAGTGGAATATAAAAAGTCTTCTACTTACAATTTCAATAAACATATTGAACGAAAATTGGCTCTTATATTAAAATACTGAACAAAATACCTATGCATCGTATAGGTACCATATCTTTGTTTATGTGTCACACCTTTCCAACTTAAAGGCAGAAATGAAAAGGAAACTTAAAGAAATCGACAGTTGAATTTTCAAATCGAGCTGTAATCTGGCATACATGTTTTGCTTTTGAAATGAACAATATATCTATTTTATATTAGAACTGTCTACCTGCAAAGAGGATGAATTAAATACCTTGCGAACAGGTTTGTTATATTTATGATATTTGCTTTCTGGACAATTGCTAACGCATGTACCGAGTGAGACTAGTTGCGTTGCCATGTGTACCATCATACGATTCAACAGTAAAATAAGATGTTTGACAGACCATAGGCAACTGATTGTAGGTCTATAACAAAATTAGCATGTATCTAGAGACTTGAGACCCTCTGATATTGTTACGATTGACAGGTTTATTGCATTACCATGTTAGATAGACTCCCTAATATTTTTCTATTAAAAGAATGGATTTATTTCTTTGTATTGACAAGTTCACTTAATGTTCAAATAATCTATACAGGGGTCTAATGTCACCCAATTTTCAACCTTTGTGTCCTTTTTCTCGAAAACTGTATTGGCTATTCTCCTTAACTTGTCTTTTTAATTTTAAATTTATAATTTTTCTTGGTTTTATATATTTCTTTTCAATTGTAAACTATGATCATAATCTGCCTATTTTCTCATGTATGTCTTGATATCTTTAAAGTTTATCTACATTTCGACTGATATTTACTTCGATCGATGTGTTAGCATTCGAATTTTGTTTGAAATATTGTATAAAAAAGAGCTGGCGATTTTTATCTGTTAATTAATTTTGTCTTGTTTAAAAATGTTGATCGTTACTCGTCAATCTAGTATGCTATTCGCATGATTTTTGAGTCCTTTACTGAATAGAAAGACTTACTTCTCAGTGCCCAAAATTGTTGCTGATTGATTCCTTCAATTATACCATTTGCATGAATTTTACAAAGTTCTGATATGCCTGGTTCAGGTGGCTTGGTTGGTTCTTGGTTTGAACTGGTACTTACAACACCTGGAATTTCTGTCACATTGTCTGCTAAAACATTATTGTGTGCTGTTAACTCTTGTCGCAGACTGAACACTTTTCTAAGATCTGTAGCTGTGCCTATGGATTCGGCCAATTGTGCATATTTCAATGGCGATTTTTTTATATTATACCTTTGTTCTTGAAAAAGTCTGTTCACGTGTAAAAAATTATCCAAATATCCCTTGTTTTGATTTAAAGAATAAACTTGTATAGTGAAAAGAAGAAGACACGATAAAACTGACAGATTCATTTTAGGAATATTCCCCAGATCTGAGTTAGAGATTGACCACCTTATTGTTCACAAACTTGATTAAAAGTGAGTCATTTTGTAACTTTACTTGGGATAATATTTACTGATAACTTGAAATATAAATATTTTCATTCTGACGTTTATCACAATTACAAAGGACAGTGTGCATGTATCTCTCATGAATGATGACATATACATGTGACATAAAGGGCAATAATGAGAATTAAGTTCAATTTTATATAATGCACATTTAATCCTATGTTTAACCTTCAAATTAAATTCATCTAATTTAGTCTTTAAATATTTAGTCTTTAAATTTGATATTGAAAAAAAAACAAGAAAAATAAAGGGGGACAATAAAATGAGTTGATTAATTGATGTATTGTTAATGGTTGTTCAACACAACTTTCAGCATATTTTCTTTGTAATAGGGACGAATGTGTGTTTGTTCAGAGAACTATCATAACCCATTTGGAGTAAAAGTTGCCGTAGTTCACAAAATTATCAAGGTCATTTAGCAAACAAGGCAAAACTTATTTTCATAAAACTTAGAAAACCACATTGCATGCAAAATGAATACTTCTAAAGTGGGCATTAAATAGAATGTCTATACCCATAATATGTCGTTTTTCAATAAAATCATCGGTCATATAAATTGATGGCGTGATAAAAGAGATAAATAGATGGTTATCATCTGGGGCACAAATATTGTGTAATAGGTAAACAAAAAATTATATAAAACTTTCGTCATTGAAAACGCGTTCTCACAAAATCATTGCAAAAAATCTTCCTTTTTTTAGACAAACTAGGTACAAATGTATGCATTCAAGCATGTCTTTGGATTCATTCAGAATTGATTCACACCACACTTTCGTATGGTAGGTTGGCTGTTATCTGAAATCTGGATGTTATTGATAGTAAGAAAATATTGATAATCCCGATAGTAAGTCGAGCTACTGGCATATCGTTTTAGTATATTAGGATTTTCATTTAGGACACTTATATAATTTGAATATGCTGTAGAATAAAACAATATTCAGTCGAAAAATTCTTTAAAACGTATAATTTAAATAAAGAAAAAAACACTTTTAAACTCTTTATTAATTTAAAAGTACTAAAATAGAACAAAGTTGGTTAATCAAAGTTTTAATGCCATATGGAACTTGTATTTTTTATTCCCCTCTATGAATCATTCGTCACTCACTGTGAAAAAATATTAAAGGACAACCGACGAGCGCTAATGAAGTAAAAATTTGATCCTTGCAGCCGAAACGGTAATTCTTCATTCTTGTTGTTTGCATTCATAGCTTTGCGCTATAAATAAATGACTTTAAAACTATAATAAAATTGAGAAAGGAAATGGTGAATATGTCAAAGCGACAACCACCCGACCATAGAGCAGACAATATAACATGACTTATACGGTTGAGATGCTCCTGTTGGTGGACCCTCTTCCGAAGGTATCACAAGCCTAGAAGCTAATAATGTTTTTCTGGCAAGAAAAAACGAATATTCATTCAAATATTGTTGTATATGTCTTTTATGCATAACTCTGATTCCTTTGAAGATTATTTATATATTGGTATACTTCTTAATTACATGTATGTCACCTCGTCAATTTTTGTATTTCAAAATTCGGAATTTCAAGCATTTAGCCCTCGGGCTTCTCTGAAGAGATTATAAATGAGAAAATGCGCATTTGTTAGCGTTAAATGATTAGTACTCCATTTTTATGTATATCACATGACAATGATGTAGACTTTTTTCCACCGTGTTCTGATTATTTACCTCCATGGTACCTTCTGTCTCTTTTATTTTTTGATTTAGTCTTTGGGGTTTGGGGGGGGGGCGCAAGGGCAGTAACAGTTTTACCAGGATATTTATGATATTTATCATTTTTGATTTGAATGCATTTAATTGAGTCCGACAGATTACTCGAAAATTGATGTTTTTTTTGTTTTTCCCTGTCTGTGACGAAAGTTTAAGAATGCGAGACACAGGGATTACAACCCGACTGTGGCGTTAACTATTTCTATAAAGTTTTGTATTTAAGAAGGTAAGAGACCTGGTTGCTTCATACTTTATAGGTTCATTATGTTTTCGTCGCTCATGTGTCCACTTTCCTTGACATAATTTTCATGGTTTAGTAACTGCTTAATTAAGAAATTTATTGTTTATCTTTCATGTGAATCGATCAATAATTATGAGAAATAGGATAACTGTATTTGGTATATGGGTTTCTAGCAACGTCTACGTTTCCGTCAGACTTGACTCACCTGACCTCAATCACATTTCATGGATCAGATGTCAAAAAGTAAAATCACAAAAGTACTGAACTCAGAGGAAAATAAAATAGGAAAGTCCCTAATCACATGGCAAAATCAAATGACAAAATACATCAAAATCAAATGGACAACAACTGTCATATTCCCGACTTGGTTCAGGCATTTTCAAATGTAAAAAATGGTTTTATAGCATTAAACCTCTCACTTTGTACGACAAGTTATATTTCGTTATATTTACAATGACGCGTGAACTAAACAGACATAAGAAATGAAATAGTCAAATATGGGTACAGCAGTCATCATCATGTTACAATTTAAAATTAAACAATTTCGAGTGTCTGACGTCAGAAAATGTCTACGTCACAGTTTTTTGCCGTTCAATATTTATACAAACAACTCTAAAATTTCACATGGGCAATGTTAGCATACAGGTTTAAAAAATCAAAAGTATAATAGAATTAATTTCAGAAACATACCGAGATTTGAAATAGTCGCAGAATTTATACATCAAGACCATCCTGTACTATTTGTAAAGTTGATACGGAATAATTATCAACAAGGACTTCGTACCTTCCGCTGACTTTTTTTTCTCAAGAAAACGGACGAGACGTTATTTGAGATACCCCTGGTTCGTCAACTTTCTGATCAGACACACATCAAAGTTAAAGTGTGTGTGGATTTTCGTTTTGCAAATACTAAAACCTTAGGTCTTTTCTTGAGTATGGTAAAATTGCAAGACAAGCACATGATCATGCTAGTTTCATCTGACCTTGACCTAATGTCCATAGAGATTGCGCAATGTAAAAATTTTCAAATACTTTAAGCAGATGATTAACTATTGTATTATATGGAGTAGATGGCTTTCGAGAAGTTAACATTTGTCCTTAACTCATTTATATGGTTCATTTAGACAAAGGTAGGTCTCCTTTGTAGTTAGTTTCTCTTTTGAAATTTTATAGTTATAGATCATTATATTTTGTGTATGGAAAGATAATGAGGTGTATAATCTGGATTTAACTCCATATTAATGATAAATGTGTTTATTTTAACTTTTCCTGGTGAAGTGTGTTTCTGAGATACTATAAGCTTTAGGTAAACTATATTTGCTTCATGTAATGATGTGAAGTGTTCATGTCTGTCTGACATGTATCATAAAAAGTGAAATCACAACAAATACTGAACTCTGATGAAATTCAAAACGGAAAGTCCGTATTTAAATGGCAAATTCAAAAGTTCAAACACATCAAATTAATAGATATCAACTGTCATATTCCTGACTTGGTACAGGCATTTTCTTATGTAGAAATGGTGGATCACACCTGGTTTTATAGCTAGCTTAACATCTCATTTGTATGACAATCGGATAAAATTCCATTATATTGACAAAGATTTGTGAACAAATAAAAACAAGACATAACAGCTAAACAAAAATCAAAAATAGGGTCACAGCAGTCAACATTGTGTCATTAATCACGTTATACAACCAAATATATAAACAAACAATAATATCATCATGAATGTCTTTTACAAGTAACTAATTACCAAGATAATAAGTACATGTAACTACTTTATGTAGCTTCCTTTAATCAAAAGGAATGTACTTGTTGAGCGTTAATACATTTGGGTATAAGTGGTGTGTCGGAAAAGTCATTTAAATGAAGAATAAAAGCTAAACCGAAGAGCACAGTGGTATATCAAGGAACTTTTATTTTGACATAATATTAGAAAATTTCACAGCAGCATCCAGATAAATGTAAACTTTCACATGCGCATACACTCATTTGTCATAGCATCTCACTCGATATACAAATGTTTGAAATTTTGATAATCAAAGCACTCAGTTTTTATGCCCTTTACTTTTAAATATAACTTTTTCGAGTCCCATCATCGGTGCCTCAAAGGCCAAAGATGCAAGAAACGCTCCAGCATATGACAAAACTAGATGACCAATAAATTCATATATCTGAAAACATAAAATTAAAAATCAACATTCTTGTTTGTCCTAGAAAATTTTCACACAGTATAAATAAAGATAAACAATTCAGTTTGATAAAAAAACATGTCATTTTATGTCTTTTTATGTGAGATGATCTTGGCGACGGTCACCACTTCTTGAATGTCATCCCTCCTGGCTTACGTCATTGCAATTAGGACGGCGGCTTACAAGATAAGTTCGGAGGAACATAGAAATACCATGTAAAAGTATGCAATCTGACAATATATATTTAGATTAAATAGATATAAGGAGAAGAAAACTGGTTAGTGTTAAACTATACAAACGGGAAAAACAACGGTCTTATTTTGTTTAATGCATATGTCATCGTTTTATCAATAAAAATAATATCTCTGTTATAAACAAATATAACACAATAAGCATGTAAATGGTATACTACTTTATACTCACAATTTCTATATCAGATAAATGAATAATTCTTCGTCGTGTATAGAGGTAGTGATATATCACAATGGGATGTACCAGATATGCACAATATGTTAATCTACTCAGTGGAATAAAGCCTTTCCAAGATAGAACTGTATTCACATAACCTATAAAATATTTAAGGAATGACTGTAATATTTTTTCTGTCTATGAAGAAATAACATAAAACAATTGATGCACACTGTATAATATTGAAAACAACACGTTATTAATTTCTTGCGTCCGAAGCGCTTTTCTGTATAACGCGCGTAGCGGGATATTTAACAGTGTGCACCACATGTTTTATGTCATTTCATATAGACAGAAAAATATTACAGCCATTTCTTAAAATTTAATTCTTAATTCAACTTTAAACCGTAGAACACCATGATAAAACGTTGATGTCGTCACGGTCGAATGACTAAATTATTTTATGGGCTGAAAACAAAATAAGCCAATAAGAAGACTCGTTACATCCAAAATCAAATTATTGTGAAATGTCTCATAAAGATACAAAGATAAAGATAACCAAAAAACCAACCTGGTAAAAGCCTGGCGAATGGTTAAGTAAAAAACGGTCCGAAGTTCTTGTTGTGCCGTTTTACTTAGTTGTAGTATGTTTTCTTGATTTTTGAGAATATACGAGATGTCAGATCACTCTTGTGCTAAATGCTACTTCAGAAATAGATTGTTTACAACATTTATCTGAATACAAAATACTTATTCAAAATAAATGTATCTTATTAAAATTTAAACGTGTCGCATGCGCTTTTAAAATAGAAACAACAGGGATTATAAACTGTAGTTATAACACGAAAAGCAACAACCGCACATGTAATGATATATGATATAGAAAAAAGGTGAAAAAGTTGACAAATGACCTATCCATAAAAAAATTATATTCAATTAACGATATGCTATAAAATTGTGCTTACCTCCATTTCCATGAGCACAAGCAAAAATGACCCAGGCCACAGCAGCACCCCAGACGGTTCTATGTACTGTTATGTAGAACGAAGATATCTCCCTTGATTCGCGACCTCCATTTACGTCATCATATATACCATATAAAACTGCGCATGCTGATACACCCGCTATCAACCAACCAAATAGATTGAGAAACTATCCAGATAAATAAAAATCTAAGGTTATTTTGGGACCTTTGGTTGTCGTAGCATTCTTAGAAAACATGTATTTATCGATCCTTATTTGGGCGGAAAGAACCTGTTTCAAATTTACAATTAAAAATCAAACCATAAATTAGTCTCGTTCTTCTTTATTGTATATTTCGCCAAAGTAATTTTTGCCCCTTCTCACCAACTTATCCCCTGTAGCACAAGAAAAAAGCTTTCGCCCATCAACCGTCCGAATCGAAAACGAATGGTTGACGGAAGTAAAGCTCATATGCGTGCCACAGGGGACTTGTCGAGCTGATCTTTAAATTATGATGTTTGGTTGCTTTTTTTTAGCCCTGTCAATCTAATGTAAATTTAATACTTACTCTGTTCATTTTGAACTTTAAGTCTGTTTTATAAAGTAAATATCCGGTAAACATGCCAACAAGGTATGGTCCCATTCTGAAGTATGGCCGAGAGTAGATTTCATAGTAGTGGGTCATGTTACCTCTAAACATAAACAATAATACATGCATATAAATCAAACAACATGAACAAATAATGGTTAAAACCAACACAAATGCAACCAGTTAATTATACTAAATGATTTTCTATTTATCTGTAAAAATATTTGTTTTCAAAACATATTAAAATAACAATAAAAATCAAATATCGAATGGAGACATGAACGTACATTATAATCAAAACTAATAAAAAGAAATATGAACAGGTTAAGGTAATTCTTATTCATAGAAAACATAAATGATTAACAAAATCAACGAAATTCCCTATAACACTATAAGATGCTTCAAAAAGAATTTGTTATTCATACGAATGAATGAAGGATATAAGTTTTAGTTTACTAGCATGTTATTTTATATTTGCATTGCTCATTGTGGCGACCTACGTTCTCATTGGTTGACTTCTACATCATTTGGTCTTTGGTGGAGGGAAGTCTGACTATCATACCAAATTTATTTTTTTATTAGATTAAAAAAATATTATTCACCCGTCAAACGATGACATTGGAACCTCCCACTTCGTAGCCATTATTCCAGTTGCTATCCATGTTCCACATAGAAATGCTAATAGTATGGCGTAACCAATCATCGGATAACTAAAACAAATATAAATAACATTACCTTTATATATACTAATCAAGCCAAAAAGTGTTTGTAATTTTACGTAATAGTTAAAACTAAGTGAATTGATTTGTCATGCAATAGTTAAATTCATACCATATTTCAATTATTCGTTCAAAGTCAAGATTCTGTAATTCAGTGGTGCGTGGTCATGTGGGGTTTGTCGTTCGTTGTTGTATATCATAAACATAATATCTGCTTTTCGTTTGAATTGTTTACATTTTGTCATTCCAGGGTCCTTTATAGCTGACTATGTGGGGCTCCCTAATTGCGGAAGGCCTATAATATTTGCTTACATCATTGATGTCTTATTAGCAATCATACCATCTCTCCGTATTATTCAAATTGCTTGCTTTGTTGTTAGCCAGTTTTTGGGCGTTTGTTTTTTTATTGTTTACAGTACTCAATTTTGACACTCTAATGACGTTTAAGCAATAATTATTCTAGTTAATAAAAAATTGTCAAACGAGCATAGCAATTTGTATCCTTTGATCAAACATCTTGTGAAAGGGTCACCATAGTATTTAAAACAAACTTACAAAAATAATGGCAAAATAATCAAAGGACTGAGTACAAAAAACTGCATGTCATTAGCAAGATACCAAGCCCATCCAAAACACTGAAATACATATTTTTAAAAAAGCGATGTATTGCAATTAATATCACAACTAACGCTTTCAACACGTATGGATAAAAGAAAATTGAGAGCAGAAAGAAGACAAATCCACAGGTTGTACATTGGTATAAGTAAAAGAAAGAACTTTATTTCAAAAAGAACAAACTTCAATTAATATTATCTAAAGTGTGCTTACTTGTGGTTTTCGTGTAAATCCTATATTAATAATTAACCACCAAACCAAAAATTGAGCGCATTATAATCTTTTCTTAAATGAAAACGTTTCGGGTTATAAATTATGTTTGAAAATAAATGTGTTTCTGTCATTCTTGAAAACAGTGGGCAAAACTGTTATATTTATCTAGTTTTCCAAAACTATGCTTATTGCATTGATAAATTGGCAACTAGTGGTGTCACTGTGTCGTCAAAAACACAGCTACCTTAAATTACCATTTTACACATAGAAAAAAATAGATATTTACCAAGGTAAGTCTTACTCATACAGATATTCCACATCAACATTATCATTATGAAATACATCTTGTAGAAAAATATGAGTGTATGTAAAGCCTACTATTAAGGTCATGACAAGATCTAAAAAATGAGGCCATTAAGATAGATTTTGAAGTTTTGCAAAACATGACGCCCTTATTCAAATATTTTAGACAAAATTCTAAAATGTAGATAGTTATATCTGATAAATTTGCACATGATCATTTATAAAAGTTTCATCTTATTAATGTGCAACTCCTAAATATCAAATATTAAAAAGGTCATTAAAAATGCTAATCAGTTTAGATATCTTACCGTATCTTCTGGTTTTTCAAAGAAATTATTGATATACAAGAGATTGTAATACCAGGAATTTTTACAGTAATTATACTCCGCGCCATCTTTTTTCCAAAATGGACCACTCCCAATGTATGGAAAGAGTGAAACATATACCATCAGTACCAACATGTAAGGTGGTGTCAACCTAAGAAAAGAAAAATAATTTCAGGAATCTGCACCTAAATGTGAACAAAAATATTACAAGTTAAAAATTTGTTGCGTTTTTCTGTTTTTACCTTCAAGAAAAAGTATTGAGATGATACAATTAACGCCTGGAGTCGACATCAATAAGGTGTCGAAATCAGAAATCAGAAGCTGGTTATTAAATTTAGATAATGATGCCAAATCAAAACAGAACACAGTTTTAGGCAACTGGTAATTGCACTCTTTATTTTGACGATACTCTACTTTGCATATTTCTTATTATATGTGTTGTATGCATACCTCCAAAATCTATGGAAGTAAAACATTCCCCAATTGAGTTTTCCTCCATTTTTCTTTAGTTCTTTCATGACTATATACACAAGTAACGTCCCACTGAAATATAAATGCATACTGTAATATTGAAATGGTAAACAGTAAATAAGTAATACTGAGACTGCATATATGTTCATGTAAATATGAATTGTATTGTTGGACATAATATCTTATTGGATGAATTAGTCTACTTACCCATCTTTGTAACAAATAATCCATTGACAACCTTTTTTGAACACGTCAATACGCGAGAAGACGAATATTTTTTGAAAATTTGAACACTTCTGAATACTGAAATTCCAAACAATACAAAAGTTAACTTTATTGAATTTACCAGATAATTTATTTATGTCTATAAATTCTCTGCAATACTCGTGTTAAAACTTTTCTATGTAACATACCTTTGCCCACACGTTCCCCTAGTTCCCTTTTACATAACAGATAATACATTTGATTTTTGAAATCTATTAAGCGTTTTTGGATTTCGTTAACGATTTCAATGTTTGATGATATATCAACAACAAAATAACTTCAAATAAACAGCAACATTTACCTAAGAACAAAAAATGTATCTACCGAAACCAAGGCATTACTGATGGCAGGAAATGTTGCTCTTTTGATCATCTTGGGTAGAAAACTTCCTACATTATCTGGAATGAAACATTTCGCTAAAATTTTATCAAATATTAATACGAGGACAGTTTTTGTTTTCGAACATTGCAGTGTTTTATAGATCTACCAAAGTACATCCTTTTATTTGTGTAAAGCCAATGATGTGTTTTAAAGCTATTACGTTTTCTCGAAATGACTACTGACGGTAGGTTGAATACAAAAATTTATGACAAACACGATGATTTTTCCTATAGTCAACTTTCCATATCTGTGTAACAACATCCCAGCGGCACCAGCATATGGAGTATATGTGTCTCAATTGCTACGTTACTCTAGAGCTAGCTCAAAGTGAGTTGATTTTTTGTTTTTTGGTTTTTTTTGTTATAAAAAAGTAATCATCCTTTATTGATATTTTTACATTTGTTAGTGGATACATCAAATACCGGTACCTTATCCCGGCCTCGTTAACCGTTAATAGCATATAATTAGTTTGATTAGTATTTGTTAGTTTCTTTAACTGTAATATATACATTCATAAACCATTGTAAATTCTAATATATCCAACTAAAACATTATCAATATCGAATGATCAATAAATCTGAATAGTTAAAAAAAAATAATAAATTATAAAGAATAAATAAATAAAAAACACAGAAGTTTTGAATTTTGGAAAAAAAATTAAAAAAAATAAAATAATAAATATATTTTACTTGCAGGATATATTTATTCAAATATTTGCATACAGGCAATAACTTAGAGGAACCTACATGTAGTTATAAACATAGACAAAACATCAAGCATATATATAAAACCAGCATATAACAGTATTAAGTTATAACATAGGTGGTGGTGTGGATAAGGAAAGGAATGTACGTATAAATAATTCTGGTACATAATGTACCAATTTTTGATAATAGACTAGTCTTCTAAAATCGGAAGCCAGGGGTCCCAGCAGATATTGGCCTTATGAAAAGGTTTTCTTTTAAAAAATAAATTCTTTTCTAGTACCAGAGATTCTTTGAGGTAGTTTTTAAGTCCTGTAAAATTTACAATATTTTCACAGAGTTTAGTTCTGTAAATATAGAATTTTGTCAGGAGTATTATTAAGTTTTTTATCCTATCATTTCCATTGTTACCTAAATTTCCAAATAAAATAATATCTATATTAACTGGAATCAATATTTGTGTTTGGTTATAAATCCAATCACCAAGTTCAATCCATAAATCTGAAATTTTATTGCATGTCCAAAATTTGTGCTCAATATCTTCAATAGCTTCATTACTGAAAGTACATTTATCTGATTGTTTTACCTTAATTTTAAATAAAAATTCATTTGTGCCTATGATTCTGTGCACTATTCTGTACTGGAACCAATGAAGTTTAGAGCTTTTTGTGGTGTCGAAAGAAATATTATGCACTTTTTTCAATCAATTTTTTTTTTTAATCTTAAAGACCATTTATCTTCACAAGTAGGCCTAGTATTACTTTTTTCTAAGAAAATATTATACATATCTTTTGATCCTTTAACTGACAAAAAAAATGTTCTAATATTATTTGGTAGAACTGGTCCATGAACTTTATAAAGATTTTCTATAGAGATATTATGTTTAAGTGAATTTTGATATGATTTTATTGCTGATATAACTCCATTATAAACTAGAAAGTTAGATTTAATTTCATAAATATTTTTCCATTGTTCAAACGACATTAATTTACCCTCATTATCTACCAGATCATTAATTAACAAAATACCGTTATCAGCCCAGTCTTTATAGAACACAGATCTGCTACCTATTTTAATATTTTCATTATTCCAAAGCGAAACTGTTAAAAATTCTTCTTCATTTTTTGGTTTAAGTTTATTTTGCATTTCTGTCCATGCTTTAAAAACATCTTTCCAAAAGGGGTTATTACATTTGTTTGGTGGGCCTAGAAATACTAGATCTTTAATATTAATATTGTATGTGCTTTCTATAAGTTTTTTGAGTTTTGTATTGTTTTTTAGCAACCGTCGGACCCACGTTAATTTTAACCCTTTTATATATTCTTCAGTATCTAACATTTTCAGCCCCCCAAATTTATGTTCCAGACATAATATTTTTCTTTTAATCTTGTCAGGTTTGTTTTCCCAAATAAATGAATATAGTGTACGAATAAGTTGTTTAAGAGTAGTATTGCAAGTTGTTGGTAATGTTAGAAATAGATGATTTAATTTTGAAATAATTAGTGTCTTGATAATTGTTATCTTTCCCACTGGAGTAAGTGTTTGTCTAGACCAAATATTGATTATATTTCCAATTTCTTTTATTTTAGGATAATAGTTCATAGATTCCATTTCTTGCAAATTGACAGAAAAGTTTATTCCTAATAGTGTAAACCTACTGGAACCCCATTCCAATCCCCACTTTACACACATGGTATCTTGACTATATTTTTTCTTTCCTATCCATACCACCTTAGTTTTGTCTAAGTTCATACGGAGACCAGACCTTTCAGCATATTTATGTAAAAAGCGGAGAGATGCGTCAAGGGACTCTGGTGTACCGTCAAGAAGTGAGTTGATTTTGTTGAACGAGAAATACTGCTTTCTCAAAAGTTGCTAAGACAGGGCTATGAATCAATCAAATTAAGGTCATCACTCAAGAAATTTCACGGTCGCCAATATGAATTCATTGGCCATTATGACAAAAGTGTGTCAGAAATCATATCTGATATTCTTCCTCATTCATAATAACGATCCATCATTACCGAACTGAACAAAGAAATAACACGACGGATGCCGTATACAGTGCAAGAAATTATTACCCTTCCGGAGCATCTGATTTCAGTCCCGGTTTTTTAGGTTGAGTTCGAGGTGTTTCTTAACCATTGTTTATAACTGTTAATGTAAATGTTCTTTGGTTGTGTGAGTCTTTGTTTACTCCTTATTTTTTTTTATTGTTATTGTATATTACTATGCATGTTGATTTGTTTTATTTTTTTTAATTTTAATTAATCACGATTAAACAGCGTACACCTTAAAAATTGTACTATATTATATACAGTTTAATTTTTGTATTACTGTCATAAGAATTTGCTGCCATAAAACATGCAAACAACACGGCGAAGGCGTTTTTATTTAGGTACAACAGAAAAGAACACCATTGCTATCGAGGTTGGTGAAAACAATTAAACACATTGCAATACCTAAGTCCTTTTTAAAACTACATATAACATAGAACTATTTTTTAAGGTTTCGAGTTTTTTCTTCTTCTTTACATGATCCGAACTAACATTGCAAAATGTAACTGTTTATTACTTGAATTGTTCGTAATATTATCTATGATATTATATCTATCTTATTTCTAGTATTATTTGTATATTTTAATTCAACCATCACTACTGACTCTATAAAGCAGAAACACAATTCGAGTACTTTGCAGTAAACGCAATCAATTGCTTAGATTTTCTTACGTTCATCAAAATATCTTACCAACATCACTCAAAATGAAGCCGTACGCATGTCCAAGTATAACCCAAGTCATGGATATAAACCGTATTCCATTAATAGCTGTTAATGAACCTCCTGGTTGATTTGTATTTAATATCTTTGAACCATTGGTGTAAACAGAAAATGACAGTAACAGCCGACCCAACATTCCTGGAAATATTATAAGATTTTTTTTGACTTCTATAAAATAATAAAAAAAAAAACATTTGAAGCCATCTTATCTAAACTATATTAATGTTCTTGAATTCTGATTGTCATGAGGTAGACGCGATTGGAATATTGCAATTGCATATTCTATTTAACGCTATTTTTGAAGCAAAAATCCGTCAACAATAAAATGACTACCTCATTTATAATTGTTTTCAATTTTTATGGTGGGTCCCGTATTTTGAAACTGTAAAAGTTGAATTGTTTTAAACCAAAAAATCTGAAAACAATTCTATTATGAACAAATCAATGTAAACAGGCAGCTCAATGCATCATTTTGAATTCAAATTTAGGACAAAAAAGTAGCATATGCATGCGAACGTAGACAACATCGATGGAAATTGACATTGGTATAATTATGTAAAGATTGCATCTCCTATACAAGCAAATATACTTTGTTTCATGTTTTATATTTCATATGTGTATATATATATATGTAACACTCAAAAACGTGTTCTTCCCCCAAAACGTGTCCGATTCCAAAAAACGTGTCCACATGACGTTACTGAACTGCAAAATATGTCTAAGCTGTAAAACAGCGCCAAAGCATGTGACTTGTCATTTGTAAAAACGCCCAAACGTGTCAATTTTTAATAAACACCCAAACGTGTCCAATCCTCCTAATGTGTCCATATTTCATAGTTAAGTTACTCGGTTAAATTGTAGATATAAAGTCAGATACCTCGTCCAGGGAGAATTTCCCATTTACTGTGCAATTCTAACTGAAGTCATAAAAATATCGTAATTACTCGCTCTTGAATTTTTTTTAAATTAAAATCCCAACTACTTCTTATCCCGAATAACCGTAAACATTTAGGTCCAATTCTCAAATCCTGGTAGGACAATAGAACCTTTCTACAGTAAAAAAAAAGAAGATGTGGTGTGATTGTCAATGAGACAAGTTTCCACTAGAGACCTTATGACACAATGAGTAAAGCCAATCGATGACCGCATAAACACCTTTAAAAGGCACCGAAAAGACAAATGTATTGTTGCTATTATAATATCGTTGAAATAATGCATGAAATATTTGACCCTGGACGTTATGTCTCTTGTTCGTGTGTCTTTAGTGATGCTCGAAACCTAAAATGTATTAAAAAAAATAACAACCAGATTAATTTTTGAAGAGCTTTTACAAAACCAGACTGAGGGATATTGAATATTACGGACACGTTTGGGAGAAGTAGACACGTTTGGGGGAATCGGACACGTTTGGGAGTGTTACATATGTATGTTTGAATTCATACATCATTTTTATAGTCTTTCACAACTTTTTCTAGAATGGCTCTTGTTTTATATTTAAAGTTGTAATACTATGTATATATTTTGTGAGTGAGACTCAAATGGGTTATTTTTTATCTTGTCACATGTACTTGTTAATCAAATCTAATTCAATCGTCGTATCAATTAGATTACAATTACATTTAAGTCTTTGGACTAGTTTTGGAAATGAGTATCGGACTATTGATGCCCCTAATCATTATTTCAGTATTGAGCTGGTATAAACAAACCTGGTGTATATCTGCTATAACTATTTGTTTCATCATGATGAATCAATGGTGTTTTTTCACTTTCTATAAATGCTGTTTCTGCATGAAGTTCCGAATGTCCAGTTGTTTTCTCCCATTTAGGCATCTGAATCATTGTTACATCATAAACGGTCCCAACAACCATTACAAATACGAAGAGAGAAATGATTACACTAAAAATAGAAGGAGAATGATCATCTGAGATTAATAGATAAATGTTGGAGCATTTAGTATAAATGGTACAAGTTAGGACATATCAACTAGATATTTTAAGTAAAACATAGTTAAGAGTACAATGCGCAAAGCTTAAAATTCGTTTATTAATCAATCTAAATTAAATGATTCTCTTAATGTACATGACGTGTCTAAATTTTCCCCCCAAAATGTAACATAAAGATATATGACATATGTGTCTAAAGTTGATGCAGACTGTTGTTGTGATTGAAGGAAGTTCGTTCCTCATGTTTTTGACTTTTTGTTGACCTCTACTTTTATTGATCATGACTCGACAAATGTTGGCCATTTTTTATTTTTATTTTATAGTTTTTCTTCAAAGAGACTACAACCCAACCATAGAGCAGACAATAGCCGACGGCCACCAATGGGTCTTCAATGCAGCGAGAAACTCCTGCACCCGGAGGAGTCATTCAGTTGGCCCCTAACAAATATGTTACTACTTCAGTGAAAATGGACGTTATACTAAACTCTGAATTATACACAAGAAATTAAAATAAAAAATCAGACAAGACTAAACAAAGGCCAGAGACTCCTGACTTGGGACAGGCTCAAAGATGCTGCATGTATATAGTAAAACTTTTCAAATTAATAAACAAAACGGACATGTACAAAATGGATATAACGCAGGAATAAAACCAATGCTAGACAAAATCGTCAGTCTATGCATTAGTACATTTAAATATAATTATATAAACAAAATTGTATTAATACCTACAGAACAGTCATAGCTCTCGTATCAAAAGATTTATCTGGTTCCTGGCATTCCGCTTTACTAACTATGAATATGTTGTTTGTATAATTCCTTATGACTAAAAAGAAATGTTGCATACATAAGAAATATATAGACATATATGGATAATATAATTTTAGTATCCTTGTCTATCATTTTTGCTAATATGCATTGTTTATATGCCTTTTTCACATATACTACTAGCTCTGCTCCTGTCATTGTGTTATTGTGCCAATGTTTGTTTACATATTTGTTTGTTCGATAGTGATGAAGATAAAAAAAAAAAAACACAATGTTGACTGCAGAACCCTATTTTTACATTATTACCTAGTATTATGTCTGTTTGTTTTGTTCACACATCGTTGTCAATATAATGTTTGATGCGACTGTCATACAAGTGAGCGGTTTAGCTATATCTTTAAAATAGGGTTTGATACACCATTGCTGATTAATAAAAATGCCTGTACCATGTCAGAAATATGACGGTACGTTTGTTGTTGTGTTTGAGTTTTTAATTTCGCCATTTGATTAGGAACTTTCCGTTTTGAATTTCCTCGGATTTCAGTATGTTTTGTGATTTTAGTTTCTGTCCCAAAGTTTCCTTGTTAGTAGGCGATCTTTCATCACAATCCTGGTTCTACATTGATGGAATGATAACCAATGTATTTCAGTACTAACTGTTACTTTCGTTAATTGTCGAACTGTATTTCAATTTTCATTTTGTGTTTTATTCTTTGTCTTCGAGCTGAACACATATATTTTTTATGTTCTCTTTTGACAAACAAAAAGAATAGAAACTTAATCTAGTTTTATAATCAGGCTATCCAAAATACTTACTAGAGTCAGTTAATATTTGAGTATCCTGCTCTGAACAGCTATCAGGTAGACACATACCAATACTTAATGCGGTATACTGTAAAATTATTTATATGAGACAGTAACTTCAATTTTCAACTTTCAGCTCTCTTCAGATAATTAGTTTACTTTTATGTAAAACAAATGTAGATGCACATATTTTGGGTTTAAGAAGGAACATAACATCCTCAATGAAAGCGATCAGATTTGACTAAAATGTTCTCCGAATCTTTTGTCATAAAAGTGCTTGATTTATTCATTGTCATCATGTTGTAGTGGACCTGTCTTTCAACAGACAGTCGGCTATTACAAAGGTTATCTATTTTAATTGTTTATAGCTTGATGTAGTTTATAATAGCATTGATCACATTGAAAAAACAAAGGCCACCACAGATACAGCTCTCAAGTACAGTTCGAATCAATTATTTTAATTATAAGGTTAACTATTAAATTTTACGGCGCAATATTGTTAAAGTCACATTGTCATGGAAAATCAGTCACCATGGACATGTTTCATCTTTTAAAGCCATTCTCCATTCCTACTCAACGGTGCCGGTATTGGACATTTTAACAGAAAACAAGTTGTCATCATATTTCTACTTCAAATGAGAAGTACGACATGTGGCACTAGTTTCACAAAAACTGTTTACCCTATCAGATCACATCAGTTCATCCCTGTAATTTTAAGTGTTCTTATTGATTTTGCTTTAGACAAAATCCATGTAAAGACTTAAAATGACAAGGCCTAAAATACCATTTTAAAGTAATTCTGTCTTCCTTGACAAAAATCAAACCATTCATAGTTGGATTAGAATTTGTTGCTAAACCGATCATTAAATAAAAGAATGCCAACTACACTAATTAAAACTAGTTCTGTTATTATGATTATTGTTAAATATATATTCCAATAAACCAACACTCATTCAAACAGTATCATTATAAACCCTTTCGTACCTGAGGTAATATATTTGGCACAGCTTGTAAGTTTATAACAGATAACATGCAATATTCGGTACCAAATTTCATTTCATTGTTTCCAACAGTAGTTGACCCTTTGATATCCAGGCATTCGTCGTAGTCTCCAAGCCATTTGAATCCTCCTCCAAGTAGATTAGCAGGTGGCTTCCCGGCAGCATCAATCACTTACGAAACAAGAAACGGTTAAATGTTAATCTAAATCAGATTATTTTTTTAAGCTTTTCCTTTCAATGATATATTGATTACAAGCATACAATACCCGAAGAATTAATAGTTAACACAAAGAAGTAACATAACGTAAAAAGATGTTATGGAATGATTTTGGTAGCCCAAATACTTTTTTTTAGACGAACAAGAAGTTGTCCGAAGTACACGGATGCCCCATCCGCACTATCATTTTCTATGTTCAGTGGGTAAAATCTCTAATTTGCCATTACAATAAGAAAGATCATATCATAGGGAACACGTTTTCTAAGTTTCAAGTTTCAACTTTAACCTGAAACGAGACAGATGAACGAACGAACAGACAGCGGAACGAACGAACGGACTGACAAACGAACAAACGAACAGACGAACGGACGCACAGACCAGAAAACATAATGCGCATAAATGGGGTATCCAAATGTAATTCATGTTGATGTAGATATAAGAAACTATAGTTCTTAAATCAGCGGGCAACACTGTGTAATGTTTATATTAGTGAATTAGGAGAGATAGGTTTATTTCAATTTCTTAATTCTTTTATTTCAAGGAAAATTTCTTGTGCCGTTTGGTTTTTTTTTTAAACGAAATGGTAACGTTCAGATAAGAAATCAATCGTGTTCGTATTTTACTAAACTAGATACACTAAAAGGTGATAATTATTAGAAAGGTGAATCTATTTTGTTTACTCATGTTAGAAAGTTTTCTTTTCTTCTAAATTTCTGAAAACAGCCAGGTAATAAGACACAAAAAACACAACAAGCACAAAACAACAATAAACAATCAAATCATACACTTTACAAACAAAGAATAGACAAAAATGTTAAAATCGGGTTTCGAGAACTGCTGTAACATATGTTATCAAGGGACGCAGTAAATTTCATACATTTAAAAGCATATGTGTTACTGGAAGCTCTCCAAAACAACTTACTTTTAAATGCCCAAATCTTTTGTTGAGCTACAGCTTGCACCACACTAGATACACCAATTAGACAGCGATCAGACACCGTTGGTGATGACGAATTTGAAGTACTTTCGGTAGGTGGCACTGCAGTCACGTTGTTTTCCAGCTCTTTCCTTTGAAAGTTTGAAAACTGATGTCTGGAGATTGTTCGTAAATCTGTAACATTGGACAACATTCTGGTAAGCTTTCCATATTCTATGGGCGATTTGTTCACGTTAAAATCTGACCCCTTCGCAATACTATTAATATGCACAAATATCCTATGATATCCGTTATAGTTGTCGAATGAATATGCGCATCTATCCAAAGACGCAATACTGAAAATTAGCAGTTTAAAGAGCAAATTCATTTTTTAAAGCCTTGCAGTGTTTTGAAATGAAAATTGATGGACAAACATAGTTCATAATGTTCACATATACAAATTTATAAATATCAATTATATCTTATTCAAATATTATTTTTATGTTTATCTAAGTATGATTATAAATCATCAAAACATCCCATTACTGACCCTTTAGTATACAATGTAGTTGATATTACTTGGATTTGATGGTGGATTACTGGGAAATCAGTAGCGTACAATTACTCTGTGTATGCGTTGTACATGTCAATAAATTATTATTTTATTACAAATTTGCAACTACAAAACTACAAATACAATAAATAAAAACATTGTACAAATTTAAATCAAATCTGACACAACATGAAGACATTATCCCGACAAAAAGAATCAAGATATCATATTTTTACAGTTCTACTTGTTGCAAGACTGAACGTTCTCTCCATCAAACTAATAAGTATTTTTGATAATAAAATTTTATATCAACATTTTAGGAGAGCCCGGCAATAATTGAAAGTGCTATCTTGGCGACAAAACCGGAATGTCGTATGGATAAGACGGATAGACGGTATGTCTATAACATTATTGCATTAGATTATATCAAATAAAATGTCCCGAAATTCACTCTTTATATAAATGTATTGCTAAAAAGAAGATCGCTTAACAATACAGCTTCAAAAAGCTTTGTTCTTTTTTTTAAAAAATGCTCCGATAAAGAAAATGAGTTATTTTTTGAGTTTTTCTGTCCTCTTTTTGTACTTCCGTCAACCTCTTACCATGCAAGATCCATAGTTTAACGAACTTGAGTTATATGTTATGTCGGCAATCTTCGGCACAGATCTCACATATGTTCCGTACTTACTTCGTATCTCTATACATTATATGTAATGGCCTTAGTAAGCCTTACTTGATAGTTTTGTAGTTTATGTGTTCAAAACGATTCACATTTTATACCGAATATAACGCTATGTAACTTAAATTATCAGTATCACTCGGTCCTTGTGGGTCAAGAAATAAAAAAAAATACACGGAAAGGTCGAATTCTGGGCTGAATACTAGTACTGCAATTATACTGCAATACTATTCTCCACTCGTCTCGTGATCATCTAGGTTACCTTTCTTGTAATCAGTAGGTATCAGTTTATTTTAATATAAAAAGTAAAAAATTGCAATTAAAAAAAAATTGCTCTTTTGTAGTCACATGTCTCCGCGCTGTATGAACAAGGAATTAAATTGTGTTTCAAAATCATTCATTTTGAAGAAAAAGTCAAAATATAATATAAATCCTAGTATTCCTATGAAAGTGGTTCAATCACAATGTTTTCTTAAAAACGGAGCCAGTAAAACGTCTTTCATACCAACTGTCAAATCAAACTGGCGATTTAAAACGATCAAGAGAATATGACGACAAATTAATCCATCCGTTTGATGTGTTTTAGTCTTGCCATTTGCTTAGGGACTTTCTGTTTTGAATTGTCCTCAGAGTTTGGAGTTTTTGTGATTTTACTTTCATTTAAGTATGAAAACTTCATGGCAAATCGTCTCCTGGTAATGATGTGTTTCAGTCGAAAACAAGAACGGAAAGACGACTGTCATAGCCTCCCCCGGACTCCGTATCTATGATTAGTTTATTATTAACAGTTTTAAGTTGAATTATAAAAAGTATAATAACAAAAATATTGATCTTCGAAGAAAAATTCAAAACTGAAAGCCCCTAATCAAATTGCAAAATCAAAAGCTCAAACACATAAAACGAATTGAAACCAGCTCTCATATTCCTGACTAATGACAAACTTGTAAATAAACTTCATAAAACAAAAACTTTGTAGACTACTTTCTAAATTATACTGACAAATAAGACAAATGTGAAATGTACCTAAAATACAGAATTCAAACTTCAAACTGTTAGACATAAAACAATATCTTACCGTACAAGTAAAGAAACATCATAACTAATTGAATGCATTTTGAAAGACGGAGATTGAACTAAAGATTTAAATAGTGTTAGCTTGTGCACAAAATCTGCTGTTTTTCTATCTTTTCTTGAACTCACAATTACATTAACATTGATGTTGACGTAATTATTATATCTAAAAAGAAGCCAGAGCAAACTCTAATGCAAAGGTATTTTGATTGCAAATTGAATCTATTCCAATTTATTTTTAGATGGGAAACCGGTAGACACATGTAAATTGTGTTTTGAAATGAAAATGTTTTAATAAGTGAAAGACAATAAACATCCTTCACATTTAAAGTCATTGAGGCAGCACGGCATCCCCATTGATTCCATCCATGTATTCCATCCCCATTGATTCCATCTATATCACTAACGGAAAGCTGAATACTAAAATTTATGATAAAAGAGATGATTTTTCATTTCCTATCGTTAATTATCCATTTTTAGATGGTGACGTTCCCTTGTCAAAATCTTACAGTGTTTATATATCTCAACTTATACGATTCGCTCGTGTATGTAACAATGTTTTGAATTTTAACGAGAGAAATTTGTGTATTACTGAAAAATTATTACACCAGCGTTTTCGATATCACAAACTAGTCAAAACATTTACTAAATTTTAACATCGGTATAAGGAAATCATTCGTAAATATAGCTCAACATGCTGACTTCTTATACGTTCAGGTATTTCACATCCAATTTTTTATGGAAATATTCTTTATAAAGCACAAAGGTGTCAGTATTCACCTCAGAAACTAACAAAACCTTTGAATAGACTTATTAAGAAGGGATATAGTAACGATACTGTTGTCAGGTCATTAAAGATTGCATATTTTTGCGTTAATATTGATTCACTTATAGGGTCTTTGCATCGGAACTAAACACATTTATTAAAAAAACAGTTGTTGGCATGACACGGGTTATTTTCTTCTCATATATGTTATGATGGTATGATACTAAACCCCTAACGGGAAGGATTGTGCCTGATGTACATATGATGAAATCATAATCTTTCAGTCAGTGTAATTGAAGTCTGGAGCTGGCATGTCAGTTAACTGCTAGTATTCTGTTGTTATTCATGTATTATTGTCATTTTGTTTATTTTCTTTGGTTACATCTTCTGACATCAGACTCGGACTTCTCTTGAACTGAATTTAAATGTGCGTATTGTTATGCGTTTACTTTTATACATTGGCTAGAGGTATAGGGGGAGGGTTGAGATCTCACAAACATGTTTAACCCCGCAGCATTTTTGCGCCTGTCCCAAGTCAGGAGCCTCTGGCCTTTGTTAGTCTTGTATTATTTGAATTTTAGTTTCTTGTGTACAATTTGGATATTAGTATGGTGTTCATTATCACTGAACTAGTATATATTTGTTTAGGGGCCAGTTGAAGGACGCCTCCGGGTGCGGGAATTTCTCGCTACATTGAAGACCTGTTGGCGACCTTCTTCTGTTGTTTTTTTTCTATGGTCGGGTTGTTGTCTCTTCGACATATTCCCCATTTCCATTCTCAATTTTATTTGCCATTTGTTCCGAGATAACGATAGACATTTCAATATTGTAATCGGCTTTCAGTTTATCTGACAATCATGTCGATAAAGGGCTGACATTCAACATTAGAATGATCTAATTGACAACACATTTAATTCGTGTTTGTTATACCAACAGAACAATGTTCACCAGTCTTCTTTTCTCTTTTACATAAATTTAGCATAATTTGAGCCGTAAAGAAACGCCATTCATGTAAAAAATTGATTTGACATTGATGAAAGATGACAGAACTCTTTTAGTATGAATGTGACAACATTAAAAACAAAATGACACTCAATAAGTTTTTTTCTGTTGCAAATGGCTTCAGAGGACATGAAAAAACAGCAAATAAATGCAGAAATGTAAAAAAACGTTTTTCGATGTAGAATATGTTAATCAAGGTCCTTATATAAACATTAGGAATTACATAATCTGGTTAAGCGTATAATGTGCATCAATCAATTTGCGATGCGATTCCACACACAGTCATACGTTCTCAATAGGGAAAATCACACAATGAGAAATTTTTAAGATCATTCAATAGGACAAAATCTGACGTTTTTAGACAGCGAAATCATGTCACTACTGAGTAAGGTCAGAGAAATATGGTATCGGTCAACGTGAAATGTATGCAGTGATTTCACCGCGTTCTTCTTCACAACTTTGTAACTGCACTTTGTCAAACTCACAAAGAATGAGCGAATAAACAAGAAAGTACACGTGTAAAATATATTTATGTAGAAAAGAATAAACTTTAATGATAAAATAAATTATCCCATTCACTACGATTGAAACGTCATTGAAAGTCAAACTAATACTTGTTGATACAATATTACTTTACTATCACATTTATATAATACCAATGCAATGTTTACTATGTAAAAATAATACAACTGTAACAGGGGCGGTATGTCCCATCAGATCTGTAGCCGTTACACCAACCGAAATGAGATATTGCATTTCGTCAGTAAAACAATACAACTGTCAATCCTGAGCACATTTTCATTTAAATTATCTATCGCCGTTTCTTTTCTTGTTTTTTAAAGATAACCTTCTCAAGTCCCATCATAGGTGATTCAAATGCTAAACTCGCTACAAATGCTACCATCATTGATACTACTAAGTTTCCAATGAATTGATATATCTGCAATAAAGGAAATTTATAACTTATAATATATGATAACAAATCTCTTCTATTTACATATTTGGTTGAATTTGGAAAAAGATGTGCAACCACAACAAGCGTGTTATCCAGAATTCCATTTAAAATTATTATTTAGTCAAATGGAAAAATGCTTTTAAGTTTTCATTTTCTATTTTAGTCTTGAGAGCAACATTTTAGTGAATTGTATTGTCGAAATAAGCACTTGTTGTTGTATAATTGGGACTGTTAATGATATGTATATCAGCACATGTATTGCATCGTTTTGGTAAATTTTGAAATGTTTTATTATATCTTGGTCTATTCTACATCGCATGCGACGCTTAAAAGGGTTTTCTTTTTATGTGTAAAAAGGGCAGAGAAAAGAACGTGTGTATGTTTTAGAGTGTTATGTGTTCGTCGATTTTTCGATTCGGCTTATCAGTTTAGGATATTCAAATTTATCTTATTGATAATAATATCTAAGTATGTTTAAGAAACATATGTCCATGATAAACATTGACCATGGCCTTGTCAGGTTTTATTTCTATCTTTGAGATTGAATGTCTCTCTGGTATCTTTCGTCCTTCTTTTGCGAATGTACAGACAATTAAACTTCTAGATAACATATTTGAGAGATGAAGAGAATAACAAACATTTTAAAAAATATATTACAAAGATACCGAAATCAATTCAAAACAATGTTTACATTAAAACTGACAAAATAGATTGTTAAACTTTACCAACCAACGGAACAAATGAAACACAACTGTAATATTTCTGACTTGGTACATGCACTTGCCAAGAAAAGAAATTGTGGGTTAAATCTGGGTTGATAGCTAGCTACAAACGACTTAAAACCAGTTGTTGCCTCAGGGAGTTCAAACATTATTGAATAAAAAAAAATAAAGTGTATTGAACTTACGACATCTATATCTGTAAGATGCATCAATCGTTGTTTGGTGTATTGGTTATAATAGATAACAATTGGATGCACGAGGTATGTACAATAGGTTAGTCGACTTAATGGTATAAAGCCTTTCCATGACAAAACTGTATTTATATAACCTGAAAAATTAAATTTGTACAATAGGTTAGTCGACTTAATGGTATGAAGCCTTTCCATGACAACATTGTGTATGACCTGCAAAATTATATATTGATGTACATTTAGTACGATAATAAGAAAATTCTCTTTTGAAACAATTATAATGCTCTAATCAGTGGAATATATTCATTTCAGACCAGATTTGTAGATAATTTAAAGATAAGTCACTAAGAAGTTTTATTTGTAACTTCATTGATAAAATTTAAACAATGCAACTTGATAAATATTCGTATAACATTCTGTCATTAATTGTATTTATATTATTTGTGAGATAAGTTTTATATATGTAAAACACTTAAGGACATATTTGTTCACAAATTTAAATTACTAGTAACTTACCTCCATAACCATTTGCACATGAGAATACAACCCAACATACACAAGCTCCCCATAATGTTCTATGTACTGCATTATACAGAGAGGAAACCTCTTGCGATACACGGTTACCATTAAGATCGTCGAATTGTCCATACAATACAAGACATGCCACTACAGCTGCAACTACCCATCCAAAGAAGGCTGCTACCTAAAATACAGGAAGAAAATTGTAGAACCATGACAACAGAAACTTCAATACATCATGGTATAAAAATGAATACATGTATGTGGTCTAACTACTAATAAATCGAATATCAATAAAATACTTTATGGACAAATCTGTGAGCTATAACAGTTCACTGAACCACCTTCGACAATGAGTCTAACGTACATCTTAAATCCCAAAAAAAAGTGTATCTCAAATACAATGAAAATAGCATCGGATTATTTATTATGAAGCACACAATCCCAAGAACATCATTCAGCAGATGGAAGAAAATCCAACTTATATGGCCAATGTCTTGAGCGGCTATTAAGGAGCAAGTTTGTGTTATGTTCTTTTCACAAAGTATACAGTTTACGTGTACCTTAATAAAACAAGTTAGTTTTCAACAATAGTATCACCTAGATTAAAATATTGCGTCCTTTCATAGTGATTAAGATTAAACAAAATTTTGATTGCTGTACCCCTAGTTATGCTATTTTTGATGTCTGTTTGTTTATTTGAACATCAGTGTCGATATAATGGATTTGTATGTGACTGCCATACAAGCAAGAGGTTTAGTCAGTTATAAAACTATGTTAAAACCACGGTTTTCCTCATAAGTAAATGCCCGAACCAAGTACGAAATATGAAAGTTGTTTAGCGAGTCCGGTGGTTTTTTTAATTTTCGCTTTCATATCTATTAGAATAATTACTTACTTTAGACATTCGATGTTTAAAATTAGTTCTATACAGTAAATAACCAGTATACATTCCAACTAAAAATGGACCCATTCTGAAGTATGGCTTGACGTAAAGTTTCATGAAGTTTATTCCCCTGCAAGTAACAATCAAATCAAAATATTACTAAAATATTTCGATACTCATAGTATTAGAATATTGTCTCCAAACTGGATTGTAAGTTAATTCACATTTATTACTGTGCTTATCCAGTGACTTTTGGGGTATCACATTAGCAAAGACCAAAACAGTTTACCAAATTGCATTCAGATTTCTACTCCAACTAACTAATCAACTGGTAAAATATTTTAGCAGATTGCTCAAGTGAAATGTTGTTAGTATGAAGTGAGTGCTGTAAAATAAAAAGTTATACTTACCATCCAGATCCAGTCAGTTGTTACCTTTGTCAATCATTTCTAACACAAATAATATCTTACTATAGTATTAGTCACTGAATAAAATGGTCTAATTTTAACATGGAAACTTCTATCATAAATAAATATTATAAATGAATAGTTCAAAACATTGTTTTGTAGGTGTATATTCTATAGCTTTGTCTTCTAAGATGAAGTTATTGTGCAATTGTGATTCGAATAACATTTTGTATACAAATTACTGATCTGCTGGCAATAAAGGGAAATAATTTACATTACAAATAATCAGAAAAATTTTGTTCTGTCTGACAAATATCAAATTTTCCCATTTAATTTGTTGTAACATTATTTCTGTTATTATTTAACTTTTATCCTCTGTTCTAAAACGAACAATGAAACTTATTTAATGATGAAAGACGATTAACAGCTGTTTTGCAAAATGTTGAATTGTTCAAAGTATAAAGGATTGTCTACCAAGGAGTACAAGATATCTTATAAGCAGTATTTTGCAAAACCTTTCTAATTTGTGTTTTACATGCCCTTCAATTTCATACTAATTTTGCATTTCATTTTTTTTTTTATGAATCTTTTGTAGGCAAAATCATAAGCCTCGTATCATTGATTAAATTTTATGTGTACATTTGAACTCAATATAAATTATTTCCCTTTAATGCCAGCAGATCAGTAATTTGCATAGAAAATGTTATTCGAATCACAATTGCACAATAACTTCATCTTAGAAGACAAAGCTATAAAATATACACCTACAAAACAATGTTTTGAACTATTCATTTATAATATTTATTTATGATAGAAGTTTCCATGTTAAAATTAGACCATTTTATTCAGTGACTCATAAGATATTATTTGTGTTAGAAATGATTGACAAAGGTATCAACTGACTGGATCTGGATGGTAAGTATAACTTTTTTATTTTACAGCACTCACTTCAAACTAACAACATTTCACTTGAGCAATCTGCTAAAATATTTTACCAGTTGATCAGTTAGTTGGAGTAGAAATCTGACTGCAATTTGGTAAACTGTTTTGGTCTTTGCAAATGTGATACCCCAAAGGTCACTGGATAAGCACTGTAATTATTCACAAATATCTGCAGTTTATAATATGTGATAATACGGATTGTCGTCTATTGACAAGGTAGATTTTAAATGTGCAATTTACAAACTACATGGATAACCTTTTGTTGCAAATTAAGAAAGCGATTTTGGCAAGTTTTTTCTTTATTTTTTTCATTTATACTGTATAGTTTCATTCTAGGGACTCATTAAATGAACGCATTAATTAGTGTTTAAAATTTGTTTAAGGATCGGGAGGTTCTGTAGTCCGCTGAGAAGCGTGTGAGGATGTGAGCACAATTAAGGAAGAACTGAGCAAATATGGGTTTGTCTAATTTCGTTTGAGGTTTTTAAATGAGTAGACTTATAGATTATCATTGATCATCTCAACGAGATTTGTTTTCTCGCTTGAGCCGGTACGGCAATGATAATCTATTTATCGCTATTTTACCGATAACGACATTGTCAATTTCATAAGCAACACCAAGTGTCTCCATAGTTTTTACCGATAATTTTCCATGTATTGCGAGTAGCATGATATGATAAGTATTAAAACTCAAAGGAAAAATGCACAAAATAGCGATAATCAGAAATATCAAAAATAACAGTTGACATGTATTTTTTTTAACAAGCAAATATTATAATTCAATAGTTCTGAAATTACAATAAATCTTTCTGTTTCTAAGAACTTTGGATAATGTAATAAACACTTACCCGTCAAATGCCGATAAAGGTATTTCCCAATGTGTAGTCATTATACCGGTGGCAGTCCATGTTCCCAATAGAAAAGCCAAAATTACAATTACCCCAGCAATATGGAAGCTAAAAAGTATAATACAAAAACTTATGA
Organism: Mytilus trossulus; assembly: GCF_036588685.1. Taxonomy (NCBI): domain Eukaryota; kingdom Metazoa; phylum Mollusca; class Bivalvia; order Mytilida; family Mytilidae; genus Mytilus; species Mytilus trossulus. The sequence continues at coordinate 22,594,934 of NC_086374.1, read as the reverse complement.
TTTACAGATTAATTTCATAGATTTAAAAAGCCCGAATTATATTCAACCAATATGAGGAAAGTGTGAAAATTTGATTGTTAAATATTTTTATTTAAAAGTCAGGGATTAAACATTGTTTTATTTGAGAATTGAATGCTTCTTTTTGTAACTTTATTAGGGTATAAAAGCGTTGACCGAAGTACATTTTGTATGAATGACTTCATTCATTCTAAAAATGGACGCACGGTCAACGCTTTCACAACCCTATGAAGTTACAAAAAGAAGCATTCATGATTTATAATTACATGTTTTAGCTAGGATCATGAAAACACGATTTCCATCAAGTTTTTAATTAATTTACCTGTGTACTTTATTATTGGACCTCGTGTCATTATGAATGATAAGTTTTATTGTGTAATGAAATTGCTTACGGAATAACACGTGATTTGCAGTTAGCCATTCGGAATAACGTATTATAATCTAATGAAACATACATCTAATGTAATTATTACTAGCTAAATTTCTCACTAAAAGTCAAAAATCCTTAAACTGCAACACTGTCGAAACCATTTTAAACAAACTCATAGAAGAATCCGAAGCAATATATTTGTCAATTTATGTTTTAATATAGCAAGAATGTATATCTTCAAAGCAGTACATTATATAACGACTTGTCATCTATTACGTGCATTTTCATCAAATGTAATCCCTAATGATAAATACAAATAATTATGAAAGCCACATTTTACTACAATTTCGAATTCGATTGTAATTATTTAGATTTTTAGACCATGACACATAACAGATTTGAAGACGTCTATAAAAAGTGTGAATCACATTTCTGGTTTACTTGAATGGCCATTGTTGTTGATATATTATTTAGCAGAAATATAAAATAAACAAAAAACAACAACAACAAAAAAAACGTTATACTAATATAAGCAACAAAAATCGGCATTAAAAGCAAAACCACAATAAAAACAATTGACCAGTATACTTGTAAATCAATCAAAAGTTCTTAGTACAACAATACATGGATGGATTTGATATACTTCAGATACTTACTGAAACATAGGTAGAATTATTAAGGGACTGATAACGAAGAACTGCATGTCATTAGCTAAATACCAAGCCCATCCAAAGCACTGAAATATATAAATGTTTAAGATGCATTTCTACTGATTCGAAATTCTGGTTAGAATAAGATTGTAAAGCTTAAACTGTGTAGAATAATTAGATTCTAGAATAACAGTATTTGTTTAAGTGGCTCTCCTGTTTCTTTTTTTTTTTAAACCTTCTGGTAAAAGTGTGTTTTTTTTTTATCAGAATTGCTTTATTTCTCTTCTCTTCTCAGGTTTTGAGATTAAAAGAAATGTTTTAAACTTTCGTGAATTGATGAGTGAGACTACACAATCGGGCTTATCTTATCACAATGTAAATAAGGTTTTTAATACTAAATGAGTACGGCCTAGTGCAATATTTCTTGATATACAATATATATGCTATGACATTATATCGAAATATGAATAAGAACATGTTGTCGCCATAAAGAACTTACTGATTGGTCTGGGTCATCAACAAAGTTGTTGATATAGAAGAGATTATAATACCAGCCGTGTTTACAGTAATGAGGTTCAAGCCCATCCTCAGGCCACACAGGACCACTGCCGATATATGGAAACAGTGCAATATATACCATGAATATTAACATATAGGGTGGCGTTAGTCTGCAAATGAAAGTATACTTTATATAACAATGCGCTTGTCATGAACATGATCAAGTGAACTTGCATGGCCCCATCATATTGTAAACTTCATTTTATCTACAGTTTAATTGACTACGTATGTTGTCTGTCCCTCTTTGACTCTTAAATGCTGGGATATCTTTACAAGGAATCAAAACAAAACAAAAAATATTGATACACTACAAAAATGGCTTCTGAATAAATAATCTGTTTCAACCTATTTTCAAACGTTATCTGTTGCATGTTATCTTAATTATAATAAGAAAAACTGCACTTTTACAATGATGATTTAAACTGACAATAAAGCAGCTTTAAAAGTTGCCTATTGGTAGGTTTTTCATATAATTTTTTTATCTGAAAATAATCTAACGTCTATGTTTATCTATAAGGTTTTGGTATGTTCTTGGTAAAGTACTTGACGATTCTATTTTTTTAGTATGATTATATTGACTATTTTTCCAGAATTAATATTTCGTGTTTTTAAGTACTACTATCTCATAAAATGATACTGTGTAATGTAAAATATAATGATGCTATACCTCCAAAATCGATGGAAATAAAACATTCCCCAGTTCATCTTTCCGTCATTTTTCTTCAACTCTTTCATTATTAAATATGTCAACAAAATTCCGCTGAAAAGGCATAATGTAAAATATAAAAATTATGATTATAAATTAAAGCTCCATCAGCAAGGTCGACAGTATTTGATATCAGGTAGTGTAATAATTGCTGGACGTTAATAATTGACCCTTCAATCCATTATTGCATCAAATATGCACCAAATACAGCAAGTCACTGAACTTATCATGAGTCTAACATATATTGTGATGGATGGCAAAACATGCTTAGCCGATTTGAAAATTTATTACGAACTTATGTTTATGTAATCATTTTAATGAATATTGACATTTAATTGACTTCAAATAGTACAAAATGTCACATCAGATCCAGCATAGCAAACGCTCTCCCTTCCAATAACAAAATTATGACGAAACATACGTGAGATGACCAGATTGAATTTTTAAACTTGATTTATTAAAACGTTTATATCCATTTATAGTCATTTATAGTAACAGATGCAGTCATTTCTTACTTAATTAATTACCTGAGAGTAAAAAATGTGTCCACAGAGACGAAGGCATTAGCAATAGCCATGAAAGTTACCCTGTTCAGCATGCGAGGAAGGAAAGTGAGCACATTATCTAAAACATAGATTTATGAATTCTTTTATGTAAAAAGAAAATAACTCTAAATGAACTTTAACAGTATTCTATATAATAAAAAAATGATAAACATGAAATATTGGAGAAAAAGGTGTCCGAGAAAAAAGAAAAATATCCGTGTCATTTCATTTATCTAATGACTTTTTATGACTTTCGGTTTAAACATTATTATACAGTTTTTATTGTGGGCATGTTTTTACAAAATATAGTCCCAAGTGTACCTGGTTGAAGAAAATTTATAGAACATCATATTAATTCATTGAGCAATACACCGTTGATTGTCTTTTCTGTTTTGTCTTTTTTATCATAGTTTTATCTGTTTTACTTTTACTTGTCGTTTTTATTTATTAGAAGCTTCATACTTGTTTAAAATCTAAGAGATGCTTTATATAAATCATAATTGTGTCAACCTTCTTTCAGAATGAAGATATTTCCAAATAATTTCTTAAATGAGAATCCCCTAAATTTGGTTGGTATCTTTTAATATATTATCTCCTTTAGAGAGGAGATGTGGTATTATTGCCAATATGACAACTATCAACATCACCAAAGGCAAGGATGTGGTCATTAAATTATGTATTTCCCAGTATTTAGTATAATTGTTGCATTGTATGACGTAAATCCACAAAAGTATGACCTTTTGCTTAAAGCTGAAATTGACTTTATGGAGAGTCTTTTGTTTTCGAATCATTGATTTAATTTTCTTATGATGGTTTAAGTTGCACATACTTTAAAAATAGAGTCTTAACTTACCATCTAATGGAAGCCCGAAAGCATAGCTGTGACCAAGAATTACCCATGACATCGATAGAAATCGAATACCATTTATCGCTGTCAATGATCCAGCACTTTGATCTGTATTCAGAATTTTAGCTCCGTTCGTGTATATGGAAAACGCTAATATTATTTTCCCGAAAATACCTACAAAGAACATACAGTTGTCAAACCAATAACCAAAATGATTGTCGAATATTTATGATATAAACCAATTCAATCAAAAAATTGCTTATATACTTTAATATATATGTATATATACATATTTATATAGTGTACCCTACATTGGATAAACTGTAGTGTATATACATTTAAAGGGTTCTGCTACAGTTTGCTAAATACTATTGGACTTTTAACGCTAAAAGCTGGGTGGTTGTCAGGGTGAAGTAAAACTATGTGATCAAATTGGGAATGAAAATGAGGAACATGTCAAAGAGACAACAAGCCGACCAAAGAGCAGATAAGGGGCGAATACTTCTTTATATCTCTAAAGTTATTTTAAGGGTGCGTATTCGTCACTTTTTAACCCTCAAGTTTATCAAGAAAATAAGAAATTGTACAATGGTATTTGTCAGTCCGTATTTTATAATTTCCTTTTTATTCCATTTTCAATGTTCACATCAACTAGAGTTAAATACACATGGTGAAAAAATTGAAATATCAGACAGGCTTTATTTTTAAATCTTCTCACATATATTATGTGCTTTTCTATTAATAATAGGTATATAAGTATACCTAGATCAGTTTCATTCATTTTCTTTAGAAATAATCTAAATTCGTCAATTACTATTAATCCGAGATTGACATTGGCCAATTCTGAGATAGGCTAAGTTATTTAGGTCATTTTTGTGAAGTCAACCCCTTGAATTGTCTTTTCATTTTGATGAAACGGGGTTTTTCTCAGTCATGGATATTTTAAAGTCATTATTAAGATGACCACAGTAATTTTTGTAATTGTATCTAGTACAATGAATAAATATGTCATTACAAGTTTAATAACACAATATATTTACTTGCATAGCACAAGTTGTCTATGCAGTAAGGTTTAATGATTGTTTTTCCCAAACTAACCTGGATCCGAAGTTTCTTCGACAATAATCTGTTTATTTTGTCCTATCAGTGGTGCTTTTTCACTGGCCTCAACAACCAAATCACCATTGAGTTCAGAAAGCATCGCTTGTCTTTGCCACTTTGGTAGCTGAACTATTATTACATCGTAAATTGTTCCAGCAACCATGATCACAATAAAACAGGCTATGACTGCACTGAAAATATATTGTTTTACATGATATACGTATCAGACATTTCAAATAAATCAGAACAATATAAGTATTAGACTTTTCATTTTTAAACTCAATTAAAAAAGTCAAATAACTATTAATGTAAACTTGCCATATTGCAATATGTTTGGGGATAGTATTTCATATAAGTATATTTTGAATTGAAAAAAAAACCAATGTTAAGAGTTAAGAGTGGAGGTAACGGAGGCAAAACAATAAAAGCAAAAAAAAAGAAATATTTACACTAAATAAATAAATGCAAGTATTCTTTTATCGGTTCATTGTGTCTTTGGCGTTTTTATAAGTGATTTTTATAATTTGTTCTTTGGTAGCTTGTCATTTTGTGTTATTGAGATACTGCACTGACCTTTAAATGTCTTTTAATTGATAAGTTCTTGTTTTGTTCGTTGGGATCATTGTGAAGGCTGTAGTTTTATTAATATAACTATACATTATCATACCATTATGAATTTCACCTTGCTTACACATGACAATGTTGTAATTTAAATATGCTTATTGCAAATGACGCCTTTATCTTTATCTTTTTAGTGCAAGTAACTTTAAATTTCTAGTTCATTGTTTCGTACTTACAGCACAATTATTTTAATTCTAGTTCATTGTTTCGTACTTACAGCACAATTATTGCTCTGGTATCATATGATTTGTTTGGATGTTTACAACTGACAACTGCTTGTGTAGAACTGTTGGATACAAAGCTTATAACTGAAAGTGTAAATGGCAAAATATAAGTTAACTCAACAATTCCTTTCTGCTATAACACAATATACTCTCGTTATACATACATATTCATTATATTATTATTTTATTCTGGTATTTTTTATATCAAACGATATCAGAATGAATGCACATATGCACATATCGTACTTCATCAATTTATCGCAACGATCATTATTATAGTTTTTATTCCTATTTATTTTTTCTTCATTTTATCTATTAATATTCTATTTTGGTTAAATGCTGTTTTATTTCGCTATTTGATAGAAAAATTTCAAGTTGATGATTGTTCCATAAATACATGTCAGTATGAATTGCTTGTATTTTTTACCTACCCGAGTTGATCAAATTGCTGGCATCAGTATCTGAACAGCTATCAGGTAAACACAACCCAACGCTAACTGAGGGAACCTGAAAGTTAAACAAAAAGGCACGTAAACATTTGGTATTTGGGGTCGGTGATTTTGTACGTTTTGTTTCATATACAGTTGTTTGTTACTTGATAGTTTTTCGTTATTGCCATGCATTGTTGGGTCGTTTTCGTTTCGATTTTCTTTCATCTCTGTTTTGTTTTATATATAGAAAGTAATTCAACACACGCAATAATTTTATAAGATACAATTACATATTTTGAACATTGAGATCGAAGTGACAGTACTTACGAAGAAAATATGGAAAGTTGAATTCGTTTTAACAGCAGACTGGCTATACAGACCTTGAGTACTTACAGGGGACAACATGGTTGGTTGAATTTTTTGTAACGATAAACTGGTCAAAATACCTTAAGTACTTACCGAAGAAAACATGGTTGGTGGGATTTTTAACGGTAGACTGGCTATACAGTACTGTCCACTGATACTGTATGATGTTGTGTTAATACTGACAGTCGCATCTTGGATTGAAAGACATTCATCATAATCCCCGAGCCATATAAGTCCTCCTCCGAGTATATCGGCCGGTGGTTTCCCTGCAGCATCAATCACTGTAAACATAGGTAAACATGGATTAGTGTTTCTTCAATAAATTTGATAACAAAACGAGAAAATATTAAATTCCAGCCTGTATTTCTAATTGTTTGAAGGCTTTTATTATTAATTAAGCACATACATTCATCCTTTCAATGTCGTGGTCACTCGACGCAAGTTATATCATACTTAACATATACACTAACCCTAGTGTATAGATTCATGTACGTACCAATAAATTTTCTTTAGAATCAAAGATATATAAACTTTATCCTAATTGATATCTAAAGTATAATATATAGTGTCATTTCGTGTGCATAATTTTGTGAAAGTTCATAAGTTAATATTGACTATTTGCACATACTATCAGATTTGTATGCGCACCTTCTTTCGCCAGGTGATTCAGTCTATCGTCAATAACTTGCCAGATAAATTATCTACTTACTAAAGTATTTGATTCAACCTAATATTAAGGCAGAATGAAATTAATATCAATGAAACCAAACATAATGGGTAACATTCTGTTTATATTTTGTTCGCTTTTCGCTTTTCGCTTTAACCACAGTATAAGTCTCCGTAATATAGTTAAACAGAGGGCACTTGTGAGTACATCATGAACTCAACATCACCTCACTTTATCATTAGGATATATAATATCAGATAGTTTGTTTATTCACAAATCATCACGTCATATTTGATAGTGGGAGTGGACATTAGACTGATCTAAATAAAATACTTGTATTGAGAAAATAACTTCAAGATTTTCTTTAAAGGAGTGACCTCAAATCGCTTCTGTGCATTATCGAAAGAAAAACATCAAGTTTTGTCAGTTGAGAACATCTTGACAGACTGTTTAGGTTTCTTCGACAGAGTAATGAGATCCTGCTCCAAATGTAGCATCCTTCGTGTTACTCATTTTAGTACAAACCCGATTATAAGTTTGACTAGGTCGTTGACATTGGGGGGGGGGGGGGAGAACTGTTTGTTAGAATGCGTATCTCACCTAAATATTTTTAATAACAAATTTATTTTTGTCCAGTAGTGTAAACCTTGTTTTTTTTTAGAAATATATCTACTTTACAGATGTATATAAACGGTAAATGTTGCTGAAAAGTGGTAACATATTCTTCTTATGAGCGTTAGACAGAAAACATCATCTTATCTTACTGTTGAAAATTCTTATCAAATTTGGCCCTTGAAACGTTTCGAAAGTGTAAAAGGTGTAACAGAGTAGATGAGACCTTGCTGAAATACATACCAATATTTGAACTTCTATCATACATTGGAACTTACGGGCTAAATAAACGGGTATGTCTCTAGATTTAAAGTTCCGGTGGTTGCCGGCAACTAGACATATATGTTCTTTCCGGGTACTAAGGACATTAATTGTATGGACTTCTGTTAACAAATAACAAAGCAACAAAAAAATCAAATGAAAACGTCGATTTGAAAGATTGGTTTATATATCACATATTATGTCCGCCAAGTAAATTATGTTCTCACTCAGAGAAAATATCTTTTAGATTGAATCAAAGCTTTTTTGTATATATCTTATTTAAATCTTGCACAAATAATCAACTGGTGAAAAAAGAACTGCAGTTATTTAAGAATTAAAAAGGTTTTTTTTTTAATTAGTTATAACTACTTACTTCTTAATGCCCATTGCTGTTTGTCGGCCAATCCTTGGATAATACCTTTGACATGATTGATGCATATGTTGGACACGGGTAGCGATGGAGGTGGTGTGGTCGAAGCCAGAGATTCTGTGTCTGTAGTCACATCAGATGTTACGTTTTCTAAAGGGAAACTTTCGAGAGATCGAAAAGGATTTTGCTCGCTGATAAGATTTCTAAGATTTGTGCTTACAGCAAGTAAGTCTGTTATTTTAGAAAGTGTATTAGGGTTTTTATTGATAAAACCGTTTAACTTATGTAAGTTTTGTACATCATGCATTAGTGACATATATCCTTTATTGTCATTTAATGCTTCTATTGGCATCCATACGGCAGAGAATGCTAACATAAATAATAGAAACATATTGAAATATATTATCCTGTTTAATTAATGAAATATTGTTATGAATGAGTTATTCTTTAGTTTTATATCATATTCATATCATTCAGTTGTTTAATCAGTGTGATTAGTATTGTATATCACTCATGAATCATACATCTATTTCATAACATCATGAAATATCATGTGATCACAAGGTTGAATATATAGGAATGATGACGAAACAAATTTATTTAAAACAAATTTCACTCATAACGGTAGTATAAGGAAGTGTGTGTGTGTAACCTACTTGAACTTAAAGGTATAACCGTCTTAACAATACAATACAACTTGCAATATTTTCGACAATTTCATAACCTTGCAGTATTATTGTTCCATAAGGTATTCTTTTAGAACTAAGGACATGGAATTTATATTTGTTCCTTTTTATTTCAAGTTTGCTTGTTTTAGTCTGTTTAAGTCTGTGTTTTACTTACATCTAATTTGTTGATGTCAATCTAGCATAAATTTGACCCTCACATAAAAGTAATTGCAACAGAAGATTTTAAAGTTTTAATCTTTAGCAGTATATCCCAGATATACACAGAAAAAAGTCCCATAAAATCTAACTTGAGGAACACTAAAAAATCACCATTTAAAATTCCTCTGGAGATTTGCTTTGAAAAGGGAGATAACTCTTGCAAAAAAGGCAAAAATATCAATAAAAAATTATACAAAAATATAACTTTACCGCTCCCATTCATCAGAACGTATTGATTCTTGATTTTATAGCAGTCTTTAGAGTATAACAAACACCTCTACAGGTGTTTTTATTATATATATTATCAAGCTATAATCTAGATTTCGTAATTCATTATTTGACCATTTATTGATTTTTTTCAACATGACAAGGTAAAGAATCTCAAATTTAATAAAACAATAAATAAGCATGTATTCTTCTTTTTGTGGTTTAAAATTTCTTTAGATAAGTAAGTTTTTCAAAATGCTGACAAAGCTTCAAATTTGTAATTTCTTTAATGAAAAATGCACAAAAAGAAAAACCCATAACACTTCAATTTTGTACATTTCATGAGCAGGAGTTTATATAATTTAGTCAAATACAAACTTATAACCCCATCAAATTATCATACTTTACATAAATTTCAAGAAAAACAACCAACAACTCACCAAAAAAGACTCATTTTTGCAAGAGTTATCTCACCTTCTAATATTAATTTCCATAGGAAATTAAAAATGCTGATTTTTAGATTTTATGGGACTTTTTTCTGTGCATATAAAGGGCATTATGCTATAGATTAGAACTAAAACATTGTCTGCTGCAATTAGTTTGAGGTTAAATCTTAGTTTGAGTGGACTATTGCCCCTTTTCAGACGAATAGCATAATAACTTTTTGTTTTCACTTTTTTACAGCACTTGTTATATACCTCCGTTTGGTGACTAACAGTCGCTGAGGGTATCCTTAGCTCAGTAGTAAGTACTTTGATTATAACATGAAACATAACAAAATTTCTAAAATTGTCTGTAAATAAATTTTCTACTTAAATTGTAAAACAAGTAAGATTTCAACTCCTTTCGGCAAAGTTGATTTTAGTTGGATTTGACTATTTTTAAGTCCTCTTTAGTCAAAACTATATCTTTTAAACTGTTTCGGTTCTTACACATCCATTTATTTTGAAAAAGAATATCTTGGACTGGTAAGTATTGTTTGTCAAATGATGAAATATTAACAAAAGAATAAATATGTCTTCATACAGTTATATGCATAAAATATAAATTATTGTTCATAAAACAAATATTTGTTCTTAAAATGTATATACATTGTATGTTAATAAAAACAAGTAATTGATCATAAAAAATATATGTTAAGTAATATATAAGTTCATAAATTAAAATAATTGTTCATAAAAGCAAGATAATTGTTCATAAAATGTATGTTCTAAAAACGTTTATAAATTTAAAATAATTGTTCATAAAACTGTTCTAAAAAAGTTTATAAAATTAAAATAATTGTTCAAACAAGTAAAATATATGTTCATAAATTTAAATAATTGTTCTGAAAGTAAGATAATTGTTCATAAAATATATGTTCTAAAAATGTTTAAAAAATTAAATAATTGTTCATAAAACTGAGTAAAATATTTGTTCATTAAAGTACAATGATTGTTCATAAAAGTAAAATAATTGTTCATAAATGTAAAAAGTAAAATCACAAAAATACTGATTTTAGAGGTAAATCAATTCGGAAAGTCCATTGATTGATTGATTGTTGGTTGCTTAACGTCCAGTGGCAAATATTTCATGCATATTCAGGACGAGAACAAGTTCACAATAAATACAATAGGTAGGTTGTACAATAGAGGCCATCTGGGATGATGGTCGGGGGAATTTTGACTGCCACCGGAAAAGGAGGGTTTATTGGATAGGGACAGAAATTTTGCCTTGCAACAGGCCACCTACGGACCCCTCCAAGAGTTGTTGCAAGGGTTCTTAACGTGCAAAAAGCGTGGCACTCTCCTTACACGAGACATCGGATTTAACGTCCCCCTTCTGACCGGACGTGACTGCGAACTGGATACATCCCGCACAGCCAAACGGACGACCCACTTCGGCAAGCGTTTTACTGCCGGTCGGGAGAAGACCAAGTGACCATATTTCTATACCCCAGTCACCCTTGGGGGCTCGGAAAGTCCATAATCACATGGCAAAATCAAATAATAAAAAGCATCAAAAGCGAATGGACAAGAACTGTCATATTCCTGACTTGGTACAGGCATTTTCAAATGTAGAAAATGGTGGTTTAAACCTGGTTTTATAGCGCTAACCCTTTCACTTTGATGAAAGTCTCATCAAATTCCGTTATATTTACATTGATGCGTTAACTAAACAAACAATGTGTTCATAAAAGTAAAATGATTGTTCATAAAAGTAAAATATATTATCATACATTAAAACAGTTGTTCCTCAAAGTAAGATAATTGTTCATAAAATATATGTTCTAAAATAGTTAATAAAATTAAAATAATTGATCATAAAACGGAGTAAAATATTTTTTAATTAAAGTAAAATGTATGTTCATAAATTAAAATAGTTGTTCTAAAAGTAAGACAATTGTTCCTAAAATATATGTTCTAAAAAAGTTTATAAAATTAAAATAATTGTTCATAAAACTGAGTAAAATATTTGTTCATTTAAGTACAATGATTGTTCATAAAAGTAAAATAATTGTTCATAAATGTAAAAAGTAAAATCACAAAAAATACTGATTTTAGAGGAAAATCAATTCGGAAAGTTCATTAACACATGGCAAAATCAAATAATAAAAAGCATCAAAACCGAATGGACAAGAACTGTCATATTCCTGACTTGGTACAGGCATTTTCAAATGTAGAAAATGGTGGTTTAAACCTGGTTTTATAGCGCTAACCCTTTCACTTTGATGAAAGTCTCATCAAATTCCGTTATATTTACATTGATGCGTTAACTAAACAAAAAATGTGTTCATAAAAGTAAAAAAAATGTTCATAAAAGTAAAATTTATTATCATACATTAAAACAGTTGTTCCTAAAAGTAAGATAATTGTTCATAAAACATATGTTCTAAAATAGTTAATAAAATTAAAATAATTGATCATAAAACGGAGTAAAATATTTTTTAATTAAAGTAAAATGTATGTTCATAAATTAAAATAGTTGTTCTAAAAGTAAGACAATTGTTCCTAAAATATATGTTCTAAAAAAGTTTATAAAATTAAAATAATTGTTCATAAAACTGAGTAAAATATTTGTTCATTTAAGTACAATGATTGTTCATAAAAGTAAAATAATTGTTCATAAATGTAAAAAGTAAAATCACAAAAAATACTGATTTTAGAGGAAAATCAATTCGGAAAATTCATTAACACATGGCAAAATCAAATAATAAAAAGCATCAAAAGCGAATGGACAAGAACTGTCATATTCCTGACTTGGTACAGGCATTTTCAAATGTAGAAAATGGTGGTTTAAACCTGGTTTTATAGCGCTAACCCTTTCACTTTGATGAAAGTCTCATCAAATTCCGTTATATTTACATTGATGCGTTAACTAAACAAAAAATGTGTTCATAAAAGTAAAAAAAATGTTCATAAAAGTAAAATTTATTATCATACATTAAAACAGTTGTTCCTAAAAGTAAGATAATTGTTCATAAAATATATGTTCTAAAATAGTTAATAAAATTAAAATAATTGATCATAAAACGGAGTAAAATATTTTTTAATTAAAGTAAAATGTATGTTCATAAATTAAAATAGTTGTTCTAAAAGTAAGATAATTGTTCCTAAAATATATGTTCTAAAAAAGTTTATAAAATTAAAATAATTGTTCATAAAAGCAAAATGATTGTTTATGAAAGTAAAATTAGTGTTCATAAAAGTAAAATAATTGTTCATAAACGTAAAATAATTGTTCATTATGTCATAGGGTGAAACGTTGCACATTTGTTTCTCACCTCAGATCCGTATTTAATTTCCCACATTGATTTACTATGGTCAATCGTGTTAAGTATTTGTAGATTTATTATTTTCATGAACTTAGCAACCGTTAAATTTAATGTATGATGCAGCTGTGTTTTAACTGTAATCGTTTCTTATTAGAAGCCGTATAATTTATGTTTCTGTTTGCTTATATTATGTCCCTATACTTGTGTGATCTAATAATGAATGACGATTTAATGTGTGAGAACGTCATGAAAGTAGCAAGGGCCTTTGCGATTAAAAAAAGTAGGTGAATGTTGAGATGCGGGAGAATTGAAGATAGTTAGTGAAAGAGCATGGGCGTGTCTCTGTATTAACAATGTAATGTTATGAAAGAATATATATATATATATATATATAGTGAACTTGTGAACTTGTACATAATAAATATGTATATATGAATATGAGTTTTTAAAGCCAGTGCCTTAGAAGAGCTCCGTGACATTATGGTAGCCAGCGACGGGATTTATTTTGGATTTTGATTTAACGTTTTTGACTTTTACTGTTAACTCTTCAATTTTCCATCCAAATGGCGATCAAGAAGAACTGGATCGAAAAAAAGGGGTATTTATATCAGGACAGAGAAACAGTTGTAAGCGCAATTAGTAATAACTATTTGGAAATTTGAAATAAAATATCAAAGATCTCTCTCAACAAATGAAAGTGCAGGCAATGCAGAAAGAAAGAATGGGTTTTGGAAATCACGATAATAGTTTTGAACAACTGAGAAGACAAAGAAGAGGACGTGAATATGAAAGTGACGGAAATGTACGTGAATCAGACAGTAGGCCGATTTGCAATTACTGTATTAAAGTTGGACAGGTGAAAAGAAGATTCGATGAAGTATTAATGTTATACATCGGGAAACTTGAAGCTGCTTCCTTAACGAAAGGGAAGGCAGAAGTAATACATGGATCCTCTTATGTACATGTATGTGAAAATAAAGATTTTAGAAATTCAACTATCGCGACGTCTGTTCTGGGTGATGTGGAATTTATTACTGAATATGGAAATTCTGGAAATTCGTCTATCGCGACGTCTGTTCTGAATGATGTGGAATTTACTACTGAATATGGAAAGGAGAAGGTTCAGTAAGACCCTTTTTTGGCCCCAAAATATAGCAATTTAACAAAATTGTTAAAATGTAAACTTTTAGTTATTCATTGGACAGTTGCATGCTTCTGCTATATATATATGATTTGTATTTTTACAATGCAATGCAAAATCTCGGGTACTAGCACCATTAAGTAATGCTAAATTACTGAAATCTTCACAATCCTAGCATTTTAGTTAAATTTTAGACGTAAGTTGTATTTGATGATAATACATCACATATATAAAGGTTGAGGATGAACACGGATGCGGCCACTTTCATTTTTGACAAAAAAACATGGCATTTTGCGGTATATTTTGGTATATTTTTCATATTTGCGCTTAAATTGGATCGTTTTTTATGACCAAATCAGTTAAAATCTTTCACATGAACCAATTGATTCAAATGAAATAGACACGTAAGTGTTTAAAAAGTGGTCAAAATCTTTCGTCAGAAGAACCTGAAATTTGAGGCCAAAATCGGTCCTTACCGGACCTACTCCTTTTGGAAATTCGTCTGTCGCGACGTCTATTCTGAATGAAGCTTATTTCAGATGTTGTAATGGAAAAGGAAATGAATCCTCCTAAGTATGTGGAAATAAAAATTCGGAAATTTGTCTATCGCGACGTCTGATCTGAATGAAGGTTATTTCAAATGATGAAAAAGAAAATGTGGAAATAGAAATGTTGGAAATTCGTCTGTCGCGATGTCTGTTCTAAAGGATGTGAAAATTAGTACTGTAAAGTCTTGTCTCGCCAAGGTTATTTCAGATGTTCTAATGTAAAATGCTATTCAAATCCGAAATTTTGTGTCGCCAAAATCAGAGGATGATGAGAAAATGTGAAAAGAGTCTAATGTTAGTTGATACTGAAACAACAGTCAGTGCTTTGTTAATAGGAAGCATATAACTAGGAAATAGTATATGTATGGTGAGAACGTTGAAATCATTGGAAAGCAAATGTTGAATTCAAGTTTGTAAATTAAGTGTGAATTTGTGTATAATGTTTATGAAACTAGAAATTGTTTGTATCCATATATTAAAGGATTAGATATTCTGTGTGAATTTTCATGCAACGTAGATTGAGGAAATAATTTTATTGTGTTCATGAAAGTTGTTTGTCGTCATGACAGTTAAAAACTTTCGATCCGTTGTTCCAAACATTAAATTACAAAGGAGTAGGTCCGGTAAGGACCGATTTTGGCCTCAAATTTCAGTTTCATCTGACGAAAGATTTTGACCACTTTTTAAACACTTAAGTGTCTATTTCATATGATTCAATTATTTTTTTTGCAAGATTTTAACTTATTTAGTTATTAAAAACGATTCGATTAAAGCTCAAATATGAAAAATCTACCAAATATCCGAAAAAATGTCACTTTTCAGCTGGTTTTTGTCAAAAACGTAAGTGGCCGCATCCGTGTTCATCCTCAATCTTTACATATGTTATGTATTATCATCAAATACACCTTCCATTTCAATATTTTGGATGAACACGAATGCGGCCAATTTCGTTTTACCCGGAAACCGTCTAAAATTTAACTAAAATGATGGAATTGTGAAGATTTCAGTAATTTAGCACGACTTCATGGTGCTAGTACCCAATATATGTACATTGTAGTGTCAAAAACAGCCCATATTTATGTAGCAGAACCATTCTGCTATCCAATAACTAAGTAAGAGTTTACATTTTAACAATTTTGTAAAACCGCTATATTTTGGGGCCAAAAAGAGGTCTTACCGGACCTACTCCTTTAGTGCATGTAGACACTTGCACCTTCACTTTATTGTCTAAAAACACAAATATTGAAGGATGAGATGCATAAAACAGTTCATTATAGTCCGTGTGGAATAGTTTATAGTTTTAGAACATACGTATGGTGGAAACAAAGCACTGTGTCATCAACAAATGTGACTAAATCATAATCAGCAAAAGCTTCTATTTTCTTCTCTTTTGGCATATCTTGCATTAAATATTTGGCAAAGCAATAAGTTGTCTTCTCAGTCATACCTAGGCTGTATAATGCATTTTAAGTCTTTTCTCTCCAGATGTTCATCTTCATGGTGAAATATCTCCGAACATACGATACTTTTTATGCCAAAAATAAGAATAAATATATAATAAGCATTAATATTTATGATTTATATGTGCACAGGTAAAATAGCGCAAATGAGTTCCTAGTATTGGCGCAATTGATACATTCGGGAAACAACGTTTGGCGCAAATGATATCCATGAAAAATATTAATTGGCGCAAAAGGACTGCTGTCCTTTCGATTTGGCACAGGCGCATATATATCGAATGTAGAAGGGTTAATGTTTGACGGACGCCAAACCGTTCCTTAACATTGGACATGAGTACAACAGCACAACACAAAAACAAACTATACAAAACAATAAATGAAACATCTTCATGCCTTATATATCATGTACTGCAGTACGCCGCTAGATTAAAACTGACGTGGAAAGGTAACATATGGCCACCGAAAGCTCTTTTTTTGAGAGCCCATGTGGTCGTGTGGTCTAGCGGGACGGCTGCAGTGCAGGCGATTTGGTGTCACGATATCACAGTAGCATGGGTTCGAATCCCGGCGAGGGAAGAACCAAAAATTTGCGAAAGCAAATTTACAGATCTAACATTGTTGGGTTGATGTTTAGACGAGTTGTATATACATTATGTACACAGCCATGTATCACCATCATTGATGGCGATCCGATGGATACATCTGTTGTAGGGTTGTCACTGACTCAGACGTACTTATGAATATAATTATTTTCTGTGACTGTATCTTACATTAATATGTAGGATCCTTTACTATAGATAATTTAGCTGATCTGTAACAATAACATCTTCATGTCTTATATATCATGTACTGTAGTACGCCGCTAGTTTAAAACTGACGTGGAAAGGTAACACGTGGCCAGCGAAAGCTCTTTTTTTGAGAGCCCAGGTGGTCGTGTGGTCTAGCGGGACGGCTGCAGTGCAGGCGATTTGGTGTCACGATATCACAGTAGCATGGGTTTCGCAAATTTTTGGTTCTTCCCTCGCCGGGATTCGAACCCATGCTACTGTGATATCGTGACACCAAATCGCCTGCACTGCAGCCGTCCCGATCAACATCATTGATGGCGATCCGATGGATACATCTGTCGTAGGGTTGTCACTGACTCAGACGTACTTATATATATATATATATAACATTCATTATAAAGAAACAAAAAATACCCACTAAAATACAGGCTACTGAAATGGGGCAGGCACATATAGAATGTTACCGGGTCAAACATGTTAGCGGTCCCCCTAATTTGGAACAGTGGTGTAGCAGTACATCATACAAATAAACTATAAAGAAAACGTTTTTATTTAATTTACAAAAGTTCATCGCCCCTTATATCTAGGAATATATAGTTAGTGGATGCACGTTCTTTGATTTTGCCATTCTTATAATATGCATTATAATCTTTTTGATATTTTGGAATACAAGCATTCTAAGATGATATGTAGATTTTTTACACATATACTACATCTTGTAACTAGCCTCACATATTCATTTCATGCTTCGGTTGCACGGTTTACCAGAAATGAAGACTTTTTGTTAATACTTTACATCTAACCTGGTGACGATAGTAAAAAAAACGACATAAACAGTTATTCAGATGGCTATTTGATTTTCTCAACTTTTGACATCGAATATGTTTTACTATATACATTTTTTTCTACCTGTTAGCTGATGGCTTTTTTTTCGATATATACTGAACCAAAAAGACATTTTTGCCACGTGGTCATATATATCAACCAAAGGTCACGTTATAAGCAGCAGAGAGACTAATAATTGATAAATATCATTCCGTTTATTATAATTTATGATCTTTGCTTAACAGCATACAAGTTGAGTCGTTTACCATGAAAGGTATGTATGTACTTGAAATTAAACAGGCTTTTCTAAACCGTTTTAATGATAATAATATTCACTAAAACAAAGCGCCGAAATTACATATATGATGATATGAATAAGTTATTTCATGGTTTCAGTAAATTATATTTGTATTGTGAACTTTTAATTATATTTTGTTGTTTTGCGAAATGTGGCTTTAAGTCGAATAAGTCGAATAGTTAAGTGTAAATATGATACAGATATGATACAGGTATGTATCAAGACACAGTGCCTATGTGTTCTGTTTGTTGTTTAATAAAAGCTGTTGAATTGTAACTTTTCTGAAGATATTAATTTTACTGACTAACCATGGTCGAGGCACCAACATGTTTTAAAAGATGCATGCACAATCATACCCGTATATATGTGTCATTCGACAAGATTGTATAAATAACAAATAAAAATAATGTGCCTGTTAATTTTATTTTTATTTACTAGACAGTATTTGAAAACATCATAAACATCTTAATGGTATTTTTCTTTCAAACATTTCAGTCTTAAACTTTAAAATAAACCGTTTAATCTTTTTATCGAAAAGGAACATAGAAATAATTCATTTTTCCTGTCTTCTCTTTGAGAAGTAGTACGCGTATGTTAACTTTTGAAATATTGTATCCAACCCTCATTACCACACTAATACTCTTTATGAAGCATAGTCTAATCAAATGATAGAAAGACAGGAATCTTCATATGCACTAACAACTAACAGAACATCTTTCAGATCAACAAGTGCACAAACAACTGACAAAAACATCCAGCAGATCTATATATGGACTTACAACTGACAAAAACACTTTACGAATCTACAAGTGTTCTAGAAACTGACAAATACACGGCTTGCGGATCGGCAAGCGTACTAGCAACTGGAAAAACATCTTGCAAATCTGAAAGTCTACTATTAGCAATTGACCAAAAACACCAAGCAGGTCTACAAATGCACTAGCAATAAAAAAAAAAGTCTGCTAACAACCGACACAAACAATATGCCAATCTATCAGTTTACTACAAACCGACTTCCAGATGAAATCATTGTGTCAAAATGGAAGACATTAAACGGATGATTTTCCTTAAAAGGCGTAATAGTTCTTATCAACTTTGCAATTTTCAAATGTATGTTTTTGGTGATAAACTTTCTGAAAATCATTTACATATTTACATTAACACTGAAACATTTTTTTTGTTTTAAACTAACCATATTTCTTCTGTTTTCAGGAAAATTCCTGATTATCAACGTATTTGTTGTCTTCATAATTTATAGTAAGCGGCTTAAATGAATCATGAAAATAAGATTAATTTTACTCGTGTGTCTTAGGTCTTAGCTAACTATATACATGTAGTTAAACTATCACAAGAATTGTTGTCTAATTTTAAAATGTCATTCCAACAAACTAAGTAACTAGAAGTTAGAAGATGTGGTATTATGTTCCAATGAGACAACTCGCCATCCACAATGTGTAATTTATATTTAGGTCAAAGTACGACTTTTCACACGGATCTTTGGCTCACATCGAACAACAAGCTATAAAGAGCCCCAAAATGACAAATGTAAAACAATTTGGTTCGGGAAAAACCAACGCTCTAATCTGTATATAAGCGAAAACGAGGAACACTTGAGAACCACTTTAACAAAAGACAACCAATAAACTAATTTGATATATGTGGAAGATTTACAGAATATTTGTATTTCAATTGATGTAAGTCTTACTCTACAGATTCAAGCATGGTTGATTTGACCTCAGCATACTGTCGTTGGCCATCTAAGACAACCACACCACCTCCTGAGGAAAACTGCATGCAACCCGTGATTGACCGGAATCAACAATGGTTAACCTGTGCTGCAACTGAAGGAGAAGCTGCATGTAACAGTATGACGAATCCACAATGTACTTTCGAAAATTCTCTGTCAACCTGCTTTTTAGCTGAACCACTCCCAGTTATTTGATTAAACAATATAACATATAAAGACTTGCATTATTCAGATATGTGGCATAGATTTTCTTTTTCAATGACCAAGGTTTCTAGAATGAATATTAATTTTATATAATTATGTTGTATGTTGATATATGTGAATTACCTATTTGTTTGTGTTTTTCAAGTTTAGATTGACAGTTATAAGATTTCTTTGCCCACTTAGGTGTATAATTTGGTAATATTTCCCTCAGGACTGTTCTTCGTTGCATTGAATAATCGTTATAGACATTAAACCGACAATACCATTGCAATCAATTTCGTTTTGGAATGTGCAATTGCAGTGTAATATGTAAACTATTTTATTTTCGGGATTTTTTTTCCAGTAAATTGCATTGATTATAAATTTAATGTTAATATATACAAAAGCAGATAATGTTCCAAAAGGGTTACCATGTCCTCATAACGAACCTGTATACGATTTACAAATTTATTCAATTGATTTAACATCCCGTTTAAAATCGGGTTCTAGTTACAAACATACACTTTGGAAAGAAAATGCGTAAAATGAAGGTTTTAATTGCACGAAGGCGTGAGAAACCTTGACTTGATAGGTAACACATTTGTTCTAAACAAAATACGCATTTTAAATCTAAAATACCACTGAATATCTTAAAATGCCAAATACGTAAAAGTTACACAATTGAAATTACGAACAGTAAGTAAAATGTAACTTTTATTGTGATGTTTGGTTTCTGAGTGAATGTGATTTGCAGAAAATCTAACATTTATTGCAATCAAGACAAAGGCACCAATGAAGTTCCCTTACTGTTGATATAAATAACATGCATTTAGTGAATGGTTCTAAATTATCATGCGATGAATCTGTTGAAGATACCATCCATTACTTTCTTTACTGCCCATTATGATATATAACAAATGAACATCTCTGGTCAATGATCTTTAAAATATGAACAAACACCATTGATATTGGAACGTTTTTGTTTGGAAAAGGTGCATATAATTACGAGTTTAACTCTAAAAATAAATATGGATACTTCAATTCGTTGTTTTATTTAACAGGCGAAAAGATTATAACAGTCCAAGTAACTTTTAAAAACTTTTTATAAGATAACACTATAACTCTGTTCGGTGTCATTTCCATCACTACTTATAACTATTTACGTGAAACAGAATTAAAATAATTTGTGGTACTCAAAAGTTGATTTAAATTGTTGGCTCAAGCGTACCACTTAACTTTAAAAAAAAAAAAAAAAAGACCTCTACCATGAAGTCTGAAAAGAAATCCTCAAACAAATATATTAAAGAGATATGTTTGTTTAAAATCTGTTGGAACTAATACAATAAACTGAAATATAACGAACAGCTTAAACATTGTAAGTCGATATTCAAATGAGAATCTGTTACTTATATATATATTTTGCTTGTTGATGATCACGTCAATCAAACGTCAGTCAAGTAAAACAATTATTAAATTAACATTGCTTGTTCATTGTATACACATCTTATTCTTATAAACAGTACTTGCGCATCAAGTCAAAAGTGGATTCTTATCTAAAATCAGTGGTAAGTGTTTTGTTATTTGTTTTTGAAACGTTGAAGATTTTTTTTAAAACAGTTATAACATAATCACATTCAAAGTCATACAGTTATTAATATTGTAAAGAGATGTTTCCTTTATAGAAAAATTTCCTGATAAAAGTCATCATTAATGAAAATGGTATTGGTTAAAACCACAATTCCATCAACACTTTAAAAACATTTAGTATATTTAGCATGAAATGATTAATGCTCACATTTGATTTACTAAATACTGGATTTGACTAGCCGGCAATATAAAAAAAAACAGATGCTGCAGAAAATTAACAACCGTATGAAACATCTGACATGGTTGTCAATATAATGGAAGTTTAAACGACTGTCATACAAGTGAGAGTTTTTTTTAACGCGCTATCAATAAAGCTTTTTACAGGTTCTACATAAGAAAATGCCTGTACCAAGTATGGAATATGACAGTTGTTGTCCATTCGTTTGATGTGTTTGAGCTTCTAATTTTGCCATTTGCTTAGGGAATTACCATTTAGAATATTCCTCGGAGTTTGGTAATTTGTTATTTTACTTTTTATATGCCTAGGTTTTGTTTCTTGTTTACTTCCGTGCATTTCTGTTTAGAGTAAAAGACTACTGGTCATTTTTCGGGTGGTGTCCGTCTTTTACTGAGCATTGCAATTTTCGTGTGTCCTGTCTAAAAAATGCGCAAATACATTTGTCCGTCAGTCCGGTCTCGTATCAGATTAGCGTTTTGAGAGAAGGAAGTTTTCTACGATTTCGGGTCATTTAAACAACTTCAAACTAAGAACAAATATTCATTATTATTTAACCTTATATATATGCTAATATAGAGTTTTGAGTCGTATGTTGAGCCTCACTGGGAATGGGGACATTAAATCCGATGCCTCGTGTAAAGAGAGTCCCACGCCTTTAAACATTAAGAACCCTTGCAACAACTATTGTAGGGGTCTGTATGTGGTTTGACATCTTTGATATATTTATTTGTATGCTTGTTTGGATTTTTCAAGTATGTTATATTGTTTTATCTGTGATGCGTGTGATATTACATATAGAAACATTCCAATCGAACAAAGAGTATGTAAAATGTGCAATTCTGGATCTATTGAAGATGAGCAACACTTCATCCTGTACTGTGATCGTTACTCTGTTTTGAGAAATAAATTATTTACTTCAATATCACCAGATCCTGCTTATCCTCTACGCATAAATGAACTTCCTCCAAATGCTGCCTTATATGAACTGTTATCTAACAACAACAAAAGTATAGCGAACTTTATCTTGGACTGTGATCGTATCAGAAGAGAAATTATTTAACTATTTTACTTGAACTGTTGAATTTCTAATAATTTAGACATTCGTCCAAAACTATGTGTTATCTATTTTTCAAAATTTTGAACTTTAATTTGTCAGTGCATCGTAAGCCTATCTGGCTGGCTGTAATGTAATATTGTATTGATATGTATCTATTGTATATATACAGGTTGCACTATAATAAATCATTCATTCATTCATTCATATTGTTCTACATTCTGTATCTAGGATTTCAGATATGAGTGGTATTCAAACTTTAAAGAACATATTTTATATTCACTGTATGTGATTTATTTGCATCGTGTTATCACTATCTATTTTCAGTATAGTTAAATGCAAGATGGGTTCAAAACTTGTTTTCAGCATCATGTTTTGCGGTTAGTATATTCTTTGAATAAACAAATTTGAGTCTGTTACTGAAATAAAAACGCATATTTTGTTATGCATTCAAATTAGTATACATTAAATAAATGTTGAATTCTGAGAGATAACTGGTAATTAGATATAGGAAGATGTGGTGTGAGTGCCAATGAGACAACTCTCCATCCAAATAATAATTTAAAAAGTAAACCATTAGGTTAAAGTACGGCCTTCAACACGGAGCCTTGGCTCACACCGAACAACAAGCTATAAAGGGCCCCAAAATTACTAATGTAAAACCATTCAAACGGGAAAACCAACGGTCTAATCTATAAAAACAAAACGAGAAACGAGAAACACGTATATGTTACATAAACAAACGACAACTACTGTACATCAGATTCCTGACTTAGGACAGGTGCAAACATTTGCAGCGGGATTAAACGTTTTAATGGATCCAAACCTTCTACCTTTTTCTAAAACAATAGCATAACATCACAACATAGAAAAACACACGATAAAATATCAATTGGCAGACTTAACTCAATAAAAAAACGTATGATTAAACAATGAAAGAATAAATTTGATCTGCGATATCTGAATACAAATGCACAGTTAATTAAATATTAGAGACAAACATTCATGACCAAAAAGCTAACAAACATATTCAAACACAGGACAACACTGAGAAATATTTAAATGTTTGTTTTATGGGTAAATTAGTCATTTTTTTCTCTCTCTAAAAATAAGATACAATAATGTTATCAAGAAATGAATTATACAGAATATACTAAGATTTTTAAAAAAGGTACGTAATTTGACGATCCTATGGGTTATTATGTAATATTTTATGTAAGCAGAGCAATGAAGTATTTTATCAATTCCGAAATAAAATTGAAATAATTGTAAATGCATAGAAAATATGCAAATGACCCTTTATAGCTTATTGTTCGGTCTGAGCCAAGACTCCGTGTTGAAGGCCGTACATTGACCTATAATGGTTTACTTTTATAAATTGTAATTTGGATGGACAGTTGTCTAATTGGCACGTGCACTCACACTACATCTTCCTATATCTAAATATAAAAAAAAGTTCCATAATTTGTCATATAATTGCTATTTCTCGAAACTTTTCGCTGCCATTTTCACTTGACATTTTTTAATCTAGTTTATTTATTGCAGTTTTGTTTCATCTTGCAATGGCATTTCCTCCGAATCCACCTGCTGTGCCTGTCATGAAATTCTGTAAAACATGTAATCAAAGTTTGGAAGAGAGGAACATGGCATGGGAAACATGCACTAGCATCCTAGATCAAGCTGAGTGTAATCTGAATCCGTCATGCGTCTTTGGTCAATATATCTGTTTCTTGGATTTGAACAGTGTGAAATAAAATGAAATTCTGATTTATTTGTCATTTAAGTATATAAAAAAGATATGAACTTGATGGGTTTTAATTTGAACACACACACTGAAAGCAGAATAAAAAAAAAGGATAAAAACCTCCAGTTCACAATTTTACGGAATTATATAAACCAAATTTTGTTGACCTGTTATTGTTTTTGTCTTTTTCTTTTGGAATTAACAAATAGATATTCACTTAAGCAATCTTGCCAAACCTCCTTGTCATTTCAAAATAGGTAGTATGATATGCAATGTCAACGCGATGAAAGGGGCCATTGTTTATATTGGTCCCTCATAAATTGTAAAACCTCTCCATTCAATGCAATGTTAATTTCAATCAATGAATAAAAAGGAGGTCTTAGCAACAATCTTACTTCATAATGTTGTACTGTTACACCACTGTCCCAGATTATGGGAAGGCTTGGGATCCCGCTTACATGTTTAACCCCTTAACATTCTGTGTGTATATGTGCTTGTCTCAGTCAGGAGCCTGTAATTCGGTGGTTGGCGTTTGTTGCTGTGTTCCATATTAGTTTTTTGTTCATTACTTTTTTTCAAACATTAATTAGGACTTTAGTTTTCTCGTTTGAATTGTTTTACATTTGTCATTTTGGGGCCTTTTATAGTTGACTATGTATGCGATATGAGTTTTTTGTTCACTGTTGAAGGCCGTACGATGACCTATAGATGATAATTTCTGTGTCATTTGGTCTCTTGCGAAGAGATGATATATCGGCAACCATACCACATCTTTTATATATACATATATATGGACGATGCCTTCCTCTTTCTCGTCTGCTTATGGATGAGTATAGATCCACATACTTTAGATTTGACTATCAGTGAAAACAAAACCCTGAATTTATTAATTTTCATAAATAATGACACGAAAAACAAAAGAAGGGGGAATAGTTTAGTTTGCAAACTTAACAACTGCAAAACATAAATAGTGTTAGTGAATAGATGGTCTGACACCATTAGTAGTAGTCTAAGCAGTCATACTAACTTTACTTTACATTTGAAATCGCCAGTCTTCCAAACAAAACTGAAAATCTTTAATTTTATACTAAATCAATCAGTTAACAATAAAATTATTTTTATTGAATCTAATAATATTCCATTACATAATAGAAGCAAACTATGATAATGCACTATCTGAATCATATGTTATCCTGGTACCCAAGATACTTATGGTGTAGCTTGAAATGTACTGATATCAAAAACACACGGCATTCCGTTTGGCTGTAAGATAATACAGCTGGGGTTGCTGACACATAATGGCCCTAAAGTAATGGCCAGGCAAGTTCTCCATGCTGCATCTAAATCCGTAAGCTGCTGAGTGCAGTCCAGCGGGTTCTGTATGTAGCCTGACGTCCGATAGGTCGGAGCAATGGACGCTTTGATATACCTATACATATCAAATGCTGAGGTGTGCGTACTCAACTGTAATATCAAAGTAGGCAAGGCTGTAAATAATCAAAACCTGTCATTAGGAATCACCGATTACAATTTGATCATTCGTGACCTAAAGTTTCAACACTAATTACAAGTAACAGATTCAGGGAAGTTGTAATACAACAGTAAGAATATGTTTTATTTGATCCAAATAAGCTCCCAGCTCTTCAGGTTACATACTCAGTTTATCAATACGAAGTATTCTGCAGATATTATTACCACTTCTCATTACGAGGTTTTCTACAGATATCATTTTCACTTTCGCATTAAGAGGTATGCTAATGTCATACCAACTCTCTTACAACGAGGTATTATGCAGATATTATGCTAATTTTCTAATTACGAGGCATTATGCAGATGTCCTACTCACTTTCTCATTACGAGATATTATTGAGGTATCATGTTCATTATTTCATTACGAAGCAATAAGCAGATGCTATAATCACTTTATTATTACGAGGTATTATCGAGATATATGATGCTCACTTTCTCATTACCATGTTTTCTGCAAATATCATGTTCAGTCACTTACTCAATACGAGGTATTATGCTGATTTGTTTGACATTTACCACTTTCTCAGTACGAGGTATCATCGAGATATCATGGCATAGTCTATTTCTCATTACCATGTTTTCTGAAGATACCATGCTAACTTACTGAATACGAGGTATCATGCTGATGTCTTTGGCATTTACCACTTTCTCAGTACGAGGTATCATCGAGATATCATGGCATAGTCTCTTTCTCACTACCATGCTTTCTGAAGATACCATGCTCACTTACTTAATACGATGTATCGTGCAGATGTAATGCCCACTTACTCAATACGAGGTATCGTGCAGATGTAATACTCACTTTCTAATTACGAGATATTATATACAGATATCAAGTGTACTTGCAATATATTCTATAGATATCATGCTCACTTTTACATTACGAGGTACTCTGTAAATATCATGCCCACTTTCTTATCATGAGATATTATGAAGATGGAATACCTGCTTTCTCATAACTATGTATTTTTTTTAGATGTCATGCCCACGTGCACTTTCTCATTACTGGGTATTTTTTAGATATCATTTCCACTTTCTCATCAATTTATTACACTGTCGGTTATCAAAAGTTGATTCCAAATATAACATTTAGCAAGGTAGTGGGTGTAAAAATATAATATAACGTACATATGTAAGTGCAGTATTTTCTGTTATTGTAACCATGCAGAAAGCATGAACCGAGACCTCTGTGATCCAAGGCAGCGCATTAAGAGGATGCTTACGACTGACTACATATCTTCTAATGAAGGCAACATTAATTTATAAAAGTCTGTTATTAAAAAATAAAAAGGTCCACTCCGATTTCAGGCGAAATAACTCAAATAAATTTGTTTTCAAACAGATCAAGACCACGCTGCATTTAATGTTCCTCTCAGTCGTCCCAAAATATTCAATGTTAAAAAAACGTCGACTTACTGCTTCATTGCTTAAAAAATCCCCTGGTAATTCTTTTATTTTCCTTCGAGTCCCTCCCCATCCCAAATGGAAAAGAGTTTCTGGATTTGTCCATGATTGAAAGGACTTGGTCACGAAATAAATAAAAGGGTAATTGGTTATATTTCTCTTTGTATATCATACAGTTAATAGAATGATGCATGCATGAGCGCTAGTTAAATTGTTGAAACTTACCTAATTTTCCAATAGTCCTTTCCATATGAACATGTTTTAATGAAATCAAATAAATAATACAAAACAAACACCAGTGTGACATTCCCATCTGAAAAAGGATTGCTTGGTATTAACAATTAAAATTTCATTATTTTAAATAAATAAAAAAACATTGAAATTTTAAAAACGAAAGACGATTGCTTTTCTCAGAATAGTCAATAAGGTGAAAGATTTCTAAGAAAACTGAAGCAGATATTAATAACCATTTAGTTCTAGAACTTGCCACCCTATTGTGATTAAAGTTTGACATCTTGGATATTTTTAATCATTCCACACGGTCATATATATCATTATTTATTTTTAGTTATGTTGGGTTGGTGTCTAATTAACTTTTAACAAGTAACTTCAGTTATTCATATTTACCTTGCTATATAAGAATGGTTTGATCTGTAAACGGTAAGAGACTATCTATGGTTTGGTCGTTTATGTTAACACTCAGAGAGTTACCTTAGTTTGACTCCATTACGTTATTACTAACTTTTTGCGTGTTTTTTCGTGTAATTTTTATGAACTTCTAACCTTGCTGACTGTCTCGAACCCATCTGTTATAAAGTTGAAGCACTGGACAGTATAAAGTCAATAAGGACATTTGCCAAAAAAGATGCATTTTTGACTGATAATAATTATGATCAGCTAGAAAACAAGTGCATGCTAATAAATTTTTAAAACCGATTTGAAAAAATGATTTTTATGAGAATTAGTACACAAAATAAATCATGTTTTTTGTAAAGAAGATATTTCCAAATGATTTTACAAATTCCACGCGTGTTATTTTTTAAAGTAAACAAGTTATGTATGTCTGTCTAAATGATAGTTATATCCAAAAACCCACCTTTTATGTCTAAAATGTCGACCTCATTTATCTCTTAAAAGTATGACATGAAGGTATAGTTATCTTTATTAGAAATGAGGTGTTTTTATATGTGATAAAAAGGAGTTTGAAGGCGAAACTTCCAGTACATGTACCAGAGACATATATATATATTCATATATTTCTCAGCTAGTACTAAAGTAATTACGTTTAACTGATTTGTTAATTTGACGGTCGTAAACACCATGATCTCAATGACTAAATAAAAGTAATTCATTAAACAGTAATGCAGACGAAACGTTTCAGTGTATGTATTCATGTTTAGACTAATATGTTCCGTTATACTATATACTGTAGCATATGAAAGGTCTTGCAGTATCTTTGGAGTCTAGTATTGCTTTCCTTTTTCGCTTTATTACCGTGCTTATCCAGTAACATTTGTGGTTCCACAATAGCAATGGCTCAAACAGTTTACCAAATTGCAGTTAGAATATTTCGCCAACTAACTCATCAACTGGTAGAATATTTTAGCAAATTGCTCAAGTGAAAGGTTGTTAGTATGAAGTGAGTGCTGTGAGATTAAAATTTAATATGTACCATCCAGTTCCAGTTAGCTAATGTCATTGTCATGAATTTTTAACAAAATGATGACTTACAATAATAAGCTCTAACTGTGACATAAAAACTTCTGTAGAAGTGTATATCATTTCATGAAAAAGTGTATTATATAATGGGATATCCATTTCAAAGATGAAAGCAGATATGTTTCTCATTTCGTCACAACAAGCCTGTCCTCTTTTGACTTAGGCATTGCCTTAGACTTAATAGAGCAACAGAACGGTTGCCGTGTGTGAAGCTGGATCTGCTTATCTTTCCAGAGCAAAGTTTTTGGTGGAGTTGGTGTTGCGTAGTCTGTAGTTTTCTATGTTGTGTTTTGTGTACTATTGTTAGTCTGGTGGTCTTTTTCGTTTTTAGCCATGGCGTTGTCAGTTAATAATTTGGACTTATGAGTTTAATTATAAAAACTAAAATAAATAAACAAGAATTTGAAAATAAAACTCACCAATATAAAAATAAGATGAATTGCAAACTTTAGCGGTTGATATAAATGTATGAGATGAGCATATTGCCTAAATTGCAACACTAGAATTAACACAATGTCATTTTCAATATGTTCTGCCATCCAAACATCGTTTATGCTTTTCTTATATATCTTTTTGTTACAACTCCAAAATCTGCTGTCAGTTTATGTCAAATGGTGGAACATAGGTATTGTGACCAACTGGTGTCTTATTCTTTCCAAAGGGGTATTATCAATATAGTTTGGGTGAATATTTGACGTACGCTTCAATATATATAACCCAATCTCAGTCTTTCCTTTGTTGATGTGACCTGAACCAAACTGCTGACCATTCAATTTGGGTGGGATATTACTGATGTTAACATTTGACATGATTTTTGTCTAACATCTATGAGAAATAATGGTGCTAGAACACATATGGATACAATTTATTTTTTCAGAACATTTACATTTACAAGTGTCATCATAAATGAAAACAACATGTAAAATAATTTCATGCATTTAAAATGCTTTTCTGGATTTACTTTCATCAGGATTGCTCAGAGCCAATAATTTGGAAGCCGAAGTTGTATAAGAACCAAAACAGTTGAAGAGCAATATGACAAATAAAAAACCTAACAAATAGCTAAATCCTTCTAAGGTCATCTTTGCCTGAGGTAGTTGAAACCTTAGTGTCTTTATAATTTCAATATCTATAAACAGACATTTTAGAAAGATTTGTTATAAATCGTGTCAGCACTGAAGTAATGACTCCTGAGCTTATGATACCCTTTGGGGCATTTCTGAGGTAAACTTTTGACTTGCAAGAACTTTTACATATAAATTGTCTGCATAATCTTGCATAAATATATCCAAGGGCATATACGATTCCTATATAATTTACTCTTACCTCAGGCTGAACTCACCCAAAAACAAAGTATCAGCCCTGAATTATTGAATTTGTATCAAATAGTTGATACAAATATTTATAATTTCTATAAAAATTTATGAGGATGTATTTAAAGATTTCTGACAATGTTTGAAGGATATCAGAGTTTCTGAGTCGAGTTCCCAAACCAATTTGTGACAGGAACAATAACCTTATGATGTGGAAATTATAACAATAAACAAATCTTAACTTTGGCACAAACTTTAATGAGATCATACAATTTTTAAGTATTACATTAAAATTATAAAAAATACATTTTATTTATTAATAAATAACACAATATATTAGGAATGTATCAATATAGTTTAAACTTGATATGTAAATGATGAGAGAATTAAAAGAACAAAAAATCTACATAACAGATAATTAAGTAATTTTAACCAGTAACGCCACTGCTAAAAATAATACATCACAAACAACAATACATAAATAATTAGTAAAAAGTAAAATTAAAAGATTTATCAGTATATTTTATGAATGGCTATTATCTATTTTGAATTTATTGAACCATTATGGTTCAATAAAATCAAAATAAATTATTGCCATTCATTATTAATAAATTTCTATCAAAAAAAAGGCTTAAGAACTTTTTATATTATTTATATTAATAATAACAACATACACACATGTTGGCGTATTGATACACAAGTCAGAGTGGGCGTGTCGCCATCAAAATTGACAACATTGAAAATAGAACTAATAATTTTAACCAATCAGAAGACGGTAAAAACGATAATTTGTTTATACCCCACCCAATAGAAAGAAAGATACTCCAAGTTTCCTTATACATGAGGTAGCTGGGGGATTACTCCAGGGGTCAAACTATAATGCATACAATATCATATATGTTTTTTAGGTTGTACATGTACATGAAAGATTTCCCTAAAATTCTATCACTTTATCGTCATTCTAAGACCAATTCAGATATTATCTCAAATGTAATGTTCACACTTACTTAATTTGTCAAATATTAAATTTGTATGTCAAATGTTATAAAGGTTCTCACTCAGATGAACAAATATCATAATTAATCTATTATTTTAACCTTGAAGTCAAAGGTCAAGGTTACATGAAATTTAGGACTCGAAACTATATCATAGTGGACAAGAGATAATTTAGACCTTGACCATGAAAACTGCCAGTTCTTGTCAATTAAGACAAAAGAGGGGTTGGAACATTATTGGATGACTAGTGACTTCGACTTCTCTGCCACTAAGGTCCTCTATGGTCATACACATTCATGCTTAATATCAAAGGTAATACAACTTAAAGCTTAATAACAATGTTAATACACTTTTATGCTATTAAAATATCAATGGTACAATGTAATGCACCTTCATTTTTAATATGATTAGTTATGCCATACAAACTAGTATGTACTGGTATACTTATTTTAAAACACTATCAGTAAATGTAATATCAAACAATATAAACATTCAAGCTGATGTGAAATCTAATTCATGAATAAATGCAATGTATAAGAAATGCTTTAGAACTACGAATAAAATTGGTAAAAGCATTCCCTCAAGTTTTAAAAAGATTAACCTCAATGTGTATTCCAATTAAATGCAAAAAAAAATGTACAATTATTCTTCTTTTATTTTAAAAGCATCTTCTTTAAAGCTTTTAAACCTTTTTGACTGAGTTGAATCATTAATTACATTCAGCAATACTCAAATATTGTTCAATATATTCTATTAATATATAGAGTGGGGCGCTCATATTCGCCGTGGACACAATTTCGCCGTTTTATGATTTTGAGGTGTAAAAACTTCAAAGGATGGTTTAAATGGAAGAAATATGCCATTAAATTATTTTTTTATCACAAATATGATTATTTTTGAAAATGAGACTAAATTTCAGCTCTAACGGCAAAGGACCGAGAAATGGACAACGATTTTCAGCCAATTTCCTGAATGACTAAAACGATTTCAAAAAGGCATTCCTGAGTAATTCTTTGACTGATTCCCCTAAATTTCAGTTTTTTACATCTTTCAAATGTCTGCTATTCGTCTATAATGAAATTTATTTGATAAATATTGTTTAAAGCTGCAATTATTTGGTTTTAAATAGATATGTAAAAACGGCGAATATGTGTCCCCGTTGACAAAAAATTGGGAAAATTCAAACACCCTTTAATCCAACTTTTCAGATGATTTTACTCAAAACAAACACGTTTTCAAGCTAAGAATATTTTGCTTTTGAAGTTATCTTCATATAGAAATATCAGTTTACTTCACAAACATTAAGACGTGAACATAAACTGAAGAAAACATGGAAAGATATGGCGAAAATGAGCACCCCACTCTACAAGTCATCAATTTGAACAGTTTTTGTCTAGATTTGATAATGTCAGAAATTTTTTTACCCTGTAATTTTGAAACAGTCAATTTTCATGTATGTATGCACTTTCCAAATAAACAAGAAAAAAATGGCTTGCTTTTCAAGATACATTGTATTTAACTCAAAATCTTTTTGCTGAATGATTTAAAAAAAAAATGTTTTTTTACAATTTATTGAAAAATATCATTAATTTAAACTACAAATTAAAATAAATATATATAAAAAAAAAAATGGCTTTTAAAATTTTAAGGAAAACATCTTTCCTTGATGAAAATTGTTGTTTTCACTAAATCAATGAATAATAAAAAAAAATCATCACCTAGACCCCTACTGTCTCATATGCCCTTTGCAAATATGAGTATCTTGCTTAAACCTATTTGCCATTCTTTGATTAAACAAGAGGCTCTGAAGTGCCTGAATCGCTCACCTTAATTTTTTTGGTTAAATCTCTCATCAATGATTATTTTCGCTTTTCAATTTATTTAAATGTTCTTTGAATTGTCCTATTTTCTTCAAAAGCAAAAAAAAATCATTTTCCTCCTATGTTCTATTTTAGCCATAGGAGCTATGTTTCTTGACACAAGGAAATAAGATATAAAATTTATACTAGATACTCTGAAACTCATTAAGCCTAAGTTTGGCTGAAATTGATACAGCAGTTTCAAAGGAGAAGATTTATAAAGTAAGTCAACATGATGAACAAATTGTGAAAAAAGTCTTTCAAAAGGCAATAACTCCTTAAGGGGTCAATTGACAATTTTGGTCAAATTGACTTATTTGTAGATCTTACTTTGCTTAACATTTTTGCTATTAACAGTTTATCTGTATCTATAATAATATTCAAGATAATAACCAAAAACTGCAAAATTTCTTTAAAATCATCAATTCAGGGGCATTATACCTGAAAAAACAGTTACCCAATTTGGCTGAAAATTTCAGGACAGGTAGACCTTGACCTAATAAATACTTTAACTTCTTGTCTTATTTGCTCTAAATGCTGGAGTTTTTGAGATATAAGCCAAAAACTGCATTTTACACTGTGTTCTATTTTTAGCCATGACGGCCATGTTTTATGATGAAAGAGAAAATAAAACAAAAATATTATTTTATACACCCTACTGATCATTCAGTTGAAGTTTGGTTGAATTTGGTTGAGTAGTTTTAGAGGAGAAGATTTTTTAAAGTTAGCAAATATGATGAACAAATTGTGAAGAATTGTCATTAAAGGACAGTAACCCCTTAAGGGGTCTATTGACAATTTTGGTCATATTAACTTATTTGTTGATCTTTCTATGCTGATCATTTTTGCTGTTTACAGTTTATCTTTAACTATCATAATACTCAAGATAATGACCAAAAACTGCAAAATTTCCTTAAAATTACCAATTAAGTGGCAGCAACCCAACAATGGATAGTTTAATTCATCTGAAAATTTCAGGGCTGATAGATCTTGACCTAATGAACATTTTTAACCCATGTCAGATTTGCTCTGAATGCTTTCGTTTTTGAGTTATAAGCCAAAAACTGCATTTGACCCCTATGTTCTATTTTTAGCAATGGCGACCATGTTTGTTGATAGATCAAAACTTTGGATACAATTTATAATCTATATACCCTAAGGAACATTCAGTTAAAGTTTGGAAGTTTTTGGCCCAGTAGTTTCAGAGGAGAAGATTCTTGAAATAGTTTACGACGACAGACGACGAACGACGGACCAGGTGAGCTAAAAAAGTATGTATTCAATTTAAAAAATACTGGTGAAATAATAGTTGTCACAAAAAATTCCAAATTAATTTTCTTAATGACCTATTTTCACTATTTATATGTGCAGATATGGTTCTTTTAAATATGACTTAGAAATCAAATCTATCTACTAAACAATAAAAAGGAGTTCTCAAGTATACAAATTTGCATGTGATATTTCATAGCTAAAAGCTGAAGATATCATTTAGAATCTATGATCCACTAATATACATTATTTTCAAATCATCTTTTTCAAAGGGGCATAACTGCAATGAAAATTTTCAATCACTTAATAAAATTTATACTGCTGATGTTTGAAATTAATTTGATTAAAATCTAAAATAATATAAGAAAGTTTCATGTTTTACTTTAAAAGGTAACACATTTGAGTGAACAGTTCTATGGAACTGTGGAACATAGAATAAACTACTGTGCATGAAAATTATTAAACTATATAAAAGGAATGATTAATTGCAGATGCAGGTAAAATGATGGAGAGATGTCTTCTGGCAACAATTATTTAATGTGGCAATATAATCAATGATTTTTTTTCCAGATAAAGTGTGAGGTTCATGTTATTTTTAAATTTTTATACTTTTTTCAAAGGGTCAAAGTAAATATTTTGTAAAAATTAAGAAAATTACACAAGTCAAATTAATTGTAGTAAAGGTGTTTGGTACCACCTTAATGTAAATAAAACCTGAATTTCTAACTAAAAATGAATCAAATCTTCCACATCAATACCTGCCCCTAGTACTATGTTAAGTATGGTTCTATGTACTTGTTGAACACAGTGGTATTTTTGTACCAGTGTACATGTTCTACACCAGGTATAACATGTGTATCTATTGCTCCTCTACCATCTAATTCCTTCAATCCAAATGTATCATTCAGAAAATACTGAAAGAAACAAAGACAAAAATATACAATATTAATATTTACATATCAAGTGATTCATATTTTCAGATGAACTTGATTATGACAATGTTAATGTGAACTAGTCATCCAATGTTTGGTTTCTATACTATGTCAATTTATAGTGTAGCTTATTCATACAGACCTTTTAATTTCTTCTAAAAGAAATCTATCACTCATTGATTAATTTACCTCAATAAAACAAATATCTTCTAAATAGATAAAAATACATTTCTCTTCATTGAAACTATTTCTTGCATGAATAGATATTTCTCATACCACACTGCACAGAGTGAAAAGTGGTTCCTGATAAAAGTATGCACATGATATATTGTAGAAAGGGAAAATTTTAACATGTTAAATATTATTCTAGGTGACTTATAGGTAGGTATATTAGGCCAGGTGTATTACTTACTCTTAGTTTAAACATATTTATTTATAGTGGATTGGGAAACAAGTTTTGCAACTTATATTAATCCCTTTCAACTTTGCGGGTGCGAGTGCTGCCTTGCAGCGGCATTAGCCTACTCTTTTTCGAAATCTACAAGGGTGTCTTTAATGTGCAAGAGATATGGCTCTCTCTTAACACGGGTCAGCCATTTATCGTCCCCTTCCGACGGACTATCATCGTTTCCTCAAGACCATACTCGCAAATGGTGTCAAGGGAGAGCCGAAAATTGAGTTCCTGAAATTTTCATCCCAGACGGGAATCGAACCAGGAACCTTTGTGCTAGTAGTCACTCTTACTCTTGTTTATTATATTTTTTTAGTTTGTACTTATTTACACATGTGGTTATAATAAATTATTCACTAATATTGAAACACTCTACTACTACATGTATTTATGCTTAAATACAAATTTCTAAATCAATTTAACAAACCTCCTGATTTCTCATTTCTTTAATTTTTTCGTTTTCATCATAAAATCCAAAATGGCTGAAATGAAAAAGCATTGTTATGTCAGATAAGTAAATCTGAAATAGTTAATTCCAATCTATTGTATCTATCATAAGTGAAATAAGCAGCACTTTGAAATCTGGGTGATCAACAGAGGCAGATTTAGAGGGGGCAGGGCTCTTTTCTGGGAAAAATTTGGTTGTTTATAAAGAGAATCACTAGAGCATGACCGGAGCAGTCAGTGGGCCCCCACTTACAAAAATTTCTGGATCCATTACTGATCAAAATTAAACACTTAAATCAAGTTTCAGGTTGATGTGACCCCTAGTATGACCACAACTTTGTGTTAAACTACCTAAAAACAAAACTTTGATCTGATAAGGGAGAGACTAACAAACTGATGAAGGCAGACCAACAGTGGACATAATGACCAGAGAATAATCAATATAAAGGCAGACCAACAGTGGACATAAGGACCACAGAATAATCAATATAAAGGCAGACCAACAGTGGACATAAGGACCACAGAATAATCAATATAAAGGCAGACCAACAGTGGACATAAGGACCACAGAATAATCAATATAAAGGCATGCCAACAGTGGACATAAGGACCACAGAATAATCAATATAAAGGCAGACCAACAGTGGACATAAGGACCACAGAATAATCAATATAAAGGCAGACCAACAGTGGACATAAGGACCACAGAATAATCAATATAAAGGCATGCCAACAGTGGACATAAGGACCACAGAATAATCAATATAAAGGCATGCCAACAGTGGACATAAGGACCACAGAATAATCAATATAAAGGCAGACCAACAGTGGACATAAGGACCACAGAATAATCAATATAAAGGCAGACCAACAGTGGACATAAGGACCACAGAATAATCAATATAAAGGCAGACCAACAGTGGACATAAGGACCACAGAATAATCAATATAAAGGCATGCCAACAGTGGACATAAGGACCACAGAATAATCAATATAAAGGCAGACCAACAGTGGACATAAGGACCACAGAATAATCAATATAAAGGCATGCCAACAGTGGACATAAGGACCACAGAATAATCAATATAAAGGCATGCCAACAGTGGACATAAGGACCACAGAATAATCAATATAAAGGCAGACCAACAGTGGACATAAGGACCACAGAATAATCAATATAAAGGCATGCCAACAGTGGACATAAGGACCACAGAATAATCAATATAAAGGCATGCCAACAGTGGACATAAGGACCACAGAATAATCAATATAAAGGCATGCCAACAGTGGACATAAGGACCACAGAATAATCAATATAAAGGCATGCCAACAGTGGACATAAGGACCACAGAATAATCAATATAAAGGCAGACCAACAGTGGACATAAGGACCACAGAATAATCAATATAAAGGCAGACCAACAGTGGACATAAGGACCAGAGAATAATCAATATAAAGGCAGACCAACAGTGGACATAAGGACCACAGAATAATCAATATAAAGGCAGACCAACAGTGGACATAAGGACCACAGAATAATCAATATAAAGGCAGACCAACAGTGGACATAAGGACCACAGAATAATCAATATAAAGGCAGACCAACAGTGGACATAAGGACCACAGAATAATCAATATAAAGGCAGACCAACAGTGGACATAAGGACCACAGAATAATCAATATAATGACCCCTACTGTTATTGGTGAGGAATAAAAGTATACAAAGAAAGTACAAAAATGTTGTCATTTAGAAGAAGCAGATATTCAAGGTATTATCAACTTTCCAGACAAAGTGTATATTCTACTTTCAGTATGGGAAAATTTTCTCATTTATTAGGTCTTAAATTTTTTCATAATATACTAAGGATGTTTAACATTAAATTTATTACAACTTGATTATAACAAACCAAATGACATTATAAGAAAAAAACGTCAACATCTGTGACTACAAAAATAGTTCACTGTTTAAACTTTTAAACATGCAGGTCATTAGGTACTTTTGTGAACCTATGCACTAGAATATTTTCTTTGAATTCATAATTAATAGTACTTGTGTCCTTGCTGAAACTGGACAAACATTGAAAAGATCAAATTTTCAGTTATTATGGGGAAGTAATTTTTGGACACTGGTGTTCCCACTGGTTAATATTTGGTGAACAATTATAGAATACACACAAACACACGAGGAATACCTTTTCAAAAGTTTGATGAAAACCATTCTTAATTTTTTGCCTATTTTTAATTACATTAACCTTAACATTTGACCTTTTTGTCCAAAATATCACCAGGTTTCTTCCCCTCCCCTATATATTATAACTACATCAGTTTCATTCTAACCATCCGGAAACCACTGATAACTTAATTTATTTTTAGTAACAGTGACCTTAACAGTTTCACCTCAAAATATATAAGCTGCTTTCTTTCCCTATAAAATTTCATCTATAAGTTTCATTCCTTATAATACTCAAGTTGTCATGCAGAAACTTTCACACACACTATTAGACGGAAGGAATGACAGAAAGAGGAAACAGAAAACTTCCATTCATTTTCTGCAATGGCCTTATGAAAATGTTCATATTTACATTGCATCTTTTTTGTTTTTAATAATAAAAATAAAAATGATCTGTTTCAATAAAATAATATCTTAACATAGAACCATACGTGGTAAGATCTACTTTTTTGTCTGACATACAACATCAACAGCTGGTTCTAACAGACACATGGTGCACAATATTTTTACTCATTAACATTATTTTTTCTATTTAAGATCTAGTTTATAATGTACAGGGACACGTTATGCTTTTGAAAAAGTGTTTAAACAGTGTTAACATAAAATATTATATGAAGAATACAATGACTATACATTACAAACCTGGACTGCCAAGGGGTGATAACTCCATCATCAGGACCTCCTATCAAGACAAGCTTCTTTAAACGTACAAAGTTATTTCTGTAGTCTGAAGAAAAAAAAAATTGTTGATAAATTACTTTTCTAATACCAGCATTATTATGAACTAATGAAACAGATATTTAGTACATTAACTATCCTCTGTTATTCAATGAATTAAACAAACCCCTGGATAAAATGTAGGAACATTTGTTCTTCATACAGTTATGTGAATAACATAAACAAAATATAGACTCACATAATATTCAATACAACAATTCAATTTATGATCATCATGCACTGCTGAAGCCTTCATTGTGCTTCTGATGTTACAAATGCCACAGCTCAAGCGTGTATATAATATATTAAAATACTGCTGTCATGGACAGAAAGACTGAAAGATTGAAAGACAGACAGTGAGATGGAAGGATGATCAAAGGTAACACCTAATGCACATTCATCTATAACAGGGCATAAGATAATGAGATGTGATATGATCCCCAATGAGACTATCATCTATCCACCAAAGTTCAAATAAAGTGGATCATGTAAGCATATTAATATATTTTAAATTATCTAACTGAAATACTTTAGATGGTAAAAACTATGATGTGGCTTTATTAAATAATTGGTTAATACTATAACCACTAACATTTTTTTAATCTGAAAAAGTTTCTTTAATAAACATATTCAAGCCACACAGAGCATATATATATATCTACATAGAAATACCAGTAAGACAATGCAGTATGGTTGCCAATGAGACAACTCTCCATCAAAGATCAAATAACTAAACAAGTATAGGTCACCAAACATTCAACATTTAGAAAAACTTGTCATAATTTTAAATGTTTAGATCAACTTCTGAGATCAAATTCATATATATAGGTCTGAAGAAAAGCCAAAATTTTAGAGAGTGAAAATGATTTTTTTTTTCAGAAAAATATTTATTTTAATCTGTCAATGTCAAGTTCAACACATGCCTCAACTTACAATCCAAACATACATCTGTATGAGAAGAGAATTTGCTATTAACAATGTAAATCTTAATGACCTTGATTTGTCATATGTTCATCATGACAATACATTTTTAAAAGACACATCTCCTAGTTTATATCAAATTAATTGCAAACAAGGTTTATCTTGTCAATGAGGTTTAAGACAAAATGCTGGTCAAACCCCACCATTATGATGACATGTGACAAATTAGTCTAAGTTTATATCTTATTACCGGGGTACTTGCCCAAGTAAAAAGTTTTATATTGATCCTGAAATGTTGGTCATGATTGCATGCGACATATCAGCTCATTATGATAAACCAAAATAACAAATATCTCATTAATTTAATTTTGGATGTAACACGTCTTCTGATTGGCTGACGTTATTTTGTTATGAGCCCATAGACATAATTTAGTCATGTGACCGTGATGTCATCAACGCTTTTTCATGGTTTTCTACGGTTTAAAATGGAATTAAGAATTAAATTATAAGAAATGACTTTAATATTTTTTCTGTCTATTCGAAATAACATAAAAAATGTGGTGCACACTGTTAAATAACCCGCTACCGCGTGTTATTCAGTGTGCACCAAATTTTTTATGTTATTTCTTCATAGACAGAAAAAATATTACAGTCATTCCTTAATAAAAGTAGTAATTTTATTATAAAAGACGACAAAGTTCTGGCTGACTTAAGAGGTAATGAATATAAATCATCATGATTTCTAAATGTCTTTAAAATTGTAAAACTTCCTTCTTTTTTTTCAGAAGCTGAATACACATATTTGGTACATGTACTGTCTTTTGTAAATTTTGTTAACAAATAACCAAGTTCAAAGGCATAAAAATAAAAACTGAAACAATTCCATCATTTGACCATACCAGGTGAACAACTTCAATATGAATGCAATTTTCTGTGAATTTTCAGGGAAATAGGTAAAAAATTGTGGGAGAAGTATATTGCACAAAACTGGTACCATCCTTCATAATTAAAATTTGTATAAAAAGAGAATTAATTAAAGTGAATTTGCACATTACTTTAGAATAGGTTATTAGGCAGACCCTTATGATCTTACAATGAAGGATTACTTCAAACAAACTGAAAGGTTTTCTGATTAAATATACTACTAAAACAAATGTATTACACATAAAGAGGCATAACTCTGAAAAAACTTCAATGGTTTGGACAAGTTTGACTCTAACAGACAACATGAAGGCATGATCTATTTTACTGTAAGTCACTAAAAGATAGACTGTGTTTTTTGTACATTACTCTTCACACAGACAGCAGCAGTTGCAAGCAAGGGATAAGCTTCTGTGGAACCATTTACAAATTTGTTTCCAAAGTCTATTTTAGTTTTTGCATGATATACAAAACTCAGGTAAAATTGATCATTCAAGGGCAGGAAACACAGTTCTAAATCTAAACCCAAAGGATGCCTGTGAAGCCAAGTTTGGTTCCAATTGGCCTTGGTATTTCAAGGATTGTTTTGTTTTTTAAGTGGAAGGATAATGAGGAAGATGACAGACACAAAGTGACGAGAAAAACTCTCTTAAAAGCTTTTGGTAAGGCGAGCTTAAAAGCATAACTGGTTGTTGGTAGTTGAAACATCACAACTTTTGCTGATTCATTCCCAAATATACTCTACAAGTTTTACTACTTACTTGAATTCTGTCCACTATCTAGGTTGTATAGGTAAGATGAGAATTCATGATACAAATCTGTATGGTGGGGATCTAAAACAAAATATACAAATATTCAGAAATAATAAAATGTTATATATGATACTGATTATCATGTGGGGATCTATAATGCATACAAATATTTAAATGATATTTCTGAAAGGTTGGATAATATGGTGGTGATCTATATAACATATATATACAAACATTTTAAAACAAAAAAAATGTTTTATATTATTCTCAAGTATAATATGGGGATTGATAAATACATGCAAATATTAAAAATATATATATATTATACTGGGTATCATTACATTAACACTAGATTTTAAAAGTCTATAAATGTATTTTGTTGCCTTCAATTTCTCGTATGTAAACAAAAAAGCCACATCAAAAAGATTTTGTATTGGTACCTTATAATATAACTGCAAGAAAGAACAGCAAGGTAGATAGTTTATTAACTAGAGGCTCTAAAGAGCCTGTGTCGCTCACCTTGGTCTATGTGAATATTAAACAAAGGAAGCAGATTGAAAATTGACTACAAAGGTCAATAACTCCTACAGGGGTCAATTGACCATTTCGTTCATGTTGACTTATTTGTAGATCTTACTTTGCTGAAAATTATTGCTGTTTATAGTTTACCTATATCTATAATAATATTCAATATAATAACCAAAAACAGCAAAATGTCCTTAAAATTACCAATTCAGGGGCCGCAACCCAAAAACAGGTTGTCCAATTCATCTGAAAATTTCAGGGCAGATAGATCTTGACCTGATTAACAATTTTACTTCATGTCAGATTTTCTCTAAATTATTTGGTTTTTGAGTTATAAGCCAAAAACTGCATTTTACCCCTATGTTCTATTTTTAGCCGTGGCGGCCATCTTGGTTTGATGGCCAGGTCACCGGACACATTTTTTAAACAAGAAACCCCAAAGATGATTGTGGCCAAGTTTGGATCAATTTGGCACAGCAGTTTCAGAGGAGAAGATTTTTCTAAAAGATTACTAAGATTTACGAAAAATGGTTAAAAATTGACTATAAAGGGCAATAACTCCTAAAGTGGTCAACTGATCATTTTGGTCATGTTGACTTATTTGTAGATCTTACTTTGCTGAACATTATTGCTTTTTACAGTTTATCTCTATCTAAAATAATATTCAAGATAATAACCAAAAACAACAAAATTTCCTTAAAATTACCAATTCAGGGGCAGCAACCTAACAACGGAATGTCAGAGCAGGTAGATCTTAACCTGATTAACAATTTTACCCCCATGTCAGATTTGCCCTAAATGCTTTGGTTTTTGAGTTATAAGCCAAAAACTGCATTTTACCCCTATGTTCTATTTATAGCCATGGCGGCCATCTTGGTTAGTTGGCGGGGTCACCGGACACAATTTTTAAACTAGATACCCCAATGATGATTGTGGCCAAGTTTGGTTAAATTTGGCCTAGTAGTTTCAGAGGAGAAGATTTTTGTAAAAGTTAACGCCGGACGCAGGACGACGACGGACGACGACGGACGCCGGACGCCAAGTGATGAGAAAAGCTCACTTGGCCCTTCGGGGCCAGGTGAGCTAAAAATAAGGTGATAAGGTTACTGGTATGACTGCAAATGAGATAACCATCCACATAGACCAAAGGAAGTGGTTGTAAGCAACTTCTTTAGCTTACAATATATATCCTTATATTTTAGTGGAAGGGTATACAAACTTAATTATAAGACCACTAACATAAGAATTATTGAAGAACATACAATATTCAGTCCTATTTTGTTACATGTAACAAAGCATAGTTCCAACTTATAAATAGATATATGGTACCTCTCCAGTAATTAGCTACAGACCATTTCTGTCCATTCTTTGTGTAAAAGTATCTGCAATATGAAGAATAGAGGGATAAAACTCTTACAATTTTATGACAAACCAATGAATACAGTATTATTCCATCTTTCAGAAATATCTTTTCAAACTTTTCAAATTATTATGATATTATAATCAAAGTGCTTGTAAGCACTGAACGGTAAAGATTGCTTCAATTTATCAGTGGGAAGTAAAATTAAATATTGCATTGGTTGTAGTTGATTTAACAGCTATTCTAGCCAAAGGAAGATTATTTCAACTTTTAAATTGAGATGACTTAACAATGATATTATTTATAATTTTAGAGCAGATATTAGATTCCTGCACCTTGCAAAAGTTATGTAATTTTTTTGACAGGTGTAACATCATTTTGTGCCTTGAGTTTCTGACCATATATTACATCCATCATTTTATGGAAATGTTTGAGGTTAGGATGTATAGAATGTTATGATCAATGCACTATATTTTTTGTATTAAAAAGGTAGTTATGAGTCTTGGAAGATTTAGATATCAAGTCAGTCACATAAGATTTTGATTGCATTTCATGCAATTTTTACCTAAATAAGTATTCATTGTTCAGGTTGAACTGAAATATATATACAGCTGGTAAGTGAG
This sequence comes from Mytilus trossulus, assembly GCF_036588685.1. Lineage (NCBI taxonomy): Eukaryota > Metazoa > Mollusca > Bivalvia > Mytilida > Mytilidae > Mytilus > Mytilus trossulus. The sequence goes on along the minus strand of NC_086374.1, from coordinate 22,550,154 downwards.
TGCAATGCACATAAGATAAGAAATACAGTAGTGTTTCAAGCCAATTTTGTTTGGAAGATAATTATTCTAAATGAAAGAGTAACTGAAAAATAGAACATGAAACTGCAGAAAATTACAATTAAATCTTTTAAAATTCACTTGCCAATTATCTTTAAATTATTAAATTGAAGAAATAGCAATGAACCAGAACTAGATCAGTGAGACTTATCAAATGGTTAAACAAGTGATTATAGCTAAGTATTAGAGAGAAACCTTCAAATTTAGCTGTAAAGGATGGAGCAAGAATGTATTGACTATTATTTAACAATTCCACCCAACAAACAGTTAATACACTATTACACTCACATGATAGAAAAAAAAATCCATAGTTATAATATTTACTACCAAAACTTGTTTTACCCCACATGCCCTAGCACATTAATAAAATTACTGAATATAATCCCCAGTCAGTTATCTTATGTTGTTGCCTCTTTGACACATTCCCCATTTCCATTCTCAAGTGCATTGGTAAAATTTATAGACATTTTCATTTTCCCCATACTCATATGTCAAAAACTTACTTATAAATAGTTTCTTTGAGGTAGTATGGAAAAAAATCCTTGAGGTAGTCGGTGTCTGAAAATAAATGACAAAATACAAAATAAAGTAACTTCTATTTATTGTATTTGATAAGAATAAAGATCTTGATTTTAATTTATTCATTTATTCATTTAAAAAAATTAAGCGGTTGATAAGCATAAAGTTATGTTTCTTATCTTAAAGCAAAACACCAGCTACTTGTTATTCCAGTTATAACAAAGGTCAAGGATGTGTACTGGACATTCAAATAATTCCATCCAGTAAGTGTTCAGACTTTACAAAACATTTAGACAAAAAGTTAAAACACACATGAAGTCCCCCCATTTTCATTTAGTTATTAATCACAACAGGTGAGATGGAAAAGATGCAGTTCCATTCCTCAAGATCCTCCTATGCCATTGACCGAATGAATCCTGAATGTTCAAGAGAAACTGTGAGTTAAAATCTTTTGTTAGATATACCTGAAATTTGAGGCCAGAATCGGCCCTTACCGGACGGACCTACTCCTTTCAGAAATCTGCGTAATGTACGGTAGTACATGTATTTAAGAAAGATGCAACTAAAAATATTCATGAGACGGACAAAAGGACTGATGGACAGACTGACATGTGGGATGGATGGACAAGAGATAAAACAGTTACACCCCAACTCTTTTTACAGAATGGGAAATAATTACTTACCACCATACTGGCCAGCTAACGGTGAACTTAAAGCTATAAACGTGTCAACATTATGTTCCAATACAGATAGCAAACCTCTACATATCAGACCACCTGAAATCAAAATCAATTATGGAATTTACAAAACATTGTCTACAAAATTAGTGTTACAACATGAAAAATAAAGTTGATTAGATGTAAGTGTGTATTCTTTCCTAAGTAGTATTTCATATGAACTGGAACAAGCTGAATAACTTATCTAAAGGAGAAATTCATAGCTTTCCGTTAGAAAAAAAAAGTGCACATGCTAATTTGTCTCACCCTGCTGCTCTACTGATTATAACTATTTCTGTTGAAATTCTTTCAGATAAGGTTTTCTTTCAGGTATCACAAAAACACCCTTTATGCTGCTTCCCCAGACAAATTAATTTAGGGACCAAGACTTAATTCTGGATATTGTTCTATGTAGACATCAATTTTGATTTAAATATGACCATTAAATTCAGGGCCGTAACTAGGGTTCGAATTCAGGGGAGGCAGGGGTTTGGGGCCGCCGATTGAGGCCCCATACCGATTTTTTTGCCCTCAGTAAAATGGCTAAAATGACCCGTTTTCCTTCAATTTCCTTACATTAAAAAACATCAGTATTTTTTTAACCTTGAAGCAATTTTTATGCAACAACAAGCTGTGATTGCTATTCGGGTTGAGCCAAGGCTCCACCTTGAAGGCCGTACTTCGACCTATAATAATTACTATTCTAATATGACGTCCTTATTACGCTTTGTAAACAAAGCCGTGTTCTAATGAGCATAAAACATATGTTTGACACATGCGCACGAACTTACTGTGTACATAAACCTTATTTCCACCGTTATTCTTTAAAATGTTTACATTTAAGCAGCTAGCTTAAACTTTTATTTTATATTTTTTATAAAACATCATATATTTACCCTGATCGTGGTTTTTAAACTTATCAAATATGAATTGTAATGCACAGACTCCTCAGGGAGGAAATTGGAAAAGCCAAACGTTTTTACGGTATTTTCTTACGCTTCGACCTATAAAAATACTGCATTTGTCCTATTAGAATCGAAATAATTCCTTTATGTCATGCTCTATGCTCATTTTAACATGGGTAGGCATTATATTTGACCACATTTTACACCTCGCTAACGCTCAGTGTAAAATATCGACAAATATAATGCCTACCCATGTTAAAATGAGCATAGAGCATGACATGAAGGAATTATTTCTTAAACATTAAATAAATTGTAAATGCGGATTTTTTTCTCAATATGGCTCAACATGACCCGTTTTCCGTCGATTTCCTTACTTTAAGAAACATCAGTATTGCTGTGGAAGTATTTTTATGCAAACAATTATTATCTGTATTTAAAGATATGTTTGATAGAAATCAAAGTGGTAAGTTAAAAAAACATATAAAGCAAGATTATAGAACGCAAGATATATATTTTTTTCGAGGACCTTGAATTTCAATATTGTTGAAAGCTGAACAGACATGTATAATATAACTACACACAGGGACTTTGAATACTAGTATTACAAAAGTATTATAATATTTTACTTACTAGTAAGTATAGAAAGTCCCTGCTACAACGAACAAGAGTGTTTAACTACTTAGGCTTTGATCATAATGTTCTCGTACGATCGGGAGACGCATCTGGTGCAAGAAAATTGGTACCGTAAATTTTATTACTACCACTGGGTCAATGCCTCTGCTGGTGGACTATTAGTCCCCGAGGGTATCACCAGCCCAGTAGCCAGTACTTCGGTACTGGCATGAAAATACGTTTTTTTTGTGTTATTAAAATTTTCTGTTACAAAATATTAGAAATCATTATAAATTAAGGAATATATCTCCCTCATGCAAAGCTCTTATTCCTCTCACGGATTTGGCTATACTTTTTGAACCTTTTGGATTATAGCTCTTCATCTTTTATATAAGCTTTGGATTTCAAATATTTTGGCCATGAGCATCACTGAAGAGACATGTATTGTCGAAATGCGCATCTGGTGCAAGAAAATTGGTACCGTTAATTTTATTAAAAAAATGACCCAACAGCTGATTCAGCCGGTAACGAATTTCCGATGTCATAAAAGATTCACAATACAAAGGGAACTTCCTCTGCTTAATAATATTGAGCTCTAAATAAATGTGAATATTTAAGTTTTATTCAAAATTATCGAAAGCAAAGTTTCATATGTGTTCTCGTACGAATACTTAATAATAAACTGGAAATCCGCTTGTATTATCGCGTCACTCAAACTATGAACAAAGTGTAGTAGTCAGTCGAGAACCAGCTTAACTGAATAACAGACGGACGGCCACATGAAATAAAATTTTAAAAAAATACTGAAACGGTTCACTTTCGATCCAAAAATCCGGGAAATGACAGATATATATGGCGTATCATGATAAAACTGTTAAAACTGTAAACTTGTGTTGTTTATAATATAAATTCAAGTTCTTTGTGTACATATTGTCAATATTTCATTTTATTACTTAAAAAAAAAATTTTGGTGAAGAAAATTTAGGGGAGGCAACCTCATAGGTAGTTACGGCCCTGCATTTTAAAAGTGTATATATGTGCAGCATTTTAATCTAGTTGGTGAAATCCTACTAAAAAACAGACCCGTAGCTAAATTTGTGATTACTTTAAACAAAAACTTTGTTGTATTAAGTCCTTGCCATAACACTTCTTTTGTCAGTGATTTGTTTCCATCTTATCAAAAATTAATAGACAGTCTGACTAACCTTGAGAAAAACATATGAGATGGACACCATCTGGACTGCTGTTCATTATAGGTTGTACTATCTTAGTTATATTGTTGACTTGTTTCCATAGTGGTTCAAAACTTTGGACTCTATTGAAGGCATTGACTGCTGTTATCTGTGTTCCTGGATGAACCTGAAGCACAAATCATACAACACTTTTAATATGGTACAAATATTACAGGACTTCAATTCAAACGGTCTAAACTTATAGCTGACTTCATGGTATTGGTTTTACTCATTGTTGAAGACTGTATGATGACCTAAAGTTTTTAACTTCTTTGTCATTTTAAACATTTTAGTCTCTGATAAAGAGTTGTCTCATTAGCAATCATAATGTCCACATCTTCTCATCTTTATATTCAATGAAGTTGAAGTATTAAAGAGACAGTACTTAAAATTCTGAAAAACAATTTCCCAATTTATTTCTTGATATTTAATGCATGAAATATTAAGTAGGGTGATGAAATTACATGTTAAAAAAAAATGGGTGCTGAATCTTTATGTTAAGTAGTGATTTGGTCCAATTCAATAAGGTCAAATTTTATTATATATAATATATCTGAAACTGAATTTTAGATCCCCTTAACACAGAATTGTCAATATTTTGAGTTAGAGGTGGTAGAAGTTTCTATAATTTTAATAGACTAATAGTATTTGTCCCACTAGAAGTACACTAAACCAGAGACATATATACACATGTGTATATATGTCTCTGACTAAACTTTAAAAAAAAACAAGAATTTATTGTCTAAAAGAAATGCACTACAAAAATAACTGTGTTCTCGGGCCATAGCATATATGGCGGTGCTCCTATTTAAGGCGAAATATATTGGACAAACATACTCATGATACTGTGTGATTTTTACCTTTAGAAGAGTAGAAATCAAAAATTCTGCCTCAGTAGGACTCCCAATGATGCCATGCATAAATATAATAGGCTTGTATTGAACTGTTACAGGCACAACTAATGCAAAAATTAGGAAAGTTAACGTTAATCCTGTTTTCTTCCTCATGATTGTCTGACCTTTAACCTCACATTATTTCGGTACATCTCGGACCTTATGATGATTTAGCTACAAAAAACAATTATTATCTTATTTAAAACATCATTGAATATCCCTTCAAATGAAAGATTCCTGCAAGTCATATTTTTCTTCAGTTACAAAATGCTTACTTTGACTTATTTATAGGCCCGTATTTATCATATGACTACTCGGAATGAAGACAAGTCGGACCCAAAAACAACTCGGACCCGCTGAATTCAAGACAACACTGACGAGTTTCAAATACAAATCGGATTATTTTTAACAATACTTTATCTTAAAAGCAAGTTATCAACTGCAGCTTTTATGATACATACACATGCATAATGCACAAGCCTGGTCGAAATTATGCTGTTTGTCAGTTGCCGTAAGAAGGCGAACTTGATTATTGAAGATTTTTAATATTATCCCAGTCAGCAGACTAACAGTGGGCCAACGTTGGCAAATGGTCGGCCCGTTGGTCGACCGTTGGTGTTGGCTTTACAACATTGGGCCAATGTTGGCAAATTGTCGGTCCGTTGATCGCAAGTTTATGTTGGCTGCACAACATTGGCTCAACGTTGGCAAATTGTCGGTCCGTTGGTCGCAATTGTATGTTGGCTGCACAACATTGGCCCAACGTTGGCAAATTGTCGGTACATTGGTCGCACGTTGGTGTCGGCTGCACAACATTGGCCCAACGTTGGTCTGTTGTTGTAAATTCATATTATTATCTCATGTTGGTTATAAATAATCGGGCAAATGTTGGCATTATGTTAGTAGCAACATAGGGCCGATATTAAATTTTTTTAATGGAATTGATTATATAATATTTTACGCTTTATTTCTCTTGGGAGGCGGATAATTTCGATTGCAGCAGGCTTTATGAAAAGTTAATGTTAACTGAAAGTGTTTATCAACTGAAATTACATTTACAACTCTATGTTGGGCCAATGCTGGCCCAACGTTGCATGATCATATATCATACTCTATATATAAGTCAGGAAAAATTTATACTGGAATATCATTACTGTAATAAAAAAAAATGTATATCGTAAACATAGATTGCCTGGTTAAAAAATAAAATTTATTCCAATCATTATTTATAATAACTTTATTCATTAAACTTTGTGAAACATAATAATAGCAATTATATGCAGAGTGATATTTGATACAGCCAGTCTGTTAATCAAGCCCATTCTGATAAGGTTGACCATGTGTTCGACAAATTTCAAAGATAGTTGCTATGGTAATTAAGTTTATAGGAAATCTGAATGTAATGGGATGGTCACTTTTGTGATTATTTCCTGTTGTGTATTTGTAAGAAAGCAGTGATACGAAGAAAACAAAAAGAGAAAATCATGTCATCTGGGATTCAAAGAGAAAGATAGTAACATGTAAGTTATAACTTTAAAAAATCTGATAAATATACGATTTAGAATGACAAATACAATATGATTTTTTAATCTGAGGGATGTTGTTAAAAATCAAAACATATATTAATTTCTATCATTTTATAATGCTGATCTTGAAGTTTATACGTTTCGGGCGAAATATTTTCTAGATTTTAAATCATTTCAATCCTATTAATTATCATGAAATATTTGCCACTGAACATAAGTATCTTCAAACAAATGGTAAATTATATCAATCTTTAACCACAACATGTATGAACATTACTGAAGTTAATGGAATAAAATTGTCTTAAGATGTACCTTATTCCGTAATGTTTCAAAAATGTGGTATAATGATTGCTACTTCATTAAAATATAAATGAATTTGTTAGTTTTATTGTATTTCTAAATCGCATGCAAACAGATACGATATATTTGTGAAACCTGATCATATACACACTTAAATGTGTAACAGTGTTTTTATATATCAAATATATAATTGTTCATTAATACACATCTGAATTATTCTTTACATATCATGTTTATTACGAATATACAAAGTATGATACCGAATTCTGAAATAATAGTAAATAAGGGTTTGTTATACCCACAAATCCGTCTAATACTAATAAATTTCTGACCATTAGAAAAATAACCAATATAAAAAAATGGTTCTTTAAGATTTAATTTGTATTAAATAGTATTTAAACTATTTAGAATATACATTAATTTATATTACATATCTGGAAGGGATATTACGCACGCATGCATTAGACAAATACGCAATTCAAGTTTACTTCTAACTTTATTACAGATTCGGTTAGAAAAAAAACATAGCTGCAAAGAGTCTTCGGATGAGGAGATGGATGATGCAGCTAAAGATTGGCGGCGCTTAAGCCTTGACAGAGAAGGTAGCAAGAAACAGAGAAGGGAAAAACGAATAACATATATAAATAATAATGACACTGTTGAAGATTAAATTGAGGAGGACACTACTCGTGGTGACGACCAATGATATCAAATTTAAAATAAATAAAGTTTCATCTTCTGAATTATTTAATTTTCATTCTGGATCTGGAAACAATACAACTAAAATTACATCGCCGAAAAAACTATTTGTATGATCGCCTAACCATAAGCAATACGTCATTTGTTCTGTTAAAGAAATAAATGAAATTAATATGAAAAAAGAAGATGTGGTATAATTGCTAATGAGACAACTCTTTACAAAACAGCAAATGACACAGAGTTTATCTGGTCGATCCATCAAACATTTTCAAAGAAATATCTTGGCGTCACACAATAAATAAAATTAAAGAGGCAAAGTTCATGAAAAAAACAAGGACAGTAACAACAATGGGTAATACAAAAATACAGAATTGCTACCTTAAACTTTGGCAGTTTGGAACACAATAAAAAAAAGATCAAAGTTCTCCAGAGTATTTATCATATACAGCCCCTCATGCAGCATCCATTGTTATTTGGTTGAAACAATTGACCAACGTATTGCCAACATAAAAATGAGAAATACCTACCTTGGACCAACATAGTGCCAACATAAGAGAAGATATTTCTACGTTGGTCCAATGTTGTGCCAACATGGATTTCGTTTTTCATACAATGGGCCAACGTTGGCTCTATGTATTGCATATAACAGTACAACGTTGGGCCAACATGAAGCCATCATGTTGGGCCAACGTAGGCCCACTTTGCACTTATACGTTGGGCCAACGTTAAAATACAACGATGGGCCAATGCAATGATATACGTTGTGCCAATGTTGGGCCAACATACTCATGTTGTCTGGGTATAGCAGGCCAGCCGCATGTTGTTTACATGGAAACAAACGCATTGGTGTAACATCCTGGTTGGATACCACCGTGATAAGGAGGTATTAATAATCTTTCATACTTCAAAAGAAAGTCCTGTCATAACTTATTTCAAAAATGTAAGCCGGATTTAATTCTTCCCGTTCAAATGGTAGTTTTTCTTTCCGTGACATGTTACAGCAAATTAATTGAGTGTAGATAAAGTAATTCTTTGACTAGCTTGCTACTAGGCTAGCGGAACCGTGAAGTCATTATTAGGTTATGTAAACTAGTCTATGGCTTCCTTTAAGAGAAGACTTAGTCCGACAGATAACCAATATATCAGTCTGTAAACTAGTCTATGGCTTCCTTTAAGAGAGGAGGCTAGCGGAACCGTGAAGTCATTATAAGGTTATGTAAACTAGTCTATGGCTTCCTTTAAGAGAGGAGGCTAGCGGAACCGTGAAGTCATTATAAGGTTATGTAAACTAGTCTATGGCTTCCTTTAAGAGAAGACTTAGTCCGACAGATAACCAATATATCAGTCTGTAAACTAGTCTATGGCTTCCTTTAAGAGAGGAGGCTAGCGGAACCGTGAAGTCATTATAAGGTTATGTAAACTAGTCTATGGCTTCCTTTAAGAGAAGACTTAGTCCGACAGATAACCAATATATCAGTCTGTAGGACTTGACTTCTCCGAAAAGAGAGCATAAATACAAAAAGAAGGTGTGGTATGATTGTCAAGAGACCAATTAAATGACACAAACATTAACAACCAAAGGTCACCATACAGCCTTCAATAATGAGCAAAGCTCATACTGCATAGTCAGTTACAAAAGCCCTCGAAATGAAAATGTGAAACAATTCAAACGAGTAAACTAACGACCCGCTATTTATGTACAAAAAAAATTAATGAAAAACAAATATGTTACACATAAACAAACGACAACCACTGAATTACAGGCTCCTGACTTGAGACAGGCATTCACATACATACAGAATGTATACCTTACCTAATAAAGATATCACGGTTCAGCTAGCAAGTTAGCTAGCTAGCCAAAGATATTACCTTTACATGGGGACTACATGCCGCTGGTGACTACATGCCGCTGATACACCACCAATGCCTCGAGTTCAATGCATGTTGCTATAATGATCTGTAATTGTAACGGCTGGATTGTATATATTTACTAGAATTTTTGTCCTTGTGTAATATCGTTGAAATCTCTATAAGAAAAGTTACAACATATCAATACGACGGTTTTCTTATAATTTGAGCATGATTTAGCGGAATGGTGGCTTTGATACTGAATAATGTGAACTGATTGATTGAAATCAAATGTGTCACCGGAAAATCCTATTAGTATTTGTTAAGGTAACCTTGACGTGGAAAGCAATCTGTTAAATGTGAAATAACGAGGGAGTTGTAACATTTTGCATTGTGTTATTCAAGTTGTGTGTGTGTGGTTTTCATTAACTTAAGGTAATGAGTCTACTTGAAAAAAAATCATTAGATAAAATAGAAGTGACCGTGCTTGTTTGCCAGGCGGAAACGATGCTCCAAATTAGGTGTTTTTATAATTTCATTTAGATTTCCGGACGACTTTGAAGATTTTTATAAACTGGTAACATCTATTTACCAATTTTAAAGCTTTAAAAAATGTTCATCAGGGAAAAAAATATGTTAAACTAGCAGTTTATATTCATTTCTAAATTGAATATTTGTATTGATGTTAAAACGTGTTACGCATGTAGTTTCTCAATTTTATTGTGCAGTTTTATCAAGTTCTTCAAGTCCTTGAAGGTTTTACTTAGATATGGCAGTATAGTCATACCCGTCCGACAGTAATAGCCTAACGTCTATTTGGATGTGCGGGATGTTAAAATTTAGTCGCAATGGAGGCGTTCAATCTGTCGCTTAGTGACTGATTATTTCTACACTGTGTGTATGTTAAGTAAACTTTCAAAAACTCTTTGAGGGTTCCGTATAAAGCTTTTGGCATGCAACATTTCTGTCCCTATCCAATATACCCTAATTTTTTGCTTTAATTTTTATGTCTTGCTCACCTTCCCGGTCGACATAGCTTGCAGAAATTATCTTTTAAACAATTTTTGTTAGTTTTTTGTATTGAAAATGAAATGAATATTTGCAACTCGACTTTATGCAAGCAGCAATCAATCACACGATTCAGTTCTAGTATCATTGTTTATGCTATTTAATAGGAGTTAGTTTGATGGTGTTTTTCTCACTAAATAATTCAAAATTTTGTGATTATTTTTAACGCGTCTATGCCCTCGAAATAGAGACAAAGGATACAACAGATACAGTTAATATAAAAAAGAAGATGTGGTATATATGACTGCCAATGAGACAACTTTCCACAAGAGACCAAATGACACAAATATTAACAACTATAGGTCACCGTACGGCATTCAAAGTCTGCCTCATATCTTGACTAAGATCTAGAAATTGACAATGAGGGTTGGTTGAAAACAAAACTTTACAACAAAAGAAATGATTTCAGCTTCCCCATTGTGAACTTTCTATTTCTATGTAGCAACATTCCAGCAACGTCTGCCTGATACGGAGTATATTTATCTCACAATTGATACGATATTCCCTGAGTTGTATATCCTTCTAATTTATATAATGATTTCCTTGATAGAGGGTTGCTGCTCACAAGGAAGCAAGGGTTCCAAATGGTGAAGTTGAAATCATCCCTCCGTAAATTTTACAGACGCAATCACGAGTTGGTTGACCGTTATGGAATAACCGTTTCACAGATGATATCGGATATGTCCCATATGTCGTAAATAGAATCCACCTCCGTTTTCACCACTAACGTGACCTACCGAATAATACTATTTACCGGGTTTGTAATAACATGAGCAACACGACGGGTGACCCATGGGTAGCAGGATCTGATTACCCTTCATGGGTACCCGAGCCCCCCCCCCTATTTAGGTGGGGTTCGTGTTGCTTAGACATTAGTTTTCTATAATGTGTCTTGTGTACTACTATTTGTCTGTTTGTCTTTTTATTTTTTGGTCATAGCGTTTTCAGTTTATTTTCGATATATGGGTTTGACTGTCCCTCTGGTATCTTTCGTCCCTCTTTTGAAAAAAAAGTTAAAAATAGTAAATGTAACTGTTTATGCTGCCAAAAAAACCACACAATTATTAAATGGCAACAGTTAACATAAAATTAAGAAAGGGAATGGTGAATCTGTTAAAGACACAACAACCCGACCAAAGAGCGAAAAACATACATATATAGAAGTCCTTTGGAACATGTAATGTAAAAAAAAACACAATTGTATTACCCATTGTTCTGTAACTGCGTTGCATTGCACTTAGTTTTAATTGTTAAAGATGCAAATACATCTAAAACGGAAAAGTCTTCATCTGATATGTAAAAGAGATTATTTGAATTTTCTAGAATTTCATAAAAACTATCTAAATGTAAATCCGTTCCAGAAAGTAATCCAAACACTTCAATGTTGAAATGACTTAAGTATTGTACTTTCATTTTAAGATCATAAACATCTACCCAATCTCCGTTTGCTACTAAAATAATTATCTTCCTTGAAGTTGGGCGTCCTCCTGTACTTGCATCAAATCCTTTTTCTAAAACATATTGCAATGCATGAGATGTGTTTATAGTACTGAATATTCTATCTTTGTTGACTTGATGCATTTTTGCTATCAGATCATGTTTATTTTTGGACAGGGATAGGTTGAACAAAATATCAGGTTCATCAGAGAACAATGTCATTCCAAGGAGAACATCCGGATTAACGGCAACCGTCTTCGTTATAAGCTGTTCTACCGCTATTTGTCGTGACCGGTAGTTGTCAAACGACTGATTTTTTCGTGTATCCATCATTATGATAATGTCAGTTTCTAACTTCATAACACAATCTGAAAAATACATTATAACATGAACGAATACTTATATAATGAGTTATGGCGGCAATGAGATGAAAATTTTGAATCGTAAAAAAACTAAATATTTGAACGAAAAAATGTGAAACACGCAAAATATATTCAAGAACCTGAGGTAAATAGATCATTAGATACATTACATAACACTTTGTAAAAAATCTTGTTTATTTTTCCAGGGAAAGAGAACCAAACAAAGTTACACGTAGAGCTTTTCGTGGTATTAGTCCAGACAAACTAAGATTTAACCTCAAACTATTTGCAACAGAAAATGTTTTAGCTTTATTCTATAGCATTATGCCCTTAATATACACAGAAAAAAATCCCATAAAATCTAACTTGAGGAATCTTAAAATCAGCATTTTAAATTTCCTATAGAAATTAACATTGAAAGGGGAGATAACTCCGCAAAAATGAGGGTGTTTTTTTTGGTCAGTTTTTGGTTGATTTCTTGAAATTTATGTAAAGTATGATACTTTGATGGGGTTACAAGTTTGTATTTGACTAATTTATATTCTCTTCTGCTCATAAAATGTACAAAACCGAAGTGTTATGGAAGTTTTCTTTTTTTGTGTGCATTTTTCAATAAAGAAATTGCAAATTTGAAGCTTTGTGATCATTTAGGAAAAAACATGTGAAAATTTGGTATTGTTTAAATCTGTATATTATATTTTTTCAGCATCTGACTTATCTAAAGAAACTTTAAACTACAAAAAGAAGAATACATGCTTAATTATCTTAATTAAATTTGAGATTCTTTACCTTGACATGTTGACAAATTCAATAAATTGTCAACGAATGAATTACGAAATCTAGACAACAAGCAAACGACAACATACATTAAAACGGACGTTTTGATAACAACTGCCATATTTCTGACTAAGTTCAGTACATTTCAAGAAAAAGATGGATAAGGCATTAATATCCTTTTTTATACTAGTATTTGGTTCTCGCTTCGAAATATATCATAAAAAGATTTATATTTTGAGACATAAGTTTAGTCATGTCCTTCATTGGCTGGCTGAAGACTTGTTTTAAACTGCCACAACAAATTTTGATGCATACTCTTTTCTTTTTTGGAAAGATTTTAGTCCAAATCTATGATTCTTTTGTGTGATTTAAATGTTTGTGGTACATTTTCAATATCAAGGTTAATCAAACGTCCATACCTCGCAACATTTTTACAAACCACTGGCACATGTGTGTTCGAAATGAGTTCTTATCATGATTATATTGACAATTTTGTATCTTACTTGTACAGCTTGAATGTAGACTTTCTTTAATGATGCTGTTGAAAGTTTCCTCAACGTCCGGAAACTGAAAAACATAGTCACCCCTGCCGGACATTTTTAGTAAATTAGTGTGACTGATTGAATCTCCTATCCCAACACTTAAGATTCGTCCCCCATTATTACGGAAGTCTGTTGCTGCGTTATTTGTCGACTTTTGGTTCCGGTCAGAGAAAAGTCCATCAGTTAGTAATACAACAAACTGCATAATACCATTTCCTCTCGCTCCCATGGAACAGTTCCGTAAAACCTTCAAAATTTGGGAAATTTTTATGCAAGTTTGTAATCAATTTTGATATTGGATTTTATATATTTTATCTTTAATATCAGTAGTTGATAGTAATAACCTCAATATGGCTTAAAAGTTTTTTGTTTTTTTTTAAACCAAAAAGACGAACAGCTGTATACACAATCCAATAGTTCTCGCCAGAGCCACATGAACCTCACGAAAAAAAAGTTAAGCAATTCATGTCCACATGTGTCACCCATCATCGTGCGTATGTAGGTTCACACCAGGTGAATAGTGTTATTCGGTTATATTAAAGTGTTCTTTTTATTTGTCTTTGAATATGTTTTACCTCTACTGTTTTGGTTTATTCTTCTGACGTGGCTAAGTATTTATACATCCTCCTACTGTGTTATTGTGCAACGATAATTTTTGAATTCTTAACTTTCATTTTTGCTTATATTCTTTATCTTGATAGTGTCTATATATATAACATTTTCTTCGTTGAAATAGTTACTTGTTTTTTTATTGTGATTTAGGTGTGGACTGTTGTTCCCTAATTTTTGTCATTTTGGGCTTTTTATTTTGCCATTTCATAAAGGATTTTCCAGTTTGAATTTGCCTTGGAGTTTGTTAATTTTGTTGTTTTCTTTTTTTCCCGGTAGAACAGCTAAATTCTAGACCACGCATTGTGTTTTATAAACTTGATTATACGAAGATGATATGAAATGCCTGATCGTTGTATAGTTACTGATTCCTGCACATTTTAAATTATTCAAAACAATCTTACCGCTTCAGCCAGATTGAGAGCGTTGATTATATTTGTACTTCTATTGCCGGCCTTTATTGTCTGGATTGATGATAAAATAGTAGACTTGTCGTTATCAAAATCATTAAAATCAAACTCTATCGTTGGAATCGAACTGAATGTTATAACTGCAACTTGAAACTCGTTGATTCCAATTGATAACTTGTTCACTAGGTTGTAAACAAAATCTTTTGATTGATTTATGGTATTGCTGTTACTTTGAGATGTGTCAATGACAAATAAAAGATCAGTAAGTTCTGGGATACACTCTGTTACTGTCACGTTGTTGGAAAAACAATGATCTGAAGAAAATTAATGATGGTAATCCAATGTTAAATCATGGTCTACGGCTAATGTGTTCACAGAAGCAAGGGCAACATCAATGAAGGTTTTGGATATAAATTTTATCAACATTTTTTTTATATTCATGTGGCTATTAAATAATGCAACCTTTTAAAATCAGACTTGCATTTTATGAACCACAATGTACTGTACTCCTTTTAAAGAAAGCGCTTTTTTGATGATAAGTTTGGTATACCGTCATATATTTTCCTAACAGTTATGATGCTATCTTATTATTTTTTTCAGTTTAATTGAAAACAGTCCTAGATTAATGACTTCAGATTTTGTACATTTATTAGGGTGTTTTAATATCATTTCGTTTGTAAACCTCTTAGTTTTGATTATATTAATACAACTAAAACTTGAGATGACCTCAATTTTTGTTCATAATCTATTATTCCAAAGGTAGAAAATGTTTTTATCCGAAGAGGTGTTTAGTTGGATAAGAATTCTTAGTTTCATACGATTTCATTCAAAACCAAAAAAAAATAAAACAAGAGCTGCTGCTTGGAGTATTGCAGTTTATGTGGGTTTTATTTTAAATTTCCAATTCAAGCTCATTTCGCTTTTAAATTTTTGTCTTTGTTATATCTTAAATGAACTGATACAAGAGCATTCATCAAAATTTAAGCAATGATAATATATAAAACTTGATTGCAAGAATTATTCCCTTTAAAGAAACAAAAGATATTACCTGATAAATAAATAACAGATTTTACCTGATAGATAAATAACAGATATTAATACTTGAACAGTATCACTGACTTGACTGCTGAGTCCAGAACCCCAAACTCCACCAATGTAAACCATATGGCCCAATGAAGATTTTGGTTTCCAAAATAAGATATCTCTAGTGGTATAAACAAAAACGAGGCCACCAAATCTTGCTGAGCCAGTTGCCACTGACGACCCAACTGCGTTAAATATCATATTTGCATTATTTCCTTCGCCGTCGGGAATTTTTACCTGTAATAATGATATTATCCTAATAATAAAATTGTATATCAGATATAAGTATGGGTACTATTTATCCTTCATCAGTATGATTATAACAATCCTTACAGTCTTACACATTTAAAAAAACTTATAGTTCCGCACATTTCTTTTCTTTTAGAAGCATATCTATGCGGTCGTCGTAGTAAATACCCACCTACATTATTTTTCATATTTTAGAAATTTAAGAAGCGTTGTTTGATTATTAATTGTATAACTATAAAGATTGTTTTATTATTGTTGTTGTTTTGTAAATATTTTGGACGTTTATATAATTTGTTTTTTGTGTGTGCTATATATAAACGATCGTTGACTAATATTTAAATATTTTATATTTTATATTTATAAACGTCTAAATATGTGACGACTTTACTAAAGACGGTGTTCCATCGGATAACCTGCTGCCGTGGAGTTTTATTTCCCCGAGGGTATCACCAGTCCAGTAGTCAGCACTTCTGTGCTTACATGAGTTATCATTGATATGGTCATAGTTATGAATAAACTGGTTACAAAACTTTAATTTTTTTTAATATTAAGGCTTTTGTATCTCAGGAATAGATTACCATAGCTGTATTTAGCAAAACTTTAAGGAATTTTAGTCCTCAACGGTCTTCGACTTCGTACTTTAATCACCCTTTTCCTTTTTGGGATTCGAGCGTCAGTGTTAAATCTTTTGTAGACTTTGCGCGTTTGAGGTAAATACAAAATTTAATCCTAGCATGGAAGTAATATTTACTTCCATGATCCTAGTATCTATGATGAGCTTGTTTACAGCCACATGGTCGATGTCACTGCTGGGTGAGTTTTAATTCCCAGAGGGTATCACCAGCCCAGTAGTCAGCACTTCTCTCTTGACATGTGATATCATTGATATGGTCATATTTATAAATTAACTGTTTTCAAAACTTTTAATTTTTGAAATACTAAAGCTTTTCTGTGTCAGAAATAGATTATCTTTATAGCTGTATTTGGCTAAACGTTTAGGAATTTTGGTCCTCAATGCTCTTCAACTTCGTACTTTTTTGGCTTGTTTAACTTTTTTGGATTCGATCTGATGAGTCTTTTGTAGAAGAATCGCGCGTCTTGCGTAAATACAAAATTTAATCATGTTTTCTATGATGAATTTATTTATACAGGGCTAACACTAATATTTAAAAAAAAGAGGATGTGGTATGATTGCCGGTGTTACAACACTCCACATAGTACATAATTACAACAAAATAAATTAGTATGTCTCTCAATCGTTCAAATCGTTTAAAGTGTAGTAAAACGTTAAATAACGACATTGATGAAGTGCAAATAGTGTTTGAATAAATATTACGTCAGATGTTCTTTTCTGGGTTACCATCATATGAAGTGTTATAACATTTCAAGGAAAACAGAGATATACATACGTGTAGAAACGTTTGGAAATATATGACCAAAAGCGACATAAAATATAACTTAGTTAATCTAAAGTCTAACTTTGCCTGAGAGAGTTGGAATTTAGTATTTCTTAATATTTCAACATTAAGTGGCGCAATTGATACCTTTTCAAATCCGTTATTTGCGCAAATGATTCCGCCCATTTTGAAATTTTGAAAAAAAATAAATCAATGTTTAGCATTTCAAATAAAAAGAACATGAATCCTCACTGACATATGCCCTAATTTTAAATATTCGAAGGGGAGTGACGTTAAGTTACTGTCTCTGTAACATCGGAATGTTGAAATTGGAAACGATGTTAACAATAAAGGGATGATCATGGTACATGTGTGTGTTCCAAAAGTGTCAGCATGGATATCGAATATGAAGCTGATGTAATCTAGTACAGTAGGGTAAAAAATTGATACAATGTTGGTCAAATACTGTGGATTCATTTATTTTCGTGGGCACAAATTGACGTTGATGACGGAAAACTTGCATGTTCGAGTGCTTTTGAGTTCGTGGTTTTGCGGAATTCTTTATACAAGCCTTTAGAAAATTTGCCATTCCTTGAACATTTAATTTCGTGGTTCACCTAGACACACGAAATCCACGAAAATTGGTATCCAACGAATAATAATAAATTTACAGTATGTTCATTATCGCGCTCGAACATTTTAAATATTTCAAGTTGGTGCAGGAGCAGTAATAAATGTTGAAAGGAGGTTGTAGAGATTTAATTTGTTAAAAATCGATTTCAACGTGATTGATTGTTGATTTATTGGTGTTTAATGCCACTTTCAACATATTGTCTATTTCATAGTGGGCAATGTTTATTTATGGAGGACACCGGAGTGCACAGAGAGAACAATTGACCTTTAGCATGAAAGCTGGCAATCCTAGTCAATGAAGGATGGAGTCGAATGCACCAGCCAAGATTAATTTTCGAACTCACAACATCGATTTTGACAGCATAGAATGCAGGGGTGAAACACTTTGACCACTCAGTCTCAAATGTTAATGTGAAAAGGGTTAACAATAGTAGGACGATATTGCTATGATGATGAAATGCTTTTTTTTTTAACACGGCCAATGATATAAACAGATATTTTTATTAATAAAATGTTCAAATGATGTGCATGGTCAATATCGAAACTATATTAAGAGGAGCAACAGATACCACAGGGACATTCAAACTCTAAGTCGAAAATAAACTGACAAAGCCATGCATGGCTAAAAAAATGACAAACCAACAAAAAACAATACAAAAAACACAACATAGAGAATTTAGAATAAGAAGCACGAACCCCATTAAAAAGTTAGTGTGATCACATGTGTTCTGGAAGGGTAGGCATGTCATGCTATATGTTTGGCACCCTTAATCAACGTTACCGATACAATAAAAGTCTCTGATGAAAAGATGTAAAACAAGATTTTCACACTGCTATATAGATAAGACCAAAGTTTCAGTTCATTGGCCATTCGATATTTTCACATGGTATATCTATTTGCACAACTTGCCTAAATATCTTACCTGTACAGTTATAAGATAATTTGAAAAATCATATTTCCTCGGAAATTTAATTGATGGTACCGGTACATTATTCTTGGTAACGGTGAAATTTGTCTGAAACATTACATTAGTTTTATCTGTTTCCCACCCAAGAATCGTTACGTCACCTCCTTTACAATATGTGGCTAGGCCCCATCCATCTGCTGCTCCGAAGATACCATGTTGATGGACTAAAACATAAATAACACCAATATTTTATGTAAGTATTTTAGTATATTATTCTGAACATCATTTTGAAGTTATTTCAAGTTTATGAAAACGGACCTATTTATAAAAAAATCCTCTTGAATCTGAAAATGGAAAAAAAAGTGTTATAAATGAATTGAATTGAATTAAAAATGAGATGTTTTATGATTGCTAGGTGAAACTATCCAGTATAGTCCCTAAGATATAACTAATTTTGCATCAATAGTGTATTCATTTTCTTTTAAAAACAATATCATACTTTGAATAACTTTTAAAATTACATTGAACGATTATTGTGTTTAAAGGACGACGATACTGTTTAAACAGTTAACACAATGAAATGGGTTCTGGAAAGAGGGTCGGTCGATAACTGTTACACTGTCGGTTACAATGTTGAAATATTAGGACTGTTTTATTATTTTACTTGGTACATTTGATATGAACATAAATCATAGATATACCCTTGCAAAAAATCAACGAGTTGTTGAAGAGGCGCCTTGAGGAATTGTACTCTCATGACACGAGGCATCAGATTATAGCATTTAAAGTGGCTCATTCCTGCTCCTTTTTAGTATGAGTTTTCCTGTCGGATGAAAGAAGTCCGCGGATAAAATTAATGTTATGCCTACACATTATTTGCTGAGCAAATAATACAAAATACAGCATATTTTCGTAAACTTTTAAATACATTATCCGTTGATGAGTTAAATGCAATTAAAGCAATCAGTTAACAGTTTGTTAATATAAGAAAAAGAAGGTCTTGCAAACAAACATACTTGAATTTATTTATAATTACAAGCTAATCAAAGGATCATTTCATAAGTAAATCAAACACACTTTTGTATACAGATTACTGGAGCATCATCACATGTTCTAATATTGTTATAAGTAACATGATGTCGGCTATTTCAGCGTATTCGACATGACTTAATTCGTTAGTGGTTTGTCCCTTATAATTACCTCCCAGTTTATCGGTAGTCCAACTGTCT
Source organism: Mytilus trossulus (assembly GCF_036588685.1). NCBI lineage: Eukaryota > Metazoa > Mollusca > Bivalvia > Mytilida > Mytilidae > Mytilus > Mytilus trossulus. Next base: position 22,530,143 of record NC_086374.1, on the reverse strand, counting down.
ATTTCACTTTGCTCAGCTCTTAATAAAATTCCATATCACGGCTTTGTGATGTCCAATACGTTGACCCGGCCTTAATAACTTTTACTTGGACAGCAACGTCATAATGTTTTAAACGACGTTGATAAGTTAACCCAACATAGCAAGTCAACTTCCGGTTGCTGAAACTAGGAAACCACTTCTAAAAGACGCAATCACAGCCTGATAAATCGATTAACAGGTTATCTGCATATTGATATTGTAATACATCAGCTTCTCTACAAAACGCTATATATTATATATATTATGACTCGAAGCTAATATTTTACAATATCAACATGCAGAAAACCTGATAAATGTGCTTATCAGTTCGAAAGATTGAAACACGTTGTTAATAGTGAAACGAACACTGCGTTCTATTTGAAATAAAAGATACCAACGCATCGATCGTCATTCTGTCTTTTTCAACACGATTTGATTTTTGTATCTTAGGTCCATTGGTGCCTTATCACAGAAAGTAAGTTATATGTTATTTTCTACTTACCCCACAGACGTACTTTGTTATCGTCGTATCCAAATATAAGTCCCATAATGTCGGCTTGATATCTCGAGTCCATGACTGTGCCTATGATATTGAAAAAAAGCAAGGAAAACGTCACAATGTATCGCCATAATTAAAACGCCAAACGAGTACTTATGTTCACCTCTACCATCAAAATCTCCTTTCATGCGTTATCTGACTTCTGAGGATAATAGATTATAGATTTGGGTAGACAAACAGGTAAACGTAACAATAATTGCGATCCAGCAGTCAAAACTGTAAAATCATACATCATAACCGTCTAAAATATTCAACCATACTACTTGATCAAACAAAGACGCCATAAAAAGTGTAATTTCAAAGACAAAATTCACCAAATTGTCAATTCAAAATAATGTACAAAATAAAAGACAAACGCACATTTTGGCTGCAAAAGAATCACCAGTGACGTTAATTAGACCATGAAGTCACCAGTAAAAAAAAACAAATTGTCGTTGATAGTACATACCGTTTTTATGTACACTTTTGTGATAAAGTAGAAATTAAAGTAAATAGAAAAATGTGAAAATTTTGATACACCATTTCCTCTGTTGCAATAATGTATTTATGCCACGATACGATGGACACTTAAAGTCAAAAAAGATTTTATTTAAGAAAAATAACACATTAATCTTTTACACTAGTTAACATCCTGACAAGGTTTGTCTGTACTTTGAATAATGTTGCTACTACCATATTTGACAAAAAGATGTAACGAACTTTTATATTTGATTTTCGTGCATACAAGATTTCAATACGATTTAGTGGTTTAGATATATTCTTACCTTCTGCTCCAGCTATATAGCCGTCATACTCTTTTTTCAAGCATTCTTTTAGCTTAACTTGTACAGACATGATGTCAGGATAAAAGCTCAGGTTGTGATTCAGCTCTTTGTAATTCAAATTTTCTAATAATGAGAACATTATTGAAAATAATGCATAAATCTATTAGGAATGTTGGTCATACTACAAGACATTAAATTTCTAACGCATAATAACTCAACATGGAAAGCCATACAAAAAATTCACCAATTATGATAAAAACAGACCGCCACGAAATATCAAACTAGTGTTAAAGGTAGCGTACACACTGATAATCAATTAATCAATTTTTATGTTGCAACATTTCACCATTGCCCGTGTGCATATGGTGTATATGTCTTTCAGTTTTTAAAATATCCCAAGCATGATTGCATTGATAGGAATTTAACACACTGCTGACAAACAAGCCATCAAACAAAGAGTTTCAAATGATGAAGTTAATTATCCTACCGTAATTTATTTCGTGATGTCATCACGATTTGGATACTAAATATGAGTATTTAGGGAAATCTGTTTCACAGATGACGACGGATATATTCCAATTGTCGTATTCACAATCCTGAATTTCCCAACTATGACATATCGAAATAGACTTATCACAGGACTTGTATCTTCATTAACAATTAGCCAAGTGCTATATGCGGAGTAGGATCTGATTACCCCTCCGCAGCACCTGAGATCACTCCCTGGTTTTTGTTCATATTATTTAATGTTTGTCCTGTTAAAAGTTTAAACGCCATTGATATTTTATGATCAAAATACATAATGTAAAGACTTTTATGAACATTAAGTACTTAAAACCCATATCGTACTCACTATCCATGTAAACAGACATGTTGATGGATGCTGTGGGGAGATCTGAAGATAGCCATGCTCTTGCCTTTACCTTTCCCGTAAAGTATGGTCCTCGTAAATTTATATTTATTGGTCCTTGGTATTCTCCATAAGAGCCTATCGAATTTTCAACATAAAACACATAGTAAACTTTTTCGTTTTTGTTTTTGGTCGTTTCAGATACAAAAATAAAAGGATCTCAGAGCAATGAAATGAAAATTATATTGCATGGATAGAATACGATCAGATGTTTCTTTGATAGTCACGTCTCCTCGCTCAACTTGTTAATGGTATTATCGTATGCTTTTAATGTGAAATTAATATTAAACCGAAACCATGTCTACAATCGAGATGAATTCGAAGGAAATATAAAAATATAAATTTCGAGGCAAAAAAATAAATAAATATGAAACCAATGAACATGGTATGATAGTTAATAAGATAATTATCCAGAAAATATCCAAAGTGAAAGTACTTAAATAAAGCAACAGTAGTATATTGCTGTTCAAAAGTCATAAATCGAATGAGCGAAAACAAACCAGGGTTATAACCTTATACCGAAGGAAACACATCAACTGTAAGAGGAAAACAACGAAACAAACGACAATGTAAAATACATAGAAACGAACTATTAGATATCAACTGCCATATTATATTCCTGACTTGGTACAGGAAATTATAACAAAACAATTGGGGGTTGAAACGGATTGTGTGGCTACCCAAACATCGCACTTTATGCCAATGTCAAATATACCGCTAAAATGCTAAAATTACAACATTACATGACAGGAATAAATGCACTGTTATTTCCTTAGGCGTACAGAATTTAGGAGTTGAAACAAATACTTGTCGACTCTGAGACTTACTCTATGCATCTATGTTTATGATCTCACTCTATGCAAAGAGTAATTTCATAAATGTAGGTAGAAACACTGAAATTACATATTCTAAATAAAACTGGGAATGGAATCGGGAAATGTATCCAAGAGACAAAAACCTGACCAATAAGCAGAAAACACCCCATCTTCAGTAATGGGTCATTAACACCGGTGGCGGGCTTCAACTGGTCCATACACAATAATCCATACTACTTCAGCGATAATGGACACCAACCTTAACTGCGAAACATGTAAAAGAACAAACATTAAAAACAAAAAAAACATACAAAACTTGAAAAGGTCACAGATTCTTGACAATACCCTTGGTAGAAAAAATAAACACATGTAGCAATACCCACAGTTATAAATAAGTTTTTGAAAAGCACCGATTCTGATGTATGAAAAGGTTAGAGAAAGGAAAAAAAACAATGCAAAATGCCAATAGTCATCATAAATTAAGCAGTTACTGGCATCACAGCTCTAGATCTCAATTAAACTTATCGAAAGATTATGTCTTCATCTAATGACAATCAAGCACAATCCTTCTCAGGTATTTTTTTGTAATGCATCATAAAATATATGAGAAGAACATACAGATTGTTTTGACCTATAAGGGTTAAAATTATCAAACTTAACACTCGAGGAATGCACCCTATTACCAATAGTCCGATTCAGAATGAAATGAAAAACTTATTACATTATTGAACGATGAAATAGCTAGTTGAAAGAAGTAATAAATGTTAGTTGAAAAAAAAAGTATTGTGCTTAGATTTTAAATTTTTACCTGTATAAGCAAGTCCTCCTGCTGAATTTTGATTATTACGCACAGGAAAAGTCACAATTATTTCATTCTGATTGTAAATGTAAACTGCTCCACCGTTAGGTATGTTTGAATCGTCATCTCTTTGTGAAGATCTCGAAGCAGTGAAAATGTAATCGGTGTTGTTATGTCTTATTTTAACTTGAACATCAACCTTTACGGGGTAGTCTTGTAGATTATGCTGTATAGATTGAATACGATTCACTTGGGCGGCTACGTCATACCATTGACTTTCAAAACTAGGTTTTGATATTGTCTTCCGCTGTTCTGTGGCTTAAAAACGAGGAAAAACATACATTCCAGGTCTTTTGTCTATGACAGGTTTAAGGTGAAATAACAAATACACCGACCCCTTATAAAGTTTTAAATTAAAATGGTCAAATGGAAGCCAACACACATAAATGATAAACAACTGTCATATTCTTGACTTGTACAGACATTACCTTAAGTTGAAAATGATGGATTAAACCTTGCTTTATAGCTAGCTAAACCTTCATTTGTATGACAGTCGTGCTGTTTAAGTATATTACAGTATTAATAATAGCGAAACACTTATATCCTACTCTATCCATCATTTTAGATGTCATTTTCAAAAGAAATTGTTTGTTTGGTGCGGTTTTATTGTTAGATGGACATTCAAGTATAAGGTAAAATAACAAATACACCGACCCCTTATAAAGTTCAAAATTAAAATGATCAAATGGAAGCCAACAAACATAAATGATAAACAGCTGTCATATTCTTGACATGTACAGACATTACCTTATGTTGAAAATGATGGATTAAACCTTGCTTTATAGCTAGCTAAACCTTCATTTGTATGACAGTCGTGTTGTTGAAGTATCTTACTACTAATTCTAATGGAAAATACATTATTTGCACTACCTGTCGACTTTACATACAACATTTTATGACTCTGCAAGTTGACCATTATCCAATTATTTAATACATGTAGTATCCTGGCTAGAGGTAATGGGGAGGGTTGAGATCTCACAAAACATGTTTTACCCAGCCGCATTTTCTGGAGTCTCTGGCTTTATTAGGTTGGGTTATTGGTTTTTCTTTTTAAATTTTGTTCATTTATATGTTTTGGTGTTTAGTGTGACGTCCATTTTCACTGAATTAGTACACATTTTAGTTTGGGGTGTCAGCTTGAGGACCACCTCCGGGTTCGAGTTTTTCTAGCTGCGATGAACACCCATTGGTGGCCTTCGGCTGTTGTCTGCTCTTTGGTCGGGATGTTGTCTCTTTGACATGTTCCACATTTCTATTCTCAATTTTATCTAAGTGACTTGAGTTGGATAATATTATACAAACGACAAATCTGGTCCTTCACTCCTTTGTTTTAAATTCTTAAATTTTAAGTATAAGTGACTTTTGTAAACTGTAATGCTATGAATATATTGCCTAATATACAAGTGTGTTTTTGTGTTGCTATTTCCTTTCCTTTGCTTTTTTAATAATTGCTACCATCTATTTTTGCAAAGAATATAAATATAAACTTGAAGCCGATTCACAGTAAAGAAAATAATAGAAATAAAAAGGAATGTAGTCTTGCTTACGTGCTTGCCTATAAAGTGTCTATGTAGCTTTTTCCCTTTCCCTAAGTGTTTATAGTGATTAAGATTGTAACACAATGTTGACTGGTGTACCCCAATTTTTGACATGTTTGTTCTGCTCACAAAGTCTTGTCAATATACTTGAACATTATGCTACAGTAATTGTACGTCATACCATTGAGAAGTGTAGCTAGCTGTAAAATCAGGTTAAATCCACCATTTTCTACACAAAGAAATGCCTGTTGTTCAAGTCATATGACAGTTGCTTTCCATTCGTTTGGTGTGTTTGAGCTGTTGGTTTTGTCATTTAATAAGGGACTTCTCGTTTTGAATTTACCTTGGAGTTCGATATTTTTGTTATCTTACTTTGTTCGACAATAAACATGCATACAGACCTTTCACAAAACCCTCCATCTTCCAGTAATTGAAACAAAATTCTAAACAGAACCATTCCTTAACAATAACATGGACCACTTTATCCTGAACTGTATAATGAATGAGTTTATTTACACACACAAATAAAGGCAACAGTAGTATACCGCTGTTCAAAACTCATAAATCCATGGACAAAAAACAAAATCGGGGTATCAAACTAAAACCGAGGGAAACGCATTGAATAAAAGAGGAGAACAACGACATAACACCGAAATGCAACACACACAGAAACGGACCAAGCATCAGACAAAATACCACGAGAATAACAAATATAACATGAAAACCAAATACATGAATTTGGGATAGACAAGTACCGTGCCACGTCTTATCTCAATATCTCAAAAATAAGAGAAAACACAAACGACTCAACGTTAATATGCAACACACACATAAACGAACAATAATATAACAATGGCCATCTTCCTGACTTGGTACAGAACACTTTTAAAGGGGAATAAAAGTGGTGGGTTGAACCTGGTTTTGTGGCATGCCAAACCTCGCACTTTAATGGCAAAGTTAAATATAACATTGAGATGACAACAATACAAATAAATAGGAGAACATATTAGACAAAGAAAAACATGATTAATAGATAACAAAAAGCATCAGGTTTAAAATTCAATACGCCAAAAACGCGCCTTGTCCACACAAAAATCAACAGTGACGCCCAGGTATAAAAGATCGAAAGTGAAAAAAGTACAAAGTTGTACAGCACTGAAGATCAAAAGTTGAAAAGGTTTCGCCAAATTCGTTTTTATGCCCGGGATAAGAACATTCTTATTATATAGAACAATTCATGCTATTGCAAACAGTAAATTTTAACAAATGAATATGAAAGAGATATACATAAGGAAACTGAAGTATTAACTAATTACAGAAAACTGAACCCGAATACATAATGCTATTAAAGTTTAACACAGAATAGACACAACCGAATCAGTCCAAAAGCGGTATCATCGTATATAATTGTCCGTACAAAACATCGTCCTCTATTTATCAACACTTACCGTAGACTATTGTAATAAAGGAAAGGAATAGCAAATGCAAAATGACTTTCATTTTCTGCCACAACACTTTTTGATATACATACGTGTGTATATGTGTATATCAAATGCATAAGTGTTGATCAATAGAAACCCATTTAAACATTTTTTTTGTAATGATTAATATTTAAAAACACGAGTGTCTTTGAAATTACATACAAAACCTATTCGATTAAAGATTTTGCTACTTAAGGTTTTTTAAATTGTTCAATATACATGTTTTTTCTATTCATATTTCTTTCCTATAACTCTAAAAAAATAATTTAAAAAAATATAGTTGGGTTTCTATCAAATAATAAAAACGATACAAAAATGTAACTTTGAATTTGTTTTTTCTTTTCTTCTTCTTTCATTGTAAGCATTACATCATGCCTCTTCTCATTTTAGCAATTAAATTAGAGCTTTTTTTATTTGAACAGTGATAAAAGGGGAAACAACAAAAGGTGTTGCGAATTCAAGCTGGGCATATGGTAGAATTGTATGACCACGAGCTTGTGTGTTGTTGTTCACCACCAGATATGATATTCTGTGTTTGTTTTGTGTTTTATAGACGAATATCCATATATCAGCTTTCTATCTTTTTAATGAAAGAACATAAGACGTACCTAGATATCTAGAGCATCGAGATTGTCAATGTTTTAATGCTACATTTTTAATGACAATGTTAAGTTTTTTAGTTGATTACACATTATGATGATACTCAACAAGCCGATACTCAAATGATATGGAAACAAGCTTATTGTTGCGACATCTGGTTGGATAACACGGATAAGTGTGTACTGCAATTACTTCTTTTACACTTCATAAGGAAAGTCCTGTTCTAACGTTATTAACTTTGCGTATTTCTAACAACAGACCAATGTGTTTTTTATCGCATTAATTGAGCATTTTTTTAGTGTGATGGTGCCTATGATACTTGAATAATGCTAAATAGCTAAGATTTAAAATAAATCAAACGTACCACCATACAATCCTATTTGTTCAAGTAACCTTGAAAGTAATATGTGAAATCTAAAATAACGGGGAGTTTTAATATCTTTACTTTGTGAATTTTTTGTGTGATTTTTAGATACAATTAATGTGTAATGAGACAACTACTATTTTAAAAGATTTATAAATAAACCATGACGAATCGTGCTTGTTAAAAAAGAGAAAAGGCTCAAAATTGGATGTGTTATAGTCAACACTTCGGTGTTGACATGAATATCAATAATTTAGTCATTTTATAAATTTCCTGTTTACAAAAATTTGAAATTTTCAAAAAACTAAGGATTTTCTTATTCCAGGCATAGATTACCTTAGCCGTATTTGACACAACTTTTTGGAATTTAGGATCATCAATGCTCTTTAAAATTTGCTGTTACAAAATATTAGAAATTTATTATAAATTAAGGAATGTATCTCCCTCATGCAAAGCTCTGATTCCTTTCACGAATTTGGCTATACTTTTTGGACCTTTTGGATTATAGCTCTTCATCTTTTATATATACTTTGGATTTCAAATATTTTGGCCACGAGCATCACTAAAGAGACATGTATTGTCGAAATGCGCATCTGGTGCAACAAAATTGGTACCGTTGATTTTATTAACTTTGTATCTGTTTGGCTTTATAAATATTTTGATATGAGCGTCACTGTCATGAGTCGTATATAGATGAAACGCGCGTCTGGTGTACTAAATTATAATCCCGGTACCTTTGATAACTATTACATTTCATCGAGATTTGCTGCCATATTTGAATATTCTTTTAAACTGGTATTGTTCACAATCAAACAACCAATATTTATTCTGTTACAAGGTAAAAGGGTATAATAGTTTAATTGTGCAGTCTTTCTCAGTCCTTGAACTTGCAGGTTTGGCTTAGGTTTAGAAATATGATTACATCCATCCGACAGTAATGTCACTGCAGAATGTGTTAATTCCAATTTAGGTTAAGTTATTTATTCATTCATACGCGTCGTGTCTGATTATTTATATACTCTGTACGGTTAACATCTCTTATCCAAATTTCCTCATATTTCGATAGTCCAATTTTTTTGCTCTCCATCCCAATCCACCCGACTTATTTTAACTTATTAATTATTTTATTTTTTTTTCGTTAGGAAAATGCTAGGATTATTTACATCTTAGCGTTAAACAATAAACATATATTAAACTATATATCAGTAGTCCTTGTATTGTATTTTCCTGATCCTAAATTACAAATTTGAGTTATCATCTCCTGTCAGGTGCATAGCAATTAGTGGAAGATACCAAGGAGAAATTTAAAACTAATAAATGAAAGAACAACTAACAACGCCGTGCCAAATCAAAAAAAGCGAAAATAGTAGTATTTTGTAAAGCAATGATTGAGAGGCATAAGCATTTACCTTTATTAAATATCACTTTATGTATATGTCAATTTTACAATCAATATCTAGTGTGTGTATAAAGCTGGAGTCGCGGAATACAATCATATTCTACCGGAGCAATTTACATCAAACATTTGCCATATTAGAGCAGCATGAATCATTTGTTTCATACTTTTTCCTACAGAAATCGGAAAATTCATTAATTTAGTATTATAAAAAATAAGTTTCAAGATATCAGAATGATTCTGATGCTTAGTTGGGGTTTATTTTTGCACTGCGGTCTAAAACTGGGTTGGGAAAAAAATCGACGACTGACGCCAATTAAATGAAATAGTTTACATACACTGTGGATTCATTAGTATTCGTTGGATACCATTTTTTGTTGATTTCGTGAGTGCAGGTAAAACACGAAATTAAATTTCCAGCGAAATACAGATGTTCCATAGGCTTGTATTCAGACCTCGGTAAAACCAAAAAATTGTGAGTTTACTTAAATAACTACGAACATGCAAGTTTTCCTTAATCCACGAAAATTGGTTCCCACGAAAATAAATGAACCCACAGTGAGTAAAATAGTAAGAATACAGAACTCCAAAAATTTCACACTGAAAATCCTTCATCAAATTCCCAAATGAAAAAGCTCAAACACATCAAACGAATGGACAGCTGTCATATTCCTGACTTGCCAGTTGGTATGGGCATTCCCTCATGCTGATTTAAATCTAGCTAGAATCTGTACTTCAAAAATATCATGTATTATTTGTGATGTTGATTAGGTATATTTATCAACAAACATGTCGAGACTTTCTCTGACATAACCCTGGTAAATCAACTTTCTGCTCAGCAGCTACAGGCTTTTGAATACCGAATAATTTGGAAATATATATCGCATGAACCATGTGATAAAAAGTGCATCAATTTCAACTGTTAAAAATGCGAATACGTGTAAAAATATAAAGTCGTCATCAAAGATGTCAAGGAGATTGTTTGGATATTCTAGATTTTCAAAACAACTGTTAAAATGAAAATCCTTTCATGGAAATAATCATAAAACTTCAATGTTCAATTAAGTTATGTATTTTAATACGCTCATTTTTATAGTATAAATATCTAACCAATGTCCGTTTACTTACCCTTCCGGAGCACCTGAGATCACCCCTAGTTTTTGGTGGGGTTCGTGTTGTTTATTCTTTAGTTTTCTATGTTGTGTCATGTGTACTATTGTTTTTCTGTTTGTCTTTTTCATTTTTAGCCATGGCGTTGTCAGTTTGTTTTAGATTTACGAGTTTGACTGTCCCTTTGGTATCTTTCGTCCCTCTTCTTTTACGCCTAAAAGGATTCACTTCCTAGAAGCTATGAATGTCCTATAGTTACATTAAACCCTTTTCCAAAACATATTGCAATGCATCGTGTGTATTTATAGTGCTGAATATTAGCTGTCTTATATTAACTAGGTTAATGTTTTACTATTACCTCATTTTTATGTTTGAACAGTGGTTTCGTTGGTACAAGAAAACTACGAATTAAAATGTTCAACGAATTAAAAAAATTCTATGGCTTTGTGTGCAGATACTTGCAAAACCACGAAATCAAATATTCACGAAAATGTTTTCATCAACCCATGACTTGATACCCTCTAAAGTTAATGAATCCACAGATAAATAGTAGATTGAACAAACATCATGTTTATTACAAAACAATGTCTATCCAAAAGAGCATCCAGATTAATGGCAGCCTTCTTTGTTATAAGCAGTTATGCTATACTGGTGTGACCTGTAGTTGATTCTTTTCGTGTATCCATCATTTTGATCATGTGATTTCTTACTTCATTGCATAAATTAGAAAAGAGAAAATGATATGTATGAAAATTTATAATCAGTTACGACGGCAATAAGATGAAGAAGTCACATTGTAAAAACCCTAGAGTTTCATAATTTTTATGAAGAAAAAGTATGTGAACACGCAAAAAAAAAAAGTAAAACTACATAAATACTGAACACCGAGGAAAATTCAAAACGTAAAGTTCCTAATTAAATAGAAAAGTCACATGCTTTTAAACACATAAAAAGAAAGGATAACAATTGCCACATTCCTGACTTATTACATGCATTTTCTAATGTAGGAAATGGTGTGTTAAACCTAGTTTATAGCTAGCTAAACTTCTCACTTGTATGCCAGTCGCCTCAAATTCTATTATATTTACAACGGTGTGTGAACAAATTAAACAGATATAATAGGTAAAAATGTCAATTAATAAACCACTTTTTATATCTTGTTTTCAATTTAATCATTTATGTGTGTATTTCAGTTCCTTATGTAATTTTTTAGGCAATAGAATCAGAGAAAGCGACAAAAAGTAGCACTTTTCGTGGCCTATTTAAAATTGTTGGTAATTATTTAAACGTGTATATGAGATCCTCACATATATTTAATTCAGAACTTTTCATTTCTGCTCTCCTTTTAAATTTTATATTTATTTAAATGCTATGACGTAAAAACTAAAATCACAAAAATACTGAACTTAGCGGAAAATCATAATCACATGGAAAAATCAAATAACAAAACGCATTAAAAACGAATGGACAAGAACTGTCAATGATTTTAGTATTTTTAAATGGTGTGTGTGTGTGTTTGTGTTCGTAAAAAATGACGACTTTTACAAACCACTAGCACTTTTGTGTCAGAAATTGTTGCGATTTTACGTTTTCGTCTTACTTGTACAACATTTATGCAGACTTTCTTGAATGATACTCAAACCAGCTTGAATTGTTTAGCAAACTGTTGTGACTGATAGAATCCCGAATTCTAATACTTAAGTAATTCTGGAAATCTGTTGCTGCCTTATTTATCTACCAGTAAATAACATTAAAAACAGCAAAATATCATTTCCTTTCGCTCCCATAGAACAGTTTCTTAAAACCTTCTTAAAAACATTTGAGAAATTATGGTGCAACATCATGAAGAATGATTTTTGCTATAAATTTTACAATGGGATTGTTGTTTTTTTTTTATTTGAGTCTTAACAGTTCGGAATCTAGAAGGGTAATGTAATATTTAGCATCTGAAGTTTGCTGAGAGCAGCGAAAAGTTTAAAAGCGTATTACAGATTCAATTACTCGGGATATAAAAAAATCTTGAAAATTTTCAGTAGATAGTGGATAAATGTTTTAGTCAGCTATAAAGTAAGGTAAATTAATGTGTCTCTGCTATAAGTTTATAGAAATAGTATTGTAGTGGAAATAAAGTCACAATGTCTATTACCACGCGGATTCTGATTGGGTGACGTTATTTTGTTATCAGCCCATAGACATAATTTAGTCATGTGACCGTGACGTCATCAACGTTTTTTCATGGTTTTCTACGGTTTAAAATGGAATTTAGAATTAAAATTTTGTTATCAGCCCATAGACATAATTTAGTCATGTGACCGTGACGTCATCAACGTTTTTTCATGGTTTTCTACGGTTTAAAATGGAATTTAGAATTAAATTATAAGAAATGACTGTAATATTTTTTCTGTCCGGTATTCGAAATAACATAAAAAACGTGGTGCACAGTGTTAAATAACCCGCTACGCGCACCAAATTTTTTATGTTATTTCTTCATAGACAGAAAAACAACATTACAGTCATACACGTAAACTATACAAAACGTATAATGTCAATGAACCATGACTTATGGTGAAGGACAGGAGTAGGTCCGGTAAAGGTCGATTTTGGCCTAAAATTTCAGATTCATCTGACGAAAGATTTGGACACTTTTTAAACACTCAAGTGTCTATTTCATTTGATTCAATTAGTTAATGTGAAAGATTTTAACTGATTTGTTCATTAAAAACATACCGATTCAAGCTTAAATATGAAAAATCTATTAAATATGCCAAAAAATTGTCACTTTTCAGATGGATTTGTGAAAAATGAAAGTGGCCGCATCCGTGTTCATCCTCAACCTTTATATATATATATGTATTGTATTATCATCAAATACAACTTACATTTCAATATTAAGAATGAACACAAATGCGGCCACTTTCATTTAAGACGGAAACCATCTAAAATTTATCTAAAATGCGTAAATTGTGAAGATTTCAGTAATTTAGCATGACTTAATAATGCTAGTATCCGATACATGTGCATTGTATTGTCAGAAACATATTTATATAGCAGAAGCATTCTACTTTCTAATCAATGGCTAAACGTTTACATTTTAACAAATTTGTAAAACTGCTATATTTTTGGGCAAAAAAGGGGTCTTACTGGACCTACTCCTTTAACCCAAGGAGAGAGCGAAATGTCAAAACAAAGCTTATAAAACTGAATACCGTTGACTTATCAAATCAGTCTCTTTTTCAATAACCATAGCACATATTTGAGGTTATAAACAATGTAGGAAAATAGATGCAATTAAGATTCCCTTCCAAATCAATAACTATAGTGCTACTGCAAATGGAGAATTTGAGATACATTGTAATAGCACTAGTTTATGCTTTCTCAAAACTAATGGTTCTTTTAGAACAAGAGCAAATATCAAATAATTATTCATTTCTAAGATTTAAATTAGATATAGTCGTTTCATTTCTAAGTGACTGACACCACTCAGATACATTTGTATGAGAAGACAATATATATATAATACCAAACAAAAAGAAACTTTTTTTGACTGTTTCTCTTTTTGTAAATGCGCGACAATGTTCCTCCTAGCATATCGCAATTAAAATTATAGATAGAAAAGTGATATAAAGAGAAACAAACTTAATTTTCTGCGATTAAGAGCTTCAAGTTTTAGGGTTGTTTTGGTTTTATAGACGAATATTCGAATCGCCTTTATTTCATTTCCATACAGGACTTACTATATATATATATATTTGTAAGTCGCTATGATCACCTGCCTTAACCATATGTCGCAAACTTTAGATATAGATTGCGTTATCTCTCTTACTACTAGTTCTTTTAAAATTGGAAAAGAATATAAATGCCGTTTTTATCGATATTATTTGTGCGTGTTGTCTCAATAAGCAATGAGTTTATATATTCATATCTACATATATTTATAGCACAACTGTGCAAAACGTCAGTGGCATGCTACATATCATTATATTAGAGCTTTTGTGTTTAATAAAATATTGACGTAACGGATAAAATGAAAACTTAAGGCCTCCTGCATTAATAATGGGGCCGTAATAAATATATTACTCAAGGCACTCAAAAAATTATCGATATTATTTATAAAAAAGAAGATGTGGTATGATTGCCAATGAGGCAACTCTCTACATGACACCAAAATGACACAGAATTTAACAACTATAGATCACCGTACGGTCATCAACAATACGCAAAGCCCATACCGCATAGTCAGCTATCATGGCCCCGAAATGACAATGTAAAACAATTCAAACGAGAAAACTAACGGCCTTATTTATATAAAAAAAATGAACGAAAAACAAATATGTAACACTTAAACAAACGATAACCACTGAATTACAGGCTCCTGACTTGGGACAGGCACATACATACATAATGTGCGGGGTTAAACATGTTAGCGGGATCATAAACATGTTAGCGGGATTAAACATGTTAGCGGAATCCCGACCCTCCCCTAACCTGGCTTTTGTTTGTTTGCAATGGAAATAATGTTTCACTTTTTTTTTTAAACAAGTTTACTGTTCCACCATCTTCATAGGTTTTGGTCAATATGATTTCATTCATTGGTATTTGATACATGCATATGTTGTTTTCTCTTTGGTCGGGTTGCTGTATCTTTGACACATTCCCCATTTCCATTCTTAATTCTATGCATAATGGGGTGGGGGTGGGTCATACTAATATATATCAGGACGAAAAAACCTTTTAATGCAATTAGAGCATGAACCCTTTGTACGAGGACTATACAGTACATGTTTTTTTTTCATTATTTGTTATTGGCTTTCATCTAGATGTCAGCAACCGTGGAGTTCTGTGCTTCGTGTCTTTGTGTTGTGTGGATGCACAAATACATGATGTCCACTCTGTATTTGTTAGATGTAGTTGTATCCATTCTTTTCGACTGATTTTGTCGAGCCTGCTACTTGTGTCGCAGAGATCTCGAGCTCGACATAAGGATAGTGATCCGGCGTTAGTTCACGTCTAAAAAGCTATATATTTTAGGCTGAAGAAATGGATGCTTCATACTTTGTATGTACAGTATATATGCCCTATGTTACGAAGTTTCCGTCTGTCACATTTCCATTGTCCTTGACCTCATTTTGATGGTGTATCGACTTGATTTTTTTGTAATTTTAATTTCTCTCTTATTACCACTATTAGACATGTTACGAAAAGGTATATTCTCGACGCTGAGGTTGACAAATTATACTTTAAATCTGGGGACGGTGTCAAACTATTGATTATATATTTCAATGGGTAATATTTAAATCCTGTGGGCCTTGGTAAATTCAAATCACATTTATCTAGAACATAGTCATATTTAAATGGGTAATATTAAAATCCTGTGGGTCTTGGTAAATTCAAATCACGTTAACTAGAACATAGTCTTAGATGCATGATTTTTTTATTAGTTGTTAGTGGCTTTGAACTAGCAGTCGGATAACTGCGAGTACTTTCAGATCTGTTCATTGTGTCGGGATGTATAAGTACCCGGCCACGTCCACTTGTATTTTTGTCCATCTAATGAGTTAAGCCTTTTTAACTGAATTTTATAGTTCGTTATTATGTTGTACTGTTATACCACTGTCCCAGGTAAGGGGAGGGTTTGGATCCCGCTAACATGTTTAAGCCCGCCACATTATTTATGTATGTGCCTGTCCCAAGTCAGGGGCCTGTAATTCAGTGGACGCGTTTGTTTATGTGTTACATATTTGTTTTTCGTTCATTTTTTTTTTATATAAATAAGGCCGTTAGTTTTATCGTTTGAATTGTTTTACATTGTCATTTCGGGGCCATGATAGCAGTCTGGTTGATTTTTTTTTCTCTCGGGTGTCTCCATAAGCTACCAATGCTGCTTCATTTGTTCTAGGTCGGGCTATGCCCGGTTCGCCCTATCACGTGACCGGGTTAAATATGGCTGAAAATAAAACGAGTGGAACCGGCTGATTTAAAGATGGCGACAGAAGTTCAAATTTACACTTGTTTGCCTTCTAAGCTAGGGAATATAAAAGATGAACCTATTAACCATAAATATATATTTTTAACATGCAGTCTTTTTTTATAAATTTGAAAGTAAAATATAGCAGGGCAATTTAATATCATCATAGTAGACCAATACAGTATCATGTAATATACTAGTCTGATTGACAAAAATCAATTTTCACCTTTTAAATTCCGATAATTTATCTAAAATTTCATTTTCCACCATACTTTTATGACCGGCTGATTGCTTGCCGGTGAGTGAAGACCGGCGAGGGCGGCGTATGCCTATTTGCGCCGGCGGCTGATTTTACAGCAAATGAAGCGACTGTGCCTATACCGGAAGCGTCAACCGGGCTAAGCCGGGCTAAGGCTGCTGTGGCAAATGAAGTACTACCAATGACTGAAAGTTTTTAAGCGCCTTATAGCGTGTTCGACATATACCCGCCACTCTGATATACGCAAAATCCATTTTTTTTTATATTTTCTTCTTTCTATTCGTGGTTTAGCTATTAGTTGATGGTGTCTATAGGGGGTTACCATTTACGATAAGATAAGATAAGATAAGAAAACTTTATTTTGATTCGGCATGAGTACAAATAAGCAACACAAGCTCTAAGGAGCTTTTGACCGAATATAAAAACATATAAATAACATAAAAACAGTGCATTTTGACATATAAATCAACCTGTAATACAAAGTTGAAATCTCACATACATAGCATGCAATACAAATAATCAACAAATTTTAGAATGAAGTAAAAACATGCTTGACCAGAGCAACCAATAAGCAGCATAAATAATAAAACAGTTTAAGAATTATCTGCAAGCAGAACAGTGACATTCCAAACCGTTCCAGGACTGAGCAAGACTTTTAAAATGTGAAAAACTGTTTTCAGTCCTGAAATGGTTTGGAAGACTGTTCCTTAAAGTAGCAGTAGCAAATTTGAACGATTTTTTTTACCGTAACGGGTTGACTTTACCTGTGGAATTTCAAGAATATTTACATACCTGAAAGAATATTTAGATTTTTTTTTACATTTACCAAATTTTGTAAGCACACAGTAGCGATGTTGTTTATAATTTTAAAAGTTTCTAGAGCCATTGTTCTTATCCGTCTGATCTGCAAGGAAGGCACTTTAGCTTTAAGTAAGAGGTCCTCGTAGGAGCTGGTAAAATCCTCATAAACAAAACGGAGTGCTCTTTCCTGTACCTTTTCTAGTTTTTTGGAATTTTTCTCAGTGCAAAAATGCCATGCCAAAGGGCAAAAATTAAAATTACTAAAAATAAAAGTATGAAATATAGTAAGTTTACTAAGTCTATCCAAAAATGAGCCTTTTTTGATTGAGTTAAGTCTGCCATTTGATATTTTATCGTATGTTTTTATATGTTGTGATGTTATGCTATTGTTTCAGAAAAAGGGAGAAGGTTTGGGCCCATTAAAACGTTTAATCCCGCTGCAAATGTTTGCACCTGTCCTAAGTCAGGAATCTGATGTACAGTAGTTGTCGTTTGTTTATGTAATATATACGTGTTTCTCGTTTCTCGTTTTGTTTATATAGATTAGACCGTTGGTTTTCCCGTTTGAATGGTTTTACACTAGTTATTTTGGGGCCCTTTATAGCTTGTTGTTCGGTGTGAGCCAAGGCTCCGTGTTGAAGGCCGTACTTTAACCTATAATGGTTTAATTTTTGAATTGTTGTTTGGATGGAGAGTTGTCTCATTGGCACTCACACCACATCTTCCTATATCTATCTACTAAACGTTTTAAAACATTTAATTGCTGTGATGCCTTCCTACAGATTGAGCTGATATGAACATCAAAATTTAGCTGGTAGTCTATTTCAATGCCTAATAATTTTACGAAGAACAAATATGACACAGTAGCTTACAAGTATACCTTTTCGTAACATGTCGAATTGGATAATTTTATATGTGCGTATCTTGCAAGGTCCTTTTGCACGCCAGAGAGTTTTCACTTGACCTCGACCTCATTTCATGGATCAGTAAACAAGGTTAAGTTTTGAGGTAGTCTAAATTTCAGATACTAGTACTATAAGCAAAAGGTCCAATATGTTGTGTGTATGGACGGACTGTAAGGTGTACATGTCCAACTGACAGGTTACATCGGACCTTGACCTCATTTTTATTATTTAGTGTTTAAAGTAAAGTTTTTTTTTGTTTTGGTCTGTTTTTCTTCTACTGTATGCAATAGGTCTTCTTTATTTGGTGAATGGAAATATTTAATGATGTATCGTCAGTCTTGCAGGTTGTATTTGACCTGGACCTCATTTTCACAGTTCATTGCTCAGTGTTAAGTTTTTGTGTTTTCGTTTCTAAAAGCTATAAGCTATATGTCAACTAAATTGGGTGTATGGAAGAATTCTAAGCTGTAAATGTCTGCCTGAAAAGATTCATTTGACCTTGACCTCATTTTCATGGTTCATTGTTAAGTTTTCTTGGTCAAGTCCGTTTCTCAGAATCTATTTAGTGTATTGAATGATTGCAAGTGTAAATGTATTACATGTTTGGTTTATATGTCCCGTGACATCATTTTCTTGGATCATATTAAGTTTGTGTGATAGTTGTAGTAAAGCTTTTTACCAGTGTTTAGGACTATCAATGATTAACAAAGAAGGTGCGACATTTCAGTGTGTGCACTCGTTTAATAAAATTGAGAATGGAAATGGGGAATGTGTCAAAGAGACAACAACCCGACCGAAATAAAAAAAAAATTTTGTTCTTATGCTGTACGGTTACATCACTAGCACTGTTGCAGGTTAGGGGAGGGTTGATATGCACATTTTCATAGTACTTCCTTATTATCTCGTTTCATGGAATTCTGTTGTGTGGTATCAGAGGAGTTGTGATGACAAAAAACAGGACCAACTGACAGACAGGTTAAAAACATTATACTTAGTTGCATGAACTATATCCAGATGGGGTATAAACTGGGGGGAAAGCGTAAACAACAATAACCCAAATATCAGACTTGACATCATGAACTATGCCATTTCTCTGAACTGACCCAATTACAAACTTACAAAACCACATGTCTATTGATATCTTATAAGTGACTTATTCACAGGCATATTAAAACAGTCCTACTATTATATATACACTTTCACATTTGGTATCTAGAAGATAAATGAAAATGGGGGAAAATTTCTAACTTGGCATTAAATTTAAAAAGATCAGATAATAGGGAAAATGTGAACCAAGTATCAAGTTGATTGGACTTGAACTTCATCAAAAACTACCTCTACCAAAAACTTTTGAAGCGAGACAAACGGCCAGACCAGAAAACATAATGCCGATAAATGGGACATAATAAATGGGGCTTAAAAACAAAATAGCATTACTTCAGTATGTAATTTGGGGAAAATTTTCATAGTCTATGAACCATGACTGAAGGTACAGGACCAACCAATGTCCAATCTCCATGGAAAAAGATGTGTCAATGCTATGACAAATAATTATGATTGACCTACCACTATCAATGAAGGGACCTACATTGTAGTCACAATGCTTGCAAAACTAAGCAAAAGTTTCAAAGGCAATAGATCACAACTAAGGGGACAGGCCAAAATAATCTCCATGGAAATAAGATGTGCCAATGACAATACCATTTCATACCAAATATGATTGACCAACCACTAGTGGTTCCCCATAAGCTGACCAAACACACAAAATAATACGGTTATTATACCTTGTTTATGCCGCTTCCGAAACAGCATGGGTCTCACTTTTTGACTCTGTTCAGGCAAGACAAAAACAAAATGTACTGTAATTGCCAATGAAACAGCATTCCACCAAATTACATAGAAGTTAACAACTAGAGGCCACTGTATGGCCTCCAACAATTAGGAAAAAACAAGTCCATGTGATGCTTATTTGCCACTCAAAAGTAATTTAAAAAAAATAATATTGTATTTCATAGTTAAATTTCGTCTACAGGCCTTTCCTTTAATCTAAACAAACACTGCAACTTAATTTTAAATTTTATTACATGTTTTAAGTTCCCTACTACTGTATTAGTTGGATTACAAAATGAAAAAAATGGTAAGTTTTTCTAAATTCTTCAAGTGTCAAAATGTAATCTATATCATGCGGCATTGTAATTCTTAACAACAAATTTGAGCCATGCCAAAAATTTGATTCTGATTTATAGATGTATTTTGAATAGCCTATAAACATCAACTGGATCAAAAAACTGAAGGACCCGACCCCACTAGCCCATTCAATATGGCTAAAACAAAATATTTTACAAACAATAAACTTTATTCATAACATATCATGTAACTTACATATATATTTACATTCATAAAACCATTTTTACCTCTCTACTTCAAAAGTTTACACACAAATTATTGCACTATCATACACATTTATACACATTTACTCATCTGCTAGTTGTACTATTCCTAACAAAATGTATAAACATAATGTATATACAAAGTATTTATATCATTCATACTGAGTAACAAAATATGAACTTTATGCATCACTCTCAGACTGGTATTGAGCCAAACTTCCACTCATAATGAAAATGAGATACACAACACAGTAGTGCCTTGATACAATACATACAAGGTGATTTAGTTGGAAAATCATTCTAAAAACTTCTTAGTATATTTCAAGATATTAAAGCGACAGGATTATTAATCCAAGTAGTCTCTCTTAAATCACCTGCTATCTTATTGATTGGAATACAGACCATGTGACCACACTTCATATATAAGGAACTGACATTAATCCATGCTACTTTCTGTTTGGTAACCAATTTAAATCTTTAAAATTTTGAGTCAGAAATCATTATCAGAACAGAAAGTATCAGCAGTGCTATCAGATCATTGTAAGCTAAGTATGGGCACTGAATCTATATTCTAATCTAATTGACCAGCAATCACCTGGTTTCACAGTGATTTACCAACACTAGCCAGGGTGATTTTAGACAGAATACTCTTTGAATGAACTGTAAATTTTGCAGTTCTTTTTGTCTGGTCTGAAAATCATTCAAATCAAATGAAGAAAATTATGCACTAAGCAGCACTATTGTTTTTTTTGGCCAAATTTAAGGCTAATACTATTTTGTGAAAATCAATGTTCACTTCAAATGTTTATATGAACCATGTAAATGTTTGGATTGAACATGTAACCTTCACCTTGTAACTTGAGACCAGATTTTGATGGAAAACGAAAAGAACCCTATCACAATAATAGTGTTAATAATAAATAATTAATATGTATCATCCTAAATTGAGTCACTTTTATAATTCGTCTTTCTCTGATCCTTCTTCCTCGCCTCCCTCTCCTCCTTCGCCTCCTGGTGGTGGAGCACCTCCAGCCCCTTGGTAAATTTTACTAACAATTGGATTGACAATTTCTTCTAAAGCTTTCTTTTGTTCTTTAAGCTCTTCAGTTGTAGCATCAGGATTACTGTCCAACCATTTAATTTTTTCATCTACAGCTTCTTCAATTGTTTTCTTATCATCATCACTTAATTTGGCTCCCAATTTTTCTTTATCACCTATTTGATTTTTAAGATTGTATGTAAAACTTTCTATATCATTTTTAGCTTCTACTTTTTCTTTTACTGTCTTATCTTCATCTGCAAATTTTTCAGCATCGTTTATCATACGTTCAATGTCATCGGGAGATAATCTGTTATTGTCATTTTGAATAACGATATTATTTTTATTTCCTGTACCTTTGTCTTCAGCACTTACTTTTAGGATACCATTTACATCAATTTCAAAGGTTACCTCAATCTGTGGTACACCTCTTGGTGCTGGTGGAATTCCAGTCAGGTCGAATTTACCAAGTTGATGGTTGTCTTTGGTCATTGGACGTTCTCCTTCTAGGACTTGAATTGTTACTGTTGGTTGATTGTCTGCAGCAGTAGAGAATACCTGAGACTTCTTTGTTGGAATGACAGTGTTTCTTGGGATAAGTTTGGTCATGACTCCACCTACGGTTTCAATACCCATGGTTAAAGGATTGACATCCAACAAGAGCAAGTCCCCTGTATCTTCCTCTCCTCCTAGAACTCCAGCCTGGACAGCAGCACCATAAGCAACAGCTTCATCAGGGTTTACACCTCTGTTTGGTTCCTTTGAAAAAATACAATAAAACAATATATTTAAAATGATGTCATAATCTATATTTAAAAAATAAAAATAACGTCAGACATGACTAAGTCTTGTGGTGCTTCTTGCTGTGGTCCAAGTTGACATGTATTTTTTATGATTGGATTATTCATTTAGGTTTATATTGGTTTGAATAAAAATGGTGTCAGAGTTAATTCATCACAAGAGTTGTGAGTTTCTATCAGCTGTCATATACAATGTAGATGTTGTGAAAATTAAAATGTATCAGGCAATTGATTTATCTTATTGACAATTTTTACTTAGTTTTTGACCTGAGTTCAGTTTATTTTTCACTTTACCACTGTTTGTAACTGTCCTGTTTGAATGGTTTTACGCTAGTAATTTTAGGGCCTTTATGGCTTGCTGTTCGGTGTGAGCCAAGGCTCTGTGTTGAAGACTGTACTTTAACCTATAATGGTTAACTTTTACAAATTGAGACTTGGATGGAGAGTTGTCTCATATATTGGCACTCAAACCAAGTCTTTATATATCTATCATTTTTTGGCCTAAGATAATATTTAATGAAAAGGAAATGCACTTACTTTTCCGTTAAAATAATCTCTGACAAGCTGTTGGATCTTTGGAATCCTGGTAGAACCACCAACAAGAACGATTTCATCAATTTCTTCTTTCTTCATATCTGCATCTTCCATTACTTTTTGGACTGGCTTCATTGTAGATCTGAACAAGTCCTGTAAAAAAAATATTTCATTAAACATTGTTTGCAGTAAATACTGTTAGAAAAGTTGTCACAAGTAGCAGGACTGACATTATTGTAAAGTTTTAACATTTGAATTTTCTAATATTGTCATTACTAACATTGTACAATGTAAAACCTTCACTTTGTGTTAACAGAACTATATTTGTATTTGCCAAATTATTTTATTTTCTGAATAACAAACTAGTCAATTAAACACACCAAGAGATTACCAAAAGGGGACATTGAAATTGGTTATATGACCCTTAACCTACTAAAAGACCATGTGAGCCAAGCAGGAAATTTACTGCTTTGTTCCCCTTTAGCACTTCATACACTAGATGACATGCTTACCATGTTAAGCTCTTCAAATCTAGCTCTAGTTAAAGTTTCAGAGAAGTCTTCTCCTTCAAACAATGATTCAATTTCAATTCTGGCTTGATGGGCAGATGACAATGCTCTCTTTGCTTTTTCTACTTCACGTCTAAGTTTCTGGACAGCACGGTTATCTTTTCTGATGTCTTTTCCCTTCTTCTTTTTGTAAAGTTTGATGAAATGTTCCATTACTCTCTGGTCGAAGTCTTCACCTCCTAAATGAGTGTCACCATTTGTCGAAACAACCTCAAACACACCATTGTCAATGGTCAGCAATGATACATCGAAAGTTCCACCACCAAGGTCAAAAACCAGGATATTCTTTTCACCTTCCCTTTTGTCAAGACCATATGCAATGGCAGCAGCAGTTCTGAAATAGAGGCACAGAATGTTTACTACAACTATAAACTAATTCATGCTCAAAGTCTATCAAAATAGTTAATCTAATCATGTTCATAAATTGATTTATTTATGTTGATACATTATTGCCAGATGTTTACTAAATATTTGTAAAGTTCAGATGACTTTTTGATAATTCAACAAAAAAAATTAGAAACATATTAATGCTTTAAATATATTGCTAATCATCAACAAATTATCAAATCATTTAAATCACATCTGTTCCGTCTGTTGACACAAAATTCTTTACAACCAAATACATATATAAAACAATTAAATCATATTCAACTATACTGATATATCAATTGGACAACAGCAGCTTGACTGACTATTGTTTAATGACATTTAATTTTTTTTTGCTATTATACATTTGTTATACATTGCTATGAATACATGGTGTTCAATTTTATTGGTCAATAAAATTCTAGTAATTTCCAGCCTAATAAAACGAACATGATAGAAAAACTGCATACTTACGGCTCGTTAATAATTCTCATGACATTAAGACCTGCAATGACACCAGCATCTTTGGTGGCCTGTCGCTGAGCATCATTAAAGTAAGCAGGAACAGTGACAACAGCATTTGTTACTTTTTTACCAAGGAAGCCTTCTGCAATATCTCTCATCTTTCCCAATACCATAGCAGAGATTTCCTCTGGTGCAAAACTCTTCTCACTATCTCCAACATTGACTTTAATGATTGGTTTGCTGTTTCTGTTAAAAACTTTGAATGGGTAGTGCTTGATGTCAGCTTGGACAGATTTGTCATCCCAATCTCGTCCAATCAAACGTTTAACATCAAAGACTGTATTCTCAGGATTAGTTGTCAGCTGATTCTTAGCTGCATCACCAATCAATCTCTCACCATCCTCAGTGAATGCCACATAAGATGGTGTAATTCTGTTACCTTGATCATTGGCAATGATTTCAACTCTTCCATTCTTGAACACACCAACACTGTAATAAAAAATCAACTTACATTGTAGAAGGTAATGTACATGTTTATACAATAAGCAAATTGCAATATAATGATGTTCTTAAAAGGCAAATAAAATTAGAAATTTTAATTCAACAAACTATTTAGTCCTGAACTTTTTTTTTTTTAAGAATAAAAAATCTTACATTGATGATGATTGATGAATAAATGTACATGTACAAACTAAAAAAAAAGAAATTTCCATTTAGAATTCTTATGCAACTTCTGTACTTGTGTCGATTTATTTGAGGTTATAAATTTTCATCCCTGGAACTTGTAAATATTTAATATTGTTTTGCATACCATGAGTAAGTTGTTCCCAGATCAATACCAATGACTGTACCAACAGTTTCCTTTTCCTTTTTAGGTTCTTCATCTTTGGCCATAACACAGCTCATACCCAAAAGGGCTATCAATCCTATCAACTTCATTCCTACAAAAGACATTAAAGTCATAAGAAACCTCAAATCAAAAAAAAATAATGCATATGATTTTTATAACTCAATGGATAGTTTTCATTATAAAACTTATGTACATATACTTTTTTCTGAAGAACATTCTTAAATTTATTCATATTTAGAAGAAGTTTACTTTATTTGAATAGCTTCCTTCCAGCAAGCAATTCCCCCCCCCGACATATTTTCCGTATGCAAGGTGACCTCAGTGTGACCCAGCTCGTAAAAATCCGGTGACCACAATACGCATGGATGTCCTTAAAATAAACTATTATCTGAATTTACATGTTAAACACGTGCTCAATTTCCATGCTGTTTTGTTTATTTTTCGTCAATTGTTGACAAACAGGTGACAATCGTTAAACTTCGGATTCAAAACACGAACTTTAATTACCTGCCATATTTTCACAACAACACTGACCGATTGAAAAAAAAAATTGACAATTATACAAAATTTACACGAAAAAAATGATAAATTTGAGCACAGAAGACTAAGTTTATGATGTTTATATGCATTGGTTCAAGAATTGGAAGAATATTATTTTTCACCGGTCACTCGTTTCATATGACTTTAATGTTTAAAAGCATTGATATATAAATGATATTACAGAAGGGTTCCAGCTTTTAAAGGATTTCTGAAGGGCGAGTCCATGGAGAAGAATATTTTATTGCAATACAAATTATTATGTTAGTCTCCGACCTAATAGCTAAAGCTATGATATGACATTAAATTTAAATTACTTTTAAACTTTTGCTGTAAAATAATAATATGTGTGTTCAGTTTATACAAAATAAATTCATCTTGATGCATCTTTGGACTCACTAGTTTGGGAAATGGTTAGTGACCCTATAAATAGTCCAGACAGTCCATGGACTCTTATAAGTGAGGACCCTTATAAATGATTAAATGATAAGAGCACTTCAATGTCCCTCGTCAATTAAATAAGGCTGTAAAATTTATTTGTTAAAAAATAAAGTTGTGTGCCCTGAATTTTCCAACTAATATAGGGAGTATTTTACTGGAAACTTGGGGGATTCATAAAACTGTTTTGTATTACAATATAAATGTTTGTAACATTTGTTTTAAAGTATAAATAACTGCTTAAATAATGGTGTTAAAAGTCACACAGAGTGGGGGTTAACTTCCTACTATTGGGTATACAAGGATGTGCTAAAAAATATGATGAATAATTAAGTGAAATTTTAGGCCAAATAAAAAAAGATTGATGTTTGCTATTACCCCACCCTTCCTATTTTTTGAGTAATAGCCTACCCTTAAGGTTTTTTTTTGTCACTTTTTAATAAGCCCAATTTTATTCTAAGATATAAAAGGAAACTCATATTTTTGTTTGCCTAGTGAAAAAATAACCTTTTTTTTAATGTCTAATTTATTAATGCCATCCTTTATTCTGATGCATTCAGTTTCTGTATATTGATTTGGAATATGATCTGCATATCATATACACATATGCTGTTGAGAATATTATGTACATGTATGTCTTACATTAATTCAGCAAAGGTTTAAATAAGTGATGATATCAATTAAGTGCTTTAGTATTAAGTATGGGACATACTATTTTAAATATTTTATACAAGAAAAGGTCATTCTTTAATATTTAAGTCCAAATAACAAAAAAAAAATCAAAGTTCTAGAAGTGTTAGCTAACAACATTCCAGCTTCCAATTTTTTTATATTTCATCTGGACTGGTGAGTTGCAAATATTTGTATACTCAACATTATAATAGCCATACTAGTATGACAGATTGACACATTTTTAAATTTGAATACACCCTGTTAATTTGGCTTTTGTCCATTACATACACCCCATTATAACAAACTCAGAACATACATTTGTAATAAACTTTGGAGGAAAATACAAGCATGAAGTGGTCAATAGTAATAGCCTTTCAAGACGTCTAAGTTGTAAGGTGCTGCTTTTACTTTACTTTATTCAAATTGTTGGTTTTTGTATAATAGTGCTGTGTGTAGTTGGTAAATGCCAGCTTGTACTGTGCACAGTGCTTTTTCGTTTTACTGTTCATCTATAATTTGTACTTTTTATAAGTCTTGTATTTTTCGTTTTGAAAATTGTGTCTACTCTAATCTATATGAAGATATTAAACGAAAGGCCACAATATTGGTGGATTATCATTTCGGTTAACTTTTTTACAAGTTTATCCTGAAATCAAGAATTAATAACACTAATCCAGCTGTCAAAAAAGACTGTCACGTTGTTTCTGTAGGTGCAAATTTTACACCGGCCGGTGTCCAAAAAAACTCAGCAATTTAATATAGATTGTGTGTGTAATTTTACTTACTGCGTGTCTCTATTATAAGGAAGGCTTATTGGATATTCAAATTCTTCAGAGATTATTTCTCTTTTCTAACTTGTCGCTTCTTCAATTTCCAGTCTTTCAGATATGTCGTATGTGAACGATTGTGTCGTCTTTTTTCCCTTACTACGATTCGTGTCGAAAGCTGATTGGTTAATTATTTACATCCGTAGACATATGATTGGTCAACGTGTGGGTTTCTCTTCATTCAAGTCAAGGACACGTACTCCGTAGAATTTCTACGTCATTCGCGACTTTTCCCGATGACCAATGACTCTTTTAATATAACTTATAATTATGACTATTAATTTTCAAAGAAAGACGAACATTCAAATATTACATTTTATTTTATGATTCAAAACAATTAATTCGAAATAAAGTATAACCGTAAAATGTAACCGAACATATCGGGGTTCAATTAAGGGATTTTTTTTTATAAGGAATTAAAAGTATTGTCCCGGAAGAAATTTAAAACATTTTGTTCTTATTTGAACGACTACAGGTCATACATTATGAACAGCATTCTTAATTTCTTTCGTTCCAACCATCGTTTGATTTCAATAGTCTTAATGATAAAATAGTCCTTATGCCCCTCTATCATCCGTGTCGGTAAGAGACAAGTATTTGAAATATTGTCCATTGTTTTGTGTTGTTTTTAATTTTATCGAAACACATATGAATGTTGTAGATCTTTTTATTTTGTTTTTAATTGTTTGATTGTTTGTTTTGTTTTGTATGTATTTTTTCCTTCTTGCGGAAATAGAAGTACATTCTCCCATTTCCGGTTTGATACCACGTGAAGAATCATTTGAGCCACGAGGTTGGTCAGAAGACGTTCTGGTCTCAATTCGGAGCGGTGGTGAGCACATGTTTGGGACAATGTGACTTGTTTTAATAAGGTACGATTTTTGTGGATTATTGTCTTTCTTATACAGTGCGAATTGAATTAAATTAGACAAGTATTATGATTTGGTTTAAATGTTTCACCTTTTTTTTTCACTATTTAAAAGTATTTGCAAATTTACATTAATTCATAAATGGATCGAAATATTTATTTTGTCATTGGAATGATTGGACTGAAACATAGAACTGCACTTTTAAGGAATGGGGGCTTTATACTCGTATTATAATGTAATATTTCCCGTCTTTGATTGTCTCCATGCACTTCCTGTTGCCAATAAGGCTGCTGACAATCAAGTGATGTACGGTTTTAAATCCAAGCAATCCTTGGTCAACGTGGTCTTGAAATATTCTTTTACCACGTTTTATGGTCAAATTGAAAGCAAGCTTGTTGATTGCATGCATAGGTAGTTGAGTACGATCATTTAACCTGAAAAAAAGGTGGGGGTGGATGATTCCCCCATAAATTATATAATTGATCCTCAATTTGATAGATATTATGATAAGCAGATGACCAAAAAATGTACTGAATCCAGATTTTACCCAGAGGATATACAAATCAAATGTGGATTGTAGTGTTGAAAAACTCAAATTATAAAAATGTTTAGTGTTGTGTGAAAATGCATCTATTTAAAAGCAATGTCTGTATCCAAATGTAGATTAACATGTGCTATATGTTTATACATTCAAGTGTTGACTGCTAAAATGATTTTTAATCTCGTGCCAGTCATGGCAATGTTGATCATTTTCTTTTTGCTCGACTTGAATAGTTTTTAAATTCTTTTAGGTGAACTTTTTAAACTCGTGAGATGTGCATTTAAAAAATACTAGTCCCAGTCTTTTAAATAATGCTGCTTTCTATCAAATACAATAGATCTGCATTGCAAATAGAATTTAAAGTAAAAGGGTTTTTGGTAGAACACTGTTTGGTCCACAGGTATTTGGGGCATGGACCTCATTAAAAAAAAAAAAATGGTTGGTGTTTTTTGAATTTATTTACAATTTTCTACAATGTATAAACATATATCAAGTCTCAACAATCCATTGCTAGTCGATTGCAATAACTTTTTTACTATCCATCACATATGAGGCCCAAGTGAAAAACTTGTATGGATTGTAAAAAAGTTATTGCAATCACTAGCAATGGATTGTTGAGACTTGATATATGTTTATACATTGTAGAAAATTGTAAATAAATAAAAAAAACACCCAAACATATTTTTTTTTAGTGAGGTCCAAAAAAAGGGGGGTCCATGCCCAAAATACCTGTGGTTTGGTTTGTGGACATGAGATCTGTAAATAAGCGAAATTCACACCTGTTGTCATGATTTTAGTAGTGTCACAATGATGATTACATGTATTGGGTATTCTGACTTTGTTGATGAACAAATACAGTATTAGCTCTAACTGAATGGACACGAAATAGTTTCATGACATCAGAGAAGTATGAGACTGAAGCGAGGGTTCTGAAGAAGTTGTTTGATGGAGTTGACATGAAAACAGTCTATAATTAATTACATTTTTGAAGGTGGAAATTTAATCTCGTGTTAATCTGTCCTCTTGATATTTCATTTAGCATCCTGGTTAAAGGAAACATTTTAAATACAATCTTGTGTTTATTGATTATCTACAAGAAATATACATGTAGCATTTACAGGGTTTCCCCTGGGTCAATTATTTTTTTCGCCACCTCTTTCGCCAAAACAATATAATTTTCGCCACTTTATTATTTTTTTCGCCAACTATGTTTTTCGTTTAAAATTTACATTTTTTCTACCCCCCCCCCCCTCTTTTTCCCCCTCCCTCAAATAAGATGATTTTGCCCATTGTGTCTATGGTTATGCTCTCAAACTTACTTTAAAGTTTACATGTTAATGAATAAACACTAAAAAATTACTTCAAAACAACAGATTTTTTTAATTTAAAAGGGAAAACTATTCATTGTATTTTAAACAACTTTTCTAATTGATTGGGCCACTATACTTTTAATAAAAAAGAAGATATACGTCCTGGAATATAACAAAATTAATGGACATGTCTTTATTATATAATACCAGTATAGTTCGTAGGGACAGTTTCTTTAAAAGAAAAATACTGATGTTCCCTTTTGTACTATTTAAAGAAGTTTTTGTTACAACAAAGCAAAAGCTTTTATCACATGAAATTGATCCCTCGTATCATGTGTAGTCATTACATTGAAGGGCTACTATCATTCGAGCCAACCTTTCGGATAGATTTCTTCATAACGACAGTTTTCTTTTCTTGACCATCGTAAATGAAAAAGTTGAGACGTAAAACTAGGCTTGAAACACGTGTGTCACTCGAACGATTTAAAAAACGTCTTCCTAATCAATTACTGATATTTAAGTCAAAGGATAATTAAAGATATTTCTTGCTTTTGGACATTTTTCGTCACAGCAACAGCTTTCTCTTAACTATCTTTAAAAGCGGAGGAGACGTCAAAAGTTTTCTTCAAACACGTGCGTCTGAAAGTGGTAAATAAATTCTGTATGCGACATTTAGCAGAAGCCATTTAACCATATCATTTTGTCAAACAATTCAATCAACACCTTTATTGATATAGTCCTTTGTTGTCCATAACTATAAAATGCAATCAGCTGATTATTGATTTTCTGTCCAAACCTTAATGAGGTCAAGGTGAATTCCGAGTATTGTCTGATCGGGTAAAGTCCGAGAAACTCGAAAAAAGTAAATAAACAAGATGGAGGAAAATAAATCGTTCTATGTATTTCTTTCGCCAAATTCTTTCGCAAATGACGAATTTTTATCGCCACAATTATTATTTTTTCGCAAATTGCGAAAATGGCGACCGCCAGCGGAAACCCTGCATTTATACATTTATATCATGATTCTAAAACTACCTGAGGAGAACTAAATCATTGAGGCGTGACTTAAATGTTAATTGTCATGAATTATGTATTAAAGTCGTTTTAATTCCTGCCTTCAATTGGAAAAATTGTTAAATATGTCTGAATGCATGTCATATGCATGCACTTGGGAATAAGCAGTATGTTTTTTCAATTCAATTTTATAATTATAAGACAGAAGTTGTAGATTTACAAAGCATGTCACTAATGATGTTTTCAATAGATCCTTCTTATATATCAGTGAGTGGGGCTTACTCACCTCATCTTAGCTCACTGTTGTATCTGATGCCATATGTTAGTCTGAAGTGACATTCTTTATTTTCATGTTCATCTAATTTTTTTTGTATGTGATATCTACTTGGAAGTGATGGTTTCCAATATTTGTAAATACATGTACTTACAAAAAATGTGATTCAGGCTAAAGAACTAGCACTTAAAAGTCTAGACTGATTCCCTAGTAGAAGCCACCAAAAAAATGTGTTGAATAATTCAAATTTAGCAAGTTGTATAATGTAGGTCTCATTCTTTCAATTAAAATTAACTTGCCCATATAACTGATTTCAAACATTTTTAATAACATCTTGATAAATGGCTTAAAAAAAAGTAATCTTCGTTATATAATTTATGTACAGTACAGTATTGACATTGGACATTGGGATGAAACTATCGAGCATTGGGCTATGAAATTTGTTTTAATGATTCCACTGCTTGTTCTGAATGTTTAATCAATATTTAAAGTTATTTTTCCCTATGGCTAACAGTATGAACATACTGTAGGTGTACTGTCTCCGACCTAATAGCTATATTATATGATTTGGTTTAAATGTTTCACCTTTTTTTTTCACTATTTAAAAGTATTTGCAAATTTACATTAATTCATAAATGGATCGAAATATTTATTTTGTCATTGGAATGATTGGACTGAAACATAGAACTGCACTTTTAAGGAATGGGGGCTTTATACTCGTATTATAATGTAATATTTCCCCGTCTTTGATTGTCTCCATGCACTTCCTGTTGCCAATAAGGCTGCTGACAATCAAGTGATGTACGGTTTTAAATCCAAGCAATCCTTGGTCAACGTGGTCTTGAAATATTCTTTTACCACGTTTTATGGTCAAATTGAAAGCAAGCTTGTTGATTGCATGCATAGGTAGTTGAGTACGATCATTTAACCTGAAAAAAAGGTGGGGGTGGATGATTCCCCCATAAATTATATAATTGATCCTCAATTTGATAGATATTATGATAAGCAGATGACCAAAAAATGTACTGAATCCAGATTTTACCCAGAGGATATACAAATCAAATGTGGATTGTAGTGTTGAAAAACTCAAATTATAAAAATGTTTAGTGTTGTGTGAAAATGCATCTATTTAAAAGCAATGTCTGTATCCAAATGTAGATTAACATGTGCTATATGTTTATACATTCAAGTGTTGACTGCTAAAATGATTTTTAATCTCGTGCCAGTCATGGCAATGTTGATCATTTTCTTTTTGCTCGACTTGAATAGTTTTTAAATTCTTTTAGGTGAACTTTTTAAACTCGTGAGATGTGCATTTAAAAAATACTAGTCCCAGTCTTTTAAATAATGCTGCTTTCTATCAAATACAATAGATCTGCATTGCAAATAGAATTTAAAGTAAAAGGGTTTTTGGTAGAACACTGTTTGGTCCACAGGTATTTGGGGCATGGACCTCATTAAAAAAAAAAAAATGGTTGGTGTTTTTTGAATTTATTTACAATTTTCTACAATGTATAAACATATATCAAGTCTCAACAATCCATTGCTAGTCGATTGCAATAACTTTTTTACTATCCATCACATATGAGGCCCAAGTGAAAAACTTGTATGGATTGTAAAAAAGTTATTGCAATCACTAGCAATGGATTGTTGAGACTTGATATATGTTTATACATTGTAGAAAATTGTAAATAAATAAAAAAAACACCCAAACATATTTTTTTTTAGTGAGGTCCAAAAAAAGGGGGGTCCATGCCCAAAATACCTGTGGTTTGGTTTGTGGACATGAGATCTGTAAATAAGCGAAATTCACACCTGTTGTCATGATTTTAGTAGTGTCACAATGATGATTACATGTATTGGGTATTCTGACTTTGTTGATGAACAAATACAGTATTAGCTCTAACTGAATGGACACGAAATAGTTTCATGACATCAGAGAAGTATGAGACTGAAGCGAGGGTTCTGAAGAAGTTGTTTGATGGAGTTGACATGAAAACAGTCTATAATTAATTACATTTTTGAAGGTGGAAATTTAATCTCGTGTTAATCTGTCCTCTTGATATTTCATTTAGCATCCTGGTTAAAGGAAACATTTTAAATACAATCTTGTGTTTATTGATTATCTACAAGAAATATACATGTAGCATTTACAGGGTTTCCCCTGGGTCAATTATTTTTTTCGCCACCTCTTTCGCCAAAACAATATAATTTTCGCCACTTTATTATTTTTTTCGCCAACTATGTTTTTCGTTTAAAATTTACATTTTTTCTACCCCCCCCCCCCCCTCTTTTTCCCCCTCCCTCAAATAAGATGATTTTGCCCATTGTGTCTATGGTTATGCTCTCAAACTTACTTTAAAGTTTACATGTTAATGAATAAACACTAAAAAATTACTTCAAAACAACAGATTTTTTTAATTTAAAAGGGAAAACTATTCATTGTATTTTAAACAACTTTTCTAATTGATTGGGCCACTATACTTTTAATAAAAAAGAAGATATACGTCCTGGAATATAACAAAATTAATGGACATGTCTTTATTATATAATACCAGTATAGTTCGTAGGGACAGTTTCTTTAAAAGAAAAATACTGATGTTCCCTTTTGTACTATTTAAAGAAGTTTTTGTTACAACAAAGCAAAAGCTTTTATCACATGAAATTGATCCCTCGTATCATGTGTAGTCATTACATTGAAGGGCTACTATCATTCGAGCCAACCTTTCGGATAGATTTCTTCATAACGACAGTTTTCTTTTCTTGACCATCGTAAATGAAAAAGTTGAGACGTAAAACTAGGCTTGAAACACGTGTGTCACTCGAACGATTTAAAAAACGTCTTCCTAATCAATTACTGATATTTAAGTCAAAGGATAATTAAAGATATTTCTTGCTTTTGGACATTTTTCGTCACAGCAACAGCTTTCTCTTAACTATCTTTAAAAGCGGAGGAGACGTCAAAAGTTTTCTTCAAACACGTGCGTCTGAAAGTGGTAAATAAATTCTGTATGCGACATTTAGCAGAAGCCATTTAACCATATCATTTTGTCAAACAATTCAATCAACACCTTTATTGATATAGTCCTTTGTTGTCCATAACTATAAAATGCAATCAGCTGATTATTGATTTTCTGTCCAAACCTTAATGAGGTCAAGGTGAATTCCGAGTATTGTCTGATCGGGTAAAGTCCGAGAAACTCGAAAAAAGTAAATAAACAAGATGGAGGAAAATAAATCGTTCTATGTATTTCTTTCGCCAAATTCTTTCGCAAATGACGAATTTTTATCGCCACAATTATTATTTTTTCGCAAATTGCGAAAATGGCGACCGCCAGCGGAAACCCTGCATTTATACATTTATATCATGATTCTAAAACTACCTGAGGAGAACTAAATCATTGAGGCGTGACTTAAATGTTAATTGTCATGAATTATGTATTAAAGTCGTTTTAATTCCTGCCTTCAATTGGAAAAATTGTTAAATATGTCTGAATGCATGTCATATGCATGCACTTGGGAATAAGCAGTATGTTTTTTCAATTCAATTTTATAATTATAAGACAGAAGTTGTAGATTTACAAAGCATGTCACTAATGATGTTTTCAATAGATCCTTCTTATATATCAGTGAGTGGGGCTTACTCACCTCATCTTAGCTCACTGTTGTATCTGATGCCATATGTTAGTCTGAAGTGACATTCTTTATTTTCATGTTCATCTAATTTTTTTTGTATGTGATATCTACTTGGAAGTGATGGTTTCCAATATTTGTAAATACATGTACTTACAAAAAATGTGATTCAGGCTAAAGAACTAGCACTTAAAAGTCTAGACTGATTCCCTAGTAGAAGCCACCAAAAAAATGTGTTGAATAATTCAAATTTAGCAAGTTGTATAATGTAGGTCTCATTCTTTCAATTAAAATTAACTTGCCCATATAACTGATTTCAAACATTTTTAATAACATCTTGATAAATGGCTTAAAAAAAAGTAATCTTCGTTATATAATTTATGTACAGTACAGTATTGACATTGGACATTGGGATGAAACTATCGAGCATTGGGCTATGAAATTTGTTTTAATGATTCCACTGCTTGTTCTGAATGTTTAATCAATATTTAAAGTTATTTTTCCCTATGGCTAACAGTATGAACATACTGTAGGTGTACTGTTTTCATCAACTTTCTGGACATATTTATTGGGACAATTGCTTTGATTCAAACACGCGGGTGTAAATTTAATTGTCACAGCAAGGGTACATGTACATGTAGCAATAGTTCCAGAGTAGCTGCTGTAGGGTAATCTAAAGTGAAATGATTAAACAAAGTCAAAAAATGTGATGCAGATATTCTGTTGATATTTGTTGGGTGTAAAACAGTTTTGATGACATTATGATGAAACTTTCGAGCATTGGGCTATGAAATTGATGATTCCACTGCTTGTTCTGAATGTCATATTAAACTATATACCCTATTTTGGCTTTTTGTTTTCTACAATGCATCTACAATACTACATTATACATCAATATCTTACTTCTTGATTTTCTTTTTTACAGAAAAATTATCAATCATACAAGAACAATGAAGAAGATGCTATGCCAGTTAAAACAGAAATGGATTCACTGAATATGGTATGTACTAAAGTCTACAAAGTTATTTTTGCACCCCATGTGAATATATCTATGTACATGTATATGCAACAGAAGCACTTTGCTATCTTTTCTTTACTTCTGCTGGAATGATGATTTCAAATTCAGATAGGGACATATGATCATAAATGATTACAATCTGAATTCTGACAGCAGCATGACTTTCATGGCAAAGTCTGCACTACTCTGATAAATTAAACTCTTGATTTTATTTATAACTGAAGTACATTTAGAATAAAGATCTCTTTGTTTCAATTTGTAAGGGGCGATTTCATTTAACACGTCACTGACTATGTAGGATTGTTCATAAATGTTTTAAAGCAATATTAAAGGTAGGAATGATATGTTGACTAGTAACTCTAACATCTGAGATGTCATTCACCAAAAATTGTCCAGATTTAAATGCAATAGAAATCTTTTAATTGATTATTAAAGCTAAAGGATTTGATTTGAACAATAAATTACTGTTCATTCGCATGCTTGTACCAGGTATTAAACAGTTGGTCTTAAATCTCATTTCATTGTATGGCTGTAGTTGAATTCACAAAAATATTGAATAGTTCACGACTTGTGAACAATCTTGGTCTTGAGTATTGTATTTTTGTGAAACCAACTCCTGGTTTCTTCAAGTTAATCCAAAAATTTGATACACATAAAAAAATGCAGAACTGAACATAGCAACTGTTGTCAATTTAAATAAAGTTGGTGCCTAGATCTGCAAGGGTAATGTTTGCCAGTTGCACTGGACTTTATCTTGATTCATTGTTGATGATGAATGCAGAGGCTGATTTCTATGATCGATAGCAAATGCCCCCGTCTGAGACAATGCAGTATAAAAAGTTGTATAGAAGTTAATTTCTTGGGTAAAGTGTCAACAAGGATGTGGTAATGCATTGCATGGGATAGACTTTCAACCTGCCTCTTAAAACCCAAGACTCTATCTTCCAAATGATACGGTACCACTTGTGTTAACTCTTTATCTACCACTGACGGATATATACGCGGTAATTTTCACCGTTTAGTTCGTAGTGACTGATAAATCCGCTTGCCGGGTCACCTGTGTATTCGCAGTGACTGATATATCCGCTGTAAACAATGCATGCGCAGTCGCGTTGGCGGATATTCCCGTAAAATATACCACTGTTAAAACTCTTTAGATTGGACAATACCTAGGGGGAATCCCAAAATGAACCAATCAAATTCGGTTTTACAAATGAATAAGCTTTCAATTCGTGTATTCCTTTTTATTGAAAGGTAATATGTTTACATTAAAATACATTGTTTTTAACATGTGTTTTCGTTTGAGAATTGCGATTGAAACAATGGCCGATCAATGGGCTTCATTCTTCGAATCGGAGGAAGAAGATGAAGGGTTTTAGTGTTTTAAGCAGTCTGATATAGATGAAAAAGAAGTTTGAAGTGTCGGCAGTGATATCAGTTATCCGAAAATAGCGAAACGAGGAACCGGAGTTAGATAACGGCATTGGACAAATAATTTGTTTTTCAACATATTTTACTGGATTAATTAGTGGACATAATTAGATCAAAATCAGAAATATAAAAATTCAAACAATTGAGAATTAAATACATTTTTTATTTTTAATTTCTATACAGTAATTGCTTAATAATTTCATATTTAATTGCACCCCCGTAAAAATTTCCACACTGCAAATTATCTCTGGTAGTTAACCTACAAATCAGCTGCAGTAGCTAACTAATAAGATGTGTGTAGTAGTGAACTCTATGATCGCCTGTGGTAGATAAGAAGTTAAGCATTGTCTTGAAATGCATGAAATATTTGCCACTAGACATTTAAAGGCTATAGCTATAATCAATAATTTTGTGAAAACAAGTTTGGATTGAATATTGTCTGACATGTGCTGTAAATGATGATTTCATAGTTCAACTGATTTTCAGTGAAAGACAAATTTTCGCCCCTAACTGATACAGCACTGAAATGCAATTTGTCACATTCAATAATACTATTTTGTCTGCTTCTATACAAAATGGTGCTATCTGATATATAAAATTTAGGAAGTTGGAATGGGTAACAAATTGTATACTTGTCAATATTGTCCTGAATATGCATGAAATTACTGCCATTGGAAATTTCAATGTCAAAGTACAAATATACTTTTCTGCAGGTGTGTATTCAGACTATAATAAAGCCACAGAATTCTCAATCCACTTTATTTGGCATCTGTCCTCAAAATAGTATACCCAAGGGATAAAATCACATGAAGTTGTCTTGCTTCAAAAACTGCCAATAAAAACTGAATTGATTTGGTTCTAACGAAAAATAATTTGATCTTGTTCCTATTTCAATATCTGACAAGCTACATTTTAAATATTGAACAATTGGTGCTCATGTAAAGTACGGTCTTTTGGTAAACCAAAATCATTTTTTGAAGTATATATCGTGTATAGTGAAACTTTCCTCTATAATCAATTTTGAAAAGGACTAGTGAAAATAGCTGTTAGTGATGAATGCAGGAGCTGATGTTCTGTGATCGATAGCAAATGCCCCCGTCTGAGACGGCTATTAATTCATTAGTCCATTGATGGATTGTCAAAAACCTATATAAAAAATAATTCAAGAACACCAGTTGGTCTTAGTTTTTACCACAAATTCTCACTTTACTGTCGTCTGAAATGTGTATGTTTGCATGCATGTGCATTCACCAGACATATAAAGGATAACACTTTTCCAATATTGTACACGAGTCATCTGGTTCCTTGCTCACACATGGCTTTTAATGTTGAGGAAGGTTGAACATGGGGGATTTTCCATTTTCTTTCAAAAAATTGATAATGAAGTGAATTCCATCTTCGAGTTACTTTCTGGAAACTACATGTATATTGTGCTGTAAATGATGATTTCATAGTTCAACTGACTTTCAGTGAAAGACAAATTTTCGCCCCTAACTGATACAGCAAAGTTTTTATTTAATTATCAGACATTCCTAAACTTTCAATTTCCTTACGTTATTTTGATTCAATTTCCATGTTTTGAGGGATTTTTATAAAACATTTTATCATCTCTCGCAAGTCTTACTTTTTACTTGGTTATAGGCTGTGAAATAATTTGTAAAAATTCTTTGGACATCTGTGACAAATGTTCTTGATTAGCAAAAATCCATCTTGAGAGATTCTTTATTTTAGCAACCATTTACCATACAATTATAAGAAATATTTATAACTTTTCATCTTTCATGTTGTTTTAATGTGGTCTGTACACCTGGGGATGAGAAACTTTGAAAAGTAACTTAATTTGTTGTAAAGAAATTTAATGAAAGGTGTTGTTCGACTCTTTTTTAACAGAATCAGTAAAATGATGAAATCATGCGTGTCATTTGACTCTGAGGAAATTCTCAGTGACTTGCTGGTCACAACGTTCTGTTGCGGTCAGATAAGGATCTGAGTCAATCGCCAAAGGGAGATGATTCTGACTTGATCTGATTACTACTCATAATAATGGTGTACAGGTCTGATGGATCTTTTTTTTTCATTATTCAGTTGTGGCCCTTTTAAGGTTCTAATATATTATTATATGTGAATATTTAGTGAACTAATGCTATGTCATGTCTAATTTTTCTTGCTGTGACAACCTGGAAGTAAATACATATTCAAACAATTGTTATACAAAAGAATTGGATTGGGATATATGATGATGAACTTCAAGTGAAATGGGAATCTCTCTTAATTATCCATGTAGATTCACTTATCTGATATCCTGTTCTGACTCCTCAGCTTGCTATATTGTATGAAATAAGAATTCCTTGCAGGGAAGGAAGAGCAACAATAAAAAAGGAACTTAGAAGATTTAAATGATTTATTAAAATAACTGTTTGCATATTTTAGAAAGAGAAGAATTGACATAACAGAAAAGATGGAAGAGCATTATCCTTAGTATATTTAGTTGGTAAGTCAAGTTCTTTTATTTCCATATTTTTCTAATTTCAAAAGCCAAGATAGTCTTTTGCCTTCACTTGGCAAACTTTATGTAAAAATTCGGGTATTCTTGCCAATGTGACAACTTTTCATGAATGACATTGGTGTTCTATGTTACAGTAATACATTTCTTTCAATGTCCTATATAAAAGAGGCAAAAGATACTAAAGGTAACAATTGTGTTTTTTTAAAGGTAAAAACGCAAGAAATGGTTAAAACTGATATTTTTATATATTTTTTTAATTGAACAAGTGTTGTTACCATTTAATTTCATGTTTCTGTTTTGCTCAACCAATGAAGGCTAATGCTGGGTATATTAAAAGTACTTTATATATATATTCTACAGAGAATAAATGATGATTACATTCTGCCAAATGAATAAAATGATTATAACCCAAGCCCGTATCTTCTATCTGATATTCTCTGATTGTATATATTTTGAAGTTTTATTACCCATCCAATTTAAATGTTTACGACAAAATCATTTTAAATTATATTGCACCTGTTAAAAAGCATTTCTTGTAAAGGTAGTTTAATTGTTCCGTCTAAATTGGTAGATGTTGGGTTTTGTTTTTAGGAGGAAGAAAGAATGGACTAAAGAATTGGTACGAATTGGCAGAAGATGGTGGTACAACTTCTTATGGTCTTTTTAAATTTTAGGTCTAGAAACCCCTGCATTTGTATAATGTAAAACATGGGTGCTCTTTCGCAAAATTTTGACTTTTGTTGATCACAAATTATTCTGAAATGTTAAATATTTGTGCAATTAGTCTCTAGGATCTGATAACCATTACAATATATTCTGCAGAGAACAAATGATGATTAAACATTCTGCCAAATGAATAATATGATTATAATCCAAGCCCGTATCTTCTAACTGATGTTCTCTGTTATTGAATAGATTGATATTTGCTTGAAAGATTCTTGTAGATTTCTCACTACCATTGACTGCAAATAGAACAAAGATCTGTGAACTATGAAACTGTTGCTGTCTAATCAATAAATTCCCTTTTGAAAAGTATTATTTGTGTGGAGCATTTCCTTAAAAAGTAAATTTTTGGTAGATGGATTTTGTTCATTTGTCACAGTTCAGCAATCTTAATAATATGCTCACAAAGTTTATGAATTAACATTAATTTTATTGAAAAACTCTGATATAGTTCACTACTTGTATTTTGAGAGAAAAACCAAAAAATGTGAACTGAATAAAGGTTAACAAGTAAACTGACCCCTGGATCCCATTATATATATTTGACATAGAACAAATGTTGATTAACATTCTGCCAAATGAACTAAAGTGATTATAATCCAAGCCCGTATATTTTATCTGATGTTCTATACAATTTATCATTTGATGTGTTAATGCTAAATAGACTCCAAATCATAAATCCTTGCAAGTTTTAACTGACATCAAGTAAAGTGATGGAATTTCTGTTGAATGTGTAATTAAATCTTTTTTTTTAAGTAGAACGTACACAAGCCTTGGCTTATACAAAATTAAAAAATTGTGATAAAATTTCAACATATCGAGTTGATGGAACAAAACATTTTGATATCATTTTTGCGGTGATGAAGAATTTTCCATTCATTCGCGGTTTCCACCAGAGAGTTCTTGAACTCGAAGATGGCTTTTGACCTTCCTTGGATGTCTGAGTAAAATTGATACAGAAAAAAAGTCCATCAACAATGTCTTAAAATTGTGATAG
This sequence comes from Mytilus trossulus, assembly GCF_036588685.1. Lineage (NCBI taxonomy): Eukaryota > Metazoa > Mollusca > Bivalvia > Mytilida > Mytilidae > Mytilus > Mytilus trossulus. The sequence continues at coordinate 22,487,996 of NC_086374.1, read as the reverse complement.
CTTATAGCAGCATTTCATGAGATCAGCTGACAAGAGTGCCAACATTTAAAATGTTTTCTTTTTAGCTAAAATAAGATTGCCAACACAATTATCTACAATTTATCATATTTTTGATAAATAAAAAAACAAGTTTGAGATTTGCTGTGCTATTTACCAAAGTCAACTAATTGTCTGATTTATTTCAGATTTGTTGCTCATCAACTTCCTAAATATACCTTTTATATAATGGCAATGTGTGAAATTTTTATAGCATTTTAGCGAAAAACTAAAATAAACAATTTAAAAGAAACAAATGGTTAGCAAGCAGGGTTGGTAAACTATGATGCATACAGGTTTATTAAATTTGAAATCTAGATTTTCTTGTCCAAAAAGTTAGCTGAGTGGAATCCTTTGATTGTACTTTTAGAATGAATACATTTTTGAGTTAAATTTGAAGTCCGTTTAATTGATAGAAATGATTACAACAGGGTACAAGGCTGGCAAGACTAGATTTTGATATCAATTTTGCGATGATGAAGAATTTTCCATTCATTCGCGGTTTCCACCAGAGAGTTCTTGAACTCGAAGATGGCTATTGACCTTCCTTGGATGTCTGAGTAAAATTGATACAAATAAGATGTCTTAATAATGTCTTTTGCCTACATGTATATATGCTGTAAACATGGGCGGGTTGGTAGGAAAATTGCAAGTTTAATTTGAATTGAGAATACTTGTTCATAAATGTCTTGTGATATAATTTTTTGTAATGATGGGCAAGGTTAAGCTAAATATTATAACACATATTTATTATTAACTGTTCATACCTATAGCTAGCATATGTTTATTTGTTGCAAATCTTCTGAACAAACAATATTGTTTGAGTGTTGGAATCTGGCAAATTTGGGAGAGCCGAGGGTTAGCAGTGGAAAATTTCAAAATATTTTTTTAGCCAGTGTTTTAAAAGTAATTTGAGTTTACAAAGTATGCTATATGTTGGATATAAATTACATATGAAGTTTCTTCTATGCAGCCTTTTACAAGATTGACTGAAATTTAATTAACCTTTCTTTGAATGATGATCAGCTTGAACTCTCTCACTGAAGTTGATGAAGAAATAGCTGCGGATAGCTGACAAAGAAAAAGTTTTAATTTGAATTGATTATAGTTTGTTTGCAATTAGTCCAGTGTGAGAGGTGGTTAAATCTGGTAAAACAACTATTTCTGACCTTATCCAAAATACCCTCAAATTGCAGGGTGGTCTAAATTTCCCAAACATTTATATCATCATGAACAGTCTCCTTTACATGATCTGTCCATTGTATTATTCATTTGTTTTCATCCAGAACATGCATGAAATATTTGCCTCTGGATTCTGAACATCCCAACTAAGTAAGATAACCTTCCAAGGCTGTATTTTGACTAGTTAGATTCTACTTCATTTGATCATGGATTTTAGTCGCATTGACAATTCACATCTTAAGTTTTAAATTGGAATCCTTTGAATGATGATCAGCTTGAACTCTCTCACTGAAGTTGATGAAGAAATAGCTGCGGATAGCTGACAAAGGAAACCCTCATTTTTCTTCCTCTTGAAAAGTAAGGCCAAAAAAATTATGTCTGTTTAGGTAACCCGACCTGCTCCAATTTGAGTGCCGACCCTAAGCCATTTTAATTCTGTCGTAAAGTGAAAAATTAATAGAACTTGTGTCAATATCAAAGTAAGGGTTGCCAATAAATTTAATCAATTGCCTGATACATCCCAATGTTCATAATCACGATATGAAAGCTGTTTAAAGGAAACTTGTAACTCTTGTAATGGAAATCATTAAAAATATGGGTAAACTTGGCCCATGTACAACTCTGACCACAGCAAGACGGACTGCACAGATCCAAATTATGCACAAAAAACAAATGGAAATACTGACCTACCCACTCTTTATTTTGATGATATTAACCTAAATAGACATATTTTTTTTTTGGCCCAATAGCTAAGAAATTTGATGTCTTAAAACAACCTCAGGTCCAGAATATATAGTTGGACTAATAAAGTCTATTGGTGAAAACAAAAATTATTTATCAAGCTTGTTAGACGCTCAATAATAATTTTGAGTCTGGGATCAACACCCAGGAGCTTGAAAAAATGTCATCACCAATTAGAATAAATTAGAAACTGATTTGCCTGTAACCTGTTGTACTAAACTCCCACTTATACTTTTTATTAAGTTACTAGTGCTGTATGCACAACATGCTAGGGATTTTTCTCTTGATTTACTTTCATCTGTGAATCCAAAAACCAATGGCAATGTTGCTTCTATCCTTACTTGCATAAATAATTGCACTCTTTACTGATCTAGTGAAGTACTTCTTTCCTTACTTGCATAAATAATTGCACTCTCAATTGATCTATTTCAAGTACTCTTTTAACTTGATAGGTTGTAGAATGGCTCATGTCAGATTGGGATTCAAGGTTTTGAATAAACTAATTTAACTATAGTTAAACTGCAACACATAGTTTTCCCCTGGGCCTTTTAGCATCAGGGTAATGTGAATCTGAATTGTTTTATTGTTGTTGTAGATAATGTTTTGGATGAGATGCCATAATTTTTAGATTCAAGATGACATTTCAAATTTCCCAGTTTTAATACAACTTCTGAGTAAAACTGACCTAGCAGTCTGTTTTAGGGTTTGCTTGAAGATTTTTTTTTTTAACTTTTCTACTTTATATTCAATGCAAACTGTTACTTTTAATATTTTTCAGCTGAAAACATTTTAATTCTAAATTAAATATTTTGTAAATTATTTTTTCATCTTGACTTCCAACAATCTGGACCAAAGACAGATGATATCATCAGGCCTTAAATTAGGTGCGAGACTAATCACATTTTTACAAAAATATAAGATTCAAGTTTGTAATTTAATTGTCATGAATTATGTATTTAGAAACTAATGTTTTATTTCCTGCATTCCATTGTTTTTTTTTTTAATATTTCTGTATGCATAGCCATATACCTTGAGTATTTATGATTACTGTGCATCTTAAGTTGTTGAAGATTTCCTATTCAATTCCAAATCATGTCACTAATGATGTTTTCAATAGATCCTTCTTATATATCAGTGAGTGGGGCTTACTCACCTCATCTTAGCTCACTGTTGTATCTGATGCCATATGTTAGTCTGAAGTGACATTCTTAATTAATTTTTTTGGGGGGCGGGGGGGGGGGGGGGGGGGACCGGAGGGTCAACTATGATTAGTTTAGTTTAAACATATTTATTTATAGTGGATTGGGAAACAAGTTTTGCAACTTATATTAATCCCTTTCCACTTTGCGGGTGCGAGTGCTGCCTTGTAGCGGCATTAGCCTACTCTTTTTCGAAATCTACAAGGGTGTCTTTAACGTGCAAGAGATGTGGCTCTCTCTTAACACGGGTCAGCCATTTATCGTCCCTTTCCGACGGACTATCATCGTTTCCTCAAGACCATACTCGCAGATGGTGTCAAGGGAGAGCCTAAAATTGAGTTCCTGAAATTTTCATCCCAAATGGGAATCGAACCAGGAACCTTTGTGTTAGTAGTCCGATGCACTAACCACTACACCACGGCTCTCTTCAACTATGATCTAACACAAGGGAGAACTTTGCTAACATCTGTAAATTCTTGCAAAAAATATAATTCATTATGTTCAGATTCTAATTTTTCATTGTATAGTCACTAGATGGTCATTTGTTAATCTGTTGCCCAGTTGTAAAATTTAGAAATGGTCAGTGGTCTTAATCTACTGAGACCATTGATGCAGTACTTGAAAATATTAATTTAAATTATTCAAGTATTAATACTGCAATACGTTTTTCTCACATTTATCACATTAGCTAGGGAAGACATCGTCTCCGTAGATTCTGAGCTATGCAGCTATTAAGGGAAATTATTCAACATGGTTAATAAATGCAATGTAGACAGTAACGAATCCTGAACTTTTAATAAGGGGCTGCTCCAGTCATGCTTCAGTGATTCCGTATATAATCAACCAAATTTTCCACACAACAGGCCCCTGGGATCCACCTATGGTAAATATCTATAATACTAAAATTACGAGTTCCAATTTGTCAGCCGTCATCACCTAAAAACGACGATCACAGAATTCAACTTTATATATAACTTATATAGTACAAAGGTGTAGATTAAAAATTACACCACTCCAGGCCCTTTTGTTTTCCACGTAATTAATATTGCCAATAATTAAGAAGTTCCGGGTCGATTACGATACCAATAGTATATTCACCTGTTACCTATTACCTTATCTACGTTCCGCATCTGACAGGCGCACCACCAAACGGTGTATCCAGGATACATATGCTATATACACGGGTCATAATCACAGGGTTGACACTACTAAATTGTCAAATTGTTACCTATTGTAGTATTTTAATCAGCAAGACTTTCTAAGATAACAATACGAATACTAAAAATCTGGACTAAAAATAAGGCGTAAAGGTACAGTTTTCAATTTGTTAGTGGGCATGACGTAAAACAGCGAATCAAAGAATTCAACTTTATTTATAACTAATATAGGACAATGCTGTTGGCTCCATTCCAGGACCTATTGTTTTCCAATAAAAAATATTACCAATAATTGATAAGTTCCAGTTCAACGGGTTCAAACAGAAAGATTTGAAAGCAGAGAAAACTGAGTATCTTATAATCTGCATGACTTTGATGACAATACTAATTTTAAAATAAGACTTGCACATAGTTATATACTTTTATTCAGTCACAGACCCGTGAGATCACGGGTTTGTTCTAGTTCTATTGATATTTGTCGAGTTTAAACAGTTGATGACATGAGGATGAAACTTTCGAGCATTGGGCTATGAAATTGATGATTCTACTGCTTGTTCTGAATGTCCAAATAAACTTCATACCCTTTCTGGGTTAATTTTTGTGTTCTATAATGCATTTACAATTCTGCATTGTACTTCCAAATCTTGCTTATGGAATTCTTTTTTTCACAGAAAAATTGTCAAAACCATACAAGAGGATACTATTCCCGTTAAAACTGGAGTGGATTCACTGAACATGGTATGTACTAAATTCTACAAAGTTTCTAATGCATCCAATGTGAATGGATACATGCAATAGAATAGCTTGTGTTGTAATGTTTTTCTTAAATGCTGCTTTCTTTACACTATACTCCTGCTGGAATGATGATTTCAAATTCAGATAGGGACATATGATCATAAATGATTACAATCTGAATTCTGACTGCAGTGTGAATTTCATGTCAAGTCTGCACTACATGGCCAAATGAACCTTGATTTTATTTATAACTGAAGTCTATTCTGAAGAATAAAGTTTACTCTTTTATACAACCGCAAAAATAATTTTAGGATGTATAATGGTATGTCTGTGTCGTCCCAAGATACGTTTGGTGTCCAGACAATAACTAGAGTTTAACTGAAGGGATCTCTATGAAATTTAATAAGAAGGTTGGGGATAATGGTCTATAGACCATTTTGGAATAAGGGGCCTAAAACATGCAAGCTTGAATATTGTGTCCAAATTTGCCCCAATCTGTTCAGGGTTCAACTTCTGCAGTAGTATCAGGCTGCGCTCAGCAAAGCATTTTATTATTTTTATACTAAGGAGGTCCTTTTTCATTCAACAGTTCAAAAGGTCACTAGATAAGTTTGTTCATAAATGTTTTAAAACAAGATTGATGCAGTAGGAAAGATTTGTTGTGGAGGTGGAAATTCTTAAACAACCGATTTGTCTTAGATCAAGACTTAATCTTAATCTTGGTTAAATTGACTTGCGTCCTTAATTGATTATTGTTGAAGTAAAAGGAACTTGGTCTGTCCCAACAAAGAAATACTGGTCATTTACATACTTGTAATATGTATGGATTGAGTTGGACTAAATTTTTTGTATTTGAATAGTTCAAAGATCATGGAATTTTTAATATCTCATTTCACTATTGATCACTGTTAAAAGATGTTGACTGAAAAATTTAATACACTAAAATTGCAGAACAAAATTGTATTAATTTTTGACAAGTTTTTGTGCCCAGTATGCAGTCTGTATGCATGATTAATACAATATTAAGCAAAAATTACAGGCTTGAGATTTAGGATTTAGCTTCTTGTTTTCTTACACTTGACTTTTATCTCAATTCATTGTTGATGATGAATTCAGAGGCTGATATCTTTGATTGATAGCAAGTGCTTTACAAACTCAAAAAAGTTTCAAATTGGGACAGTCTTGAATTGATGAACAAGGTCAGTATCAATAGTGAAAGATGCCTCTATAATCTAGCCCTGATATATAGAACTAGTGAAAATAGCTGTTAGTGATGAATGCAGGAGCTGATGTTCTGTGATCGATAGCAAATGCCCCCGTCTGAGACGGCTATTATCAATGTGAGGTTTATTTGTAGAAATAGTCAATTGGTTTGTTGGTTGCCATCTTGGGGTTCTAACTGTAGGTTTATGTGAAAAACATGTTAATTCAGAAGGGTACCAAAAAAAGTAATTAATCAATTAAAAATGTGAAGTCTAATGGTGTGCTTTAACCACTTCCAAATTTTCATTTTGCTGTCTAAATATTGTTAAATGTTGGCATTTGAATTTTCCAGAGACTTTTCAAATTTTGTGTATGGATTATCTAGTTTCTTGCTTAAACAGGAATGATGTCAGAAGGGTTGATAACTAAAAGGGATTTTCCTTTTCCTTTCAATAACAATGTAAATTGGAGATAAAGTAAATTCCATTGATATTAATTTCTGAGACATGAGACATCAGATCACAGTAAAATAAAACCATTCTCTGCTGTAAATGATGATTTCATAGTTCAACTGACTTTCAGTGAAAGACAAATTTTCGCCCCTAACTGATACAGCAAAGTTTTTATTTAAAACATTAAAAGACGTGTGATTTTTACTACATTTGCTATTTGATTCAAATTTGTTTTAAGGGGATTTGACATAATATTAACTCTAGCAAGTCCAACATCTGTAACTGAATTTGTTGTGTATAAGTATACTGATTTGGGTGCATATATGGAATTAGAAATGTTTGACTCCTTCGTTTAGAAATAGTAAAATGATGAAATCATGCGTGTCATTTGACCCTGAGGAAATTCTCAGTGACTTGCTGGTCACAACGTTCTGTTGCGGTCAGATAAGGATCTGGGTCAATCGCCAAAGGGATATGATTCTGACTTAATCTGATTACTGCTAATAATAATGGTGTACAGGTCTGACAGATCTTTTTTTTATTCAAAGATGTTTAACTTGTGTGCAGTTTTCAGTTTCTCTTGGAAAAGATTTTAGTGCTATATTGTGTCTAATTTCCTCCTTGTGACAACCAGAAAGTAAATTCATTTTAAACATGTTTCATGGTGTCAGAAGTGAATTTTTACACACAGAAAAAATGGTTCTGTATGTAAATTTTTCAATGTTTGTCAATTCAGCTTTTAACTCCAAAACTTGGATAGTTGTGTAAAAAAACCATTGTATTAAAACACTATTGAATTTCAAAAATGTCGTGCAATAAGAATTGAATTGGGATATATGATGATGAACTTCAAGTGAAATGGGAATCTCTCTTAATTATCCATGTAGATTCACTTATCTGATATTCTGTTTTGACTCACCAGCTTGTTAGCTTGTATGGTACAAGTATTGATGGTTATTAAGAAAATTCTGGTGAATAAGCATTAAAAGGGAACTGTTATTTAAGAACTAGATGGATTTATCAAAATAACTGTTTGCATATTTTTAAAAAGAGAAGAGTTGACAAAACAGAAAAGATGGTAGAGCATGATCCTTGGTATATATAATAGACGATTAGTTATGGCAAGTCGAGTTTTAAGACAAGTTGGTAGAATTCAGTAGTTTCATTTTTATATTCTTCTTACTCCAAAAGCCACACAAGATCTTTTTATTTTTTTTTTATATATCTTTATACTGTACGTATATTCTACAGAGAATAAATGATGATTAACATTCTGCCAAATGAATACCTTGATTATAACCCAAGCCCGTATCTTCTATTCTCTGATTGTATACATAAATTTCCATACAAAATAAATGTTCCTCTAATTCGTCAAGTTATCCATTTCCTAAAATTTTTTAACCAACGTGTGGTTCGTCTGATATCAGTCATGTCAGTTCTTGATTGGTTAAAAATATGATTATAATGTCGAATTTTCTTGCTTTCCTCTGTATTTCCTATTGTGACAACATGAAAAAAGGTCACCATGTCTGATGTCGTCGCATAGAAAGAACACATCTTTTTGCAGATTATTCGAAAAGAAGGAAAAATTTCGCCTGCATATTGTTAGAAAATCATGAGAAACCAATTCCACCACCAAATCTCGTGTAATAAGATATTTATCCGCTCTTTACAGTTAACTATGAAATATTTAAAACTCTCTGCGAGCCTTGCGTTTTAAATTTGAAAATTTAACTGTTTTGAGTGGATAAATATCGTATCGCACTCGATGCAGTGGTAGAATCTTTATATATGACAAACGTAGTTCTATTTAATAATACATGTACCTGATAAAATTCATTTCTTGTAGAGGTAGTTCAATTGTTTTGTCTTTTCTATAGAAGATCTTTGGGACTTTTTAGGAGGAAGGAAGATGGAGTGAAGATTTTGGATGTGTATGTAGAAGATAGTAATACAACTTCTTTGGTCCTTTTTCATTTTAAATCTTGGAACTCTTGCAACTGCATAACGTAAAGACAGGTGCTTTTTCCACTGAAAGTCTTCGAGACCTTTTGATTGTAAGTGTTTCTTGAAGATTTTTTGTGAAATGAGTATCGGGAACTGACAACCATTACAATATAGAGAACTAATGATGATTATCATTCTGCCAAATGAACTAAAGTGATTATAATCCAAGCCCATATATTTTATCTGATCTATACAATTTATCATTTGATGTGTTTATGCTAAGTACTATCTTAAATCCTTGCAACTATACAAGTAAATTAATTGACCTATTTATTGCATGTGTAATTAAAACTTTCTTGGGAGAAGGAAAAAGCCTTGGTTAATTTGGAATAAATATTTTTATGACAAATATTCCTGTTTGAGCTTCAATAAATTAATTTCTTTTACTGATGCAATTTATTTTTTCAATTTGAACCAAAGGGTGATTGATGGGAAGGTGTTCTTTTCTCTTTTGGTTTTGACCTTATTTCAATTCTTCATTGTGAACACAATTGAAAGATGACGCCCGATTCTCGTATCATTTATAACAGGTAAACCATACTTCACCTAAAACAATTGAAACTGTTGAACAATCACTTGTGTAAAAATAGTTTTCTTATTGCAACGACTTGAATATCTTGTTTCTTGTGGCTGAAATTAAGATAACTTGCTACTTCAGGTTTTAAATGATAGCTTCTTTACATATTTTTCAAATGTGGTTTCTATTTTCTTTCCTTTAAAATAAGGGAGATAATTTGCTACCTCCAATTTACATCCGGATGAACCTTTTCAAGATATTGTTTTGTTAATTTATAAATTGGTTTTGGGACAAGAATACAACTTGATGATCTGACAAGTCAACCTAACGGAACTTAACATTTTGATATCAATTTTGCGATGATGAAGAATTTTCCATTCATTCGCGGTTTCCACCAGAGAGTTCTTGAACTCGAAGATGGCTTTTGACCTTCCTTGGATGTCTGAGTAAAATTGATACAAATAAAAAAAAAAAAGTCCATCAACAATGTCTTAAAATGATGATACCTTATTGCAGCATTTAATGAGATTGGCTGTCAAGATTGCCAATATTTTGAATGTTTTCGTTAACGCTTAAATTAAATTACCAACATAATTATCTTCTAATTATGATATTTTTTATAAAGAAACAAATGTTTGAGATTTGCTGTGCTAGTTTCCAAAGGCAACTAATTAGAGCTGTCAGTGATTTGTTGCCCATCAACTTCCTGAATAATCCTTCCATGTAATGGCAATGTAAAATTTTCATTGCATTTTAACCAAAACTAAAATCAAGAAGCAAGCAGGGTTGGTAAACTATAATACATACAGGTTTATTAAATTTTGATATCTAGATTTTCTTGTCCAAAAAGAGTTTGTGAATGGAATCCTTTGATAGTACTTTTAGAATGAATAAATTTGCAAGTTAAACGTCCATTTTATTAATAGACATGAAAACAGGGTACAAGGATGGTAAGACTAAATTTTGAGATCAATTTTCCATTCATTCGGGCCAAAATAAAAAATAGGTTTGTTTGCCCAAACGCTATCTACCCAGAAAAAAGCTGCCTACTCAAATTCTTTTATTGTCCTGATTTGAAGAAGTTTTTTTTTAATCAAATAGGCATGAAGACTTACTAACATCTGATACTTCAATTTCTTTTTTTGAAAAAAAAAAAAAGAAAATGCCTACCTACCTACCCACTGTCTCAACCTTTGGGTAGGGTTTGGGCAAACCAAAATATTTTTAAGTGTGGCCTCGCGGTTTCCACCAGAGAGTTTTTGAACTCGAAGATGGATATTGACCTTCCTTGGATGTCTGAGTAAAATTGATACAAATAGAATGTGTTTAAGCGTGTCTTTTGCCCATATATATATATAGTTGGTAGGAAAATAATGGTTAGTTTTGATGTTTATTCTGGCGTGATTTATTGCAGATAGAATTGAGAATGCTTCTTCATAAATGTCTTGCAATTTTTTTTAATAATGGGTATGGCCAACTGAAATGAAAGGACAACAAAGACTTGGAAATATTATAGCAAGTACATGTATAATTGACTTTTTATACCAAGCATATTTATAGTGACTTGTAGTTTTGATTCTACTTCATTTGGTCATGGGTTTTAGTTGTCACATTGATAATTCAGTCTTATATTGGAAACCTTTGAATGATGATCAGCTTGAACTCTCTCACTGAAGTTGATGAAGAGATAGCTGCGGATAGCTGACAAAGGAAAACAGTATTTTTATTTCTTGAAAAGAAATGCATTGTAGGTGTGAAATTTGATATTTGTTTAAAACTTTCTTTTATATTTTAAAAAATCATAGGTCTAGTATATATTTAACTAACTCAAGTTCAAGTTATTGAAGGTACCAGGCTTATACTTTAACATGCCAGGACACATATTTCGTCTTCATACGACTCCTCAGAAGTAAAAATCCTTGAAGCAAAGGCAAAAAAAAAGAGGTTAAATTTAAAGTAAGCTTAAATTCAGTAGGTTTCATGCAGTTAATGGATTAATTATCAAGCTTGTTGGACGCTCAATAATATTGAGTCTGGGATCAACACCCAGGAGCTTGGAAAAGATGCCATCACTAATTGTTATGCACTATTATCTTGATTTGGCTGTTTAATATGTGTTTGAATTTTCATTTATACTGTTGATTAAAGAAACTCTTGTATACTTTTTGAATTACTAGCGGTGTATGCACAGCATGCTTGGCATTTCTTTCATCTGCAAATCCAAAAACAAATTTCAGCATGGCTTCCTTCCTTACAAAAAGAACTAGTATAATTGCTCTATACTAACTGAACTAGTGAAGTACTCTTTTATCTACTGGTTGTGCAGTGTCCTGCTTTATTTTTGGGTTCAATGTTTGAATCAAATCAAACAATAGGTATACAGCAACACATATAGTCATCTTGCAAAAGTTCCAGTTCAGTACACCTGAACGGTCAGGAAAATAATATTGATGTTGAATTTAAGCTAGGTGAAAAAACACTATCTTTGAAACTTGCAAAAATTAATATAATTTTGCCAATGAATTATAAACAACTGTGTAGGATGACTTGTTTCTGTGGAGAGTTGTCTCGTACAAAGGAAACCTTCCCAAGTGTATCAACTGTATTTATATTAGTCTATCAACATCTGATTGGTAATATAAGACTCTCAAAGCTCATACCTCATAATCTGCTAAGAAGGGCCCCGAAATGACATGTAAATCAATTCAAACAGAAGAGAAACGCATACAAAATATGTAACTCGGCAACAAATGACGTCCACAGTATTGCAGTCGCATACATTCAGAATGAGTGCATATTTTTGTCAATTTTATCAAAAAGCAGTAAACCATAAGTTGATTAACTAAATAAATGAGTGCTTCCTTTATAGATCTTTGGATGTTTTTTTTTTTTTCGAGAAACCTTACACTTGTTAATATTCCCATGCTTGTGCAATAATATACAAATAACTCTTGAGTAATTTTAAATTTTAATTGCAAATGAGGTAGTTTTGCTCATTGTCAAATAAATTTTGAGACATATTAATATGCTGAAGTTGTTATTTGTGAATTTCAGATCTTTTCAAGTTTTGCAGCCATTCAGTGGGTATGACCTTGAATACACTCGGGAATGAATTGAAGCAGTAACTTTCACATTTTACGCAGATTCTTCTACACATTTGTTCAATTTTAAACTAATATTTTTGCCAAGACAATACAATCAATAACTTTAGAATAGGTTCAATTTTGTTGGTGCATTTAAGCTGCCATCCTTAACCTAACATCCTGGATCCAGCACTGGTTGATTCAAGCCATACTTCATTGTGTCTATGAATGGCATATGGACCATCATAACCAGCAGTGAAATAATAATTATCTAAATATAAGTTTGGGTTTCCTATTTCTTGTGCCAGTTCTTCAACCTTCTCTACGTTGTCTTGGTCAGAAGGTCTACCTGGGAAAGACCTGAAAGCATAAAAACGATTCTGTCACCATGGATGCATTTATTTAGGAACACATGTAGTTATATTTGATTTTTGGTGTTTTAACGCCACTTTTAAGCACAACATTTAGGCTTTTTCAGTTGGCCTGTTTTTATTGGTGGAGGAATCCATAGAAAACGACCGACCTTCGATAGGAAAAACTGACAATCCTAGTCAATACAGATTCCAATTGAAGTCCAGTCCACCAGAACAAGCAGGATTCCTACTTGCAACCTTTGTGTTGGCTGGCTAGTTATTACAGTAGTTATGGCAAAGATTTGTCTTCAATCAGTGAAATCTTTCAGTAATAAATGTACATACTATAAAAAAGATACTGTTTAGTTAGTGATAATTGACAATTAGTGATATATGCAACACAGAATTCCCCTTTTGGTTATTTAAATCTTCAATAGCCTCAACTATCTTATAAATTGAGCTATATATGGTAACTAAAGCAACTAAAATTATTAATATGCATACAAGTAAATCAACAAAAAATAATTCTAAATATTGGCACTATTGTACTCTTGAAAAATATCTTTTTTCCCAAATCACAATAACCGACCTAGTCCTTAAGATTGCAATACAAGTTTCTTGATTTCAAGACTGGCACCAAATTAATGCCTTTAAATAAGATTTTCGGTAATTATTGAAAAATGGCATATTTATATATATGTATATATGCACATGTTAAAAAAATATAAATCACATACTGTGATGCATGCATTCTATATAAAGCCTATACAATGAATTACATATGAATAAAAGTTTGCAAGTTTAGTGTACAAGCATAGCATTGAATATTCTGCTAATTTAAGAAAGGATGTCAATTTTGTTTTCTTGTACTAATTTGAATCTTGAACACGAAATATTGTAAAGGAGTAGATTAAGAAAAAACGCTTTTTGGCCCAAAAAATATAGCAGTTTTACAAAATTGTGAAAAAGTAATCTTTCCGCTATATAATGGAAAGTAGAATGCTTCTGCTACATAAATATGGACTGTTATTGACAATACAATGAAAATATCTTGTACTAGCATTATTTAGTCGTGCTAAATTACTGAAATCATCCGAATTTAGGCATTTTTGTTAAATTAGACTGTTTCCGTTTTAAATGAATGTGGCCGCATGCGTGTTTATTCATAATATTGAAATGTAAGTTGCATTTGATGATGATACATAACATAAAGGTTGAGGATACTTTCATTTTTTTACAAAAAAAAAACATCTAACAAGTAACATTTTTTTTGCATATTTGATAAGATTTTTAATACTTAAGCTTGAATCGAGCAATTTTAATGTACAAATCAGTTAAAATCTTCCAAGTAAACTCGTTGAATCAATATTGAAATAGACACTTTAAAAAGTTTAAAATTGTCCAAAATCTTTTGTTAGATGAACCTGAAATTTGAGGCCAAAATCGGCCCTTACCGTACTCCTTTGCCGATTGTGTCCTGTATTTTGGTTTCTCTTGCTACATACATTAAGGTAAACATAGATTTAGCCAATGGTATTGTATTATTGATTGGAATGTTGAAGTAATTTCACAGGTGCATTAAATACATTATAATAATGGGATATAAATGTGAGGTTTCTTCTACGATGTCTTTGAAACCACATTAATTAATGTGATTCTTGATTCTTTGGATCTTTCAATCTTAGAATTATTTACAGTTAAACCGATGAAAGTTTAAGTTTTCCAATTCATATGTATATCTTACTTGACATAAAAGTTCTTTCCAGGTAAAGTAACTAAATATGCCTTTGGGTCTGTGGGTGTTGGTGTGTTTGTCTGCATGTTATGTGGTATCATAAAATGGGTGATAAACGTGGCTTCACATGTTGGACCTTGTCCGTGAATAACTGTTCTGAGTACTGGAGCTGTCATGGGAATCTTCATAGCTGATAAAAATTAAAGGTGTTAACAAATTAGTTTTAATCAATGTGGTGCAAAATGAAAAAAAAAAAGATGTATAAAATAAAGCAACACCTGCTACACAATATAATGACCTAACAATTTGTTGCAGTGAAACCAGTATGAAACTATTTGCATGGCATTATCTCTATAAAGAGTATTAAAAGTAACAAAAATACAGAACTTCTAGGAAAATTCATTACAGAAAGTCTTTTTATAAATAGCAAAATCAAAAGAACGAAAACAGCCTTCATATTCCATACTTGGTACAGACAATTCCTCGTGTGGAAAATGGTGGACTAAACTTTTTTTTTTTTTTTTTTTAGCTATATCAAAACCTCATGCGTATGACAGTCGTGTAGAATTCCATTAAGTTGACAACAATGAGTGAGCAGAACAAACTGATATAATAAGTAAAAGTGTCAAAAATTGGGGTAAAGCCGTCAACATTGTGTACTCTTAAACATTCTTAAGCAATTAAGCAAAATTGAGACTAGAATACATTACAATGACCACAGCACAATATCGTTAACACAATGGCCATGATGGCGGAATACGGTATAAATACCTGCCAAAAAGATATTTTTTTAAGTTAACAGTACGGGTTAATAAAGCGGAGAAAGCTGTGTGTGTTGTTTTTCTTCAATTTCTAGTTGTGGAGGATAATTATACTTATGGAACCCAATCAGAAATTTTTTGAGTGTTAATGGAATGAACATCATATATCTGAATGTGAAATTTAATGATAATATAGTTGCCGCATTTTTTTATCTTGGTTATAACAAGTAACTCACCTCGAATGAAGAAAAAAAAGAGGTACACATGATAGTTCCCATGGGAATACCGACAAAACTTGAAAAGGTCTACCTTCTAAACCAACAAAAATGTAGCGAAATTGCTGTGAACAAGAAACTCTAAAATACTGATCACTTGTTTTCTGAATGTGTAGCTTGTTAACCCTTAACAAAAGCCATTTTGAAATTTATAGCGTATGCTACCATTTTTATTTTGAAAAGCATTGTGGATTGAAAGGATTTAAAATCGATGTAGGATAAACAAAACTTCACGCAGCAAGTTTACCCCCCCCCCCCCCTTCAAACTATTTGATTTAAGTTTTTTTTTATCCTTCATTGATCTTTTGATGTCGTCCCTAAATAGACTACATTTCAGTTTCTGTTATAATTTAAAACCATAATCTATTTCCGAAAATAAGGAGATAAACAAATTACCTTTTCAATTTTCAGTTATAGTTCGACGAGCCAAGTTGTGTCCAATTTTTACAAAATTCTGTGACCTAGCCTTTTTACTGTTCCTTGACCGTAAATGACAATATTTTGAAATATTATACAAACTACTTATGGTAGATTCATGGTATACCTTCATCTTGGATTGAACTATTGCAGTAAACAATCAGCAGTGGCGGATCCAGAGGGGGGGGGGGGTCTGGGGGTTCGCACCCCCCTTTATTTTGGCCGATCAATGCATTTGTATCGGGACATATGTTTTTCTATCATTAAAACATATAAAACCTATCTTCTCACAAATTATTTAAAAATTCTATCTCAGAATTTGTTTTTTATGCACAAAAATGTTTTTTTCATGATTATTCTAAGCAAATTGAGGCAATTTTCAACGACTCGTAGCTTGAAAAATAGCACGGTGACCTATCCTTTTTATTATATGTTTGGAAAGAGCATAGTAAAATCTTCATTTTGACAAAGTATAAGAATATTCTGTTTCGGGGAAAATATACCTATGTTCTACCTTAATTACCTGCACTATTGTTTCCAGAAATATAATAAAACAATCTCATGAACATTTCTCTGTTTATATCGTCTGTATATTCCATCGTAGTCACATTTGTTGCAACCCATTTCAATGCGTCATATTTACGCAATTCATAATCCTAAAAAAAAGAAAAGATCAAACATGAATATGGAGTTTTTAAATTATGTTAAGTTATAGTCCACCTATTTTGCCCATTATTTCTAAACGGTAAGAGCCACAATACCCCCCCCCCCCCCCTTTTCCAAAGCCAGTTCTTACTATCCCTTTGTGGTATGGAAACTCGAGGTATAATTTCGGAGAGATCCATACACCACCCCACAAGTTATAGTCTGGAAACTAGAAAAATGCTTATTTGGGCCCCTTTTTGAAACCCTAATTTCTAAACTCTTATGACAATAATCCCCAAAATCAATCCCAACCTTCTTTTTGAGGTCATAAATCCTGTGTCTGAAGCCAACTCATTAGTGATTGACAGAAAAGTCAATTATTTTATGTCAGATATATTTTGAGTTCTGCTTTGTGCCTTCTATTTTGGCCTTTGTTCCACCCTTTACAGTGTGTTTTGGCAATTCTGCAGTTTAAATTTTAGAGCACAATCAAAACATGTTTTATTTGCTGTCGTTTCTTTGACATTACATTACATGGACACATTCATACACATTGATTCTGTCTGTCATGGCATTGCAGACGGTATACGGTAAACATTTATGAACTTGCATAATCAAATTATTTGACTTGTTCGTCGTCACTATAATAATGATTATTATAGAATTAATTCTTTTAGTTTGTAGAGAGTATCTCAATTTAAACTGGTCACGCTGTCTAAAGTGTTCTGACGTCAATATAAAAATAAGATTTACCTTAAATGATTGCACCGTGGTAAAATTTGGACAGTCTAAATCATGACAGAAGGTTGGTTTTTGTTGAGCTGGGACTGTCGCCGTGAATACAAAGACCAGCAGAGATGAAAGAACACAGTGGAATAACATATTGTATAGATATGTTCTTTACTGAAATAAAACGTGTTAAACAAATAAAAAGTCTTACATAAGTTAACAAAGTTCTCAAGGGTCGTAAGTTTCCCCGTTTGATTTTTTTTTATATATATATATTTGGCATTTTTTGGAGGCTTTTATAGCTGATTAAGGTGGTTGTTGAAGGCCTTACGGTGACCAATATAGTATTTAACTTATATGTGTTATTTGTTCTGATGGAGATTTGTCTCATTGGCATTGACACCACGTCTTCTTGTTTTTTTTTTATATTCCCTTAAATTTTTATAAATGAGAGAAAGTCGATTGATAGTAAAACTGATATTCGAGAAATATTTTTTTCTAAAGTTTGTTAAACACCGTTACAAGTTTAACAATGTTTATGTTCGACAAAAATAAGGTTTCAAATGTAACAATTAATAGTCCCAAAATAGTAGAATATATTATGAACAATCATAAACAACCATTTGCGGAGGACAAAGTGAAACCTCAATTATAGGATTTTTCGAACCAAAAATATGAATTAAAGTTTTTAATCGATTAAATTAGAGGAAAATGATATGGATTCTGCTCATGTTTGGTGATCTACCGATTGCCTGTATATAAAGTTGTTATTAACCTCCAACTTGAAATTGCCCGGCTCCACGAAATGTAACAAATCTTGTAACGACAATGCTTATAACCACAAAACACAGATCAATACTTTCTAGGCCTTGTGCGTCCTTGGTCTACTTTTTTTATTATTAAGCCGCGAATTGAAGGTTTATTCTTTCTACCTATGAGATTTAAATAAAAATCTTACCTTGTTTTCGTTAAATTCTCCACAAATGAATAGTTGGTACTCTCTGTCGGTTATATATATAGGGTTGACCATTATGCAACAAGTTTACTACTTTACACTTAACAGAACACATTTATACCAACGTGTATCTTTTCTAACAACACAAATATTTGAGATAAACTGAGAATAACCTCGAAAACGGTCAGTTATGGTTAATGACATGCAATGCGGGTTGATTTAGAAGCAAGGGACAGAGGCCGCTTCCTTTTAAGTACACTGAGGAAATACTGTTAATCCAACTTGCAAAATTTTAAAACATCAATAATGACTTCGCCTTTTATACGGATGTAAAAAATGGCCACATGCAATTTTTTTTTGGTCTGTGTGTACTTTAAATATCAGTTTGACCTAATGACCGCAAAGATCATACGGTGCGGATTGGTAGAATGACTGTAAATAAAGCATTTGTGCAAAACGCATTATGAAAAAAAGATCATTATCATTTCTGTGGAATTGAATGTCGAATAGAGCATCATGTCAGTGTGTTATTTTAATCAGAAGACATGTTGTTTCCAGTGGCGGATCCAGAAATTTTTATATAAGTGGGGGCCCACTAACTGACCTAAGAGGGGGCCCGCTCCGGTCACGCTTCAGTGATTCCCTATATAAGCAACCAATTTTTTTCCCAAAAAGGGGGCCCCGATCCCCTGCCCCCCCCCTAAATCCGCCCCTGGTTTTGCATGTTTATAAATCTGATTATGCTTTATTTTATGATAATATTCTTAAGAAACTCATGTTATATTTATTTTATATCACCGATATAAAGTAATTATCGAATTGTGTTTTTTTTTACAATATTGTTCAGTGGTGGATCCAGAAATGTTCATAAGTGGTTGACTGCCTAAGAGGGGACCCGCTCCGGTCATGCTTCAGTGATTCCCTATATAAGCAACAAATTTTTTCCCGGAAAGCCCCCCCCCCCCCCCCCCCCCCCCCCTCTTCCCCTAAATCCGCCTCTGTTGTCATGTTTATACATTCTCTCATAAATCTTTTAAGATGGGCACGTTTATATAATAGTTCGTTTTTATGTTGTACTGTTACACCACTGTTCCAGGTTAGGGGAGGTTTGGGATCCCGCTAACATGTTTACCCCGCCACATTCTGAAGTTCAGGCTAAATTTGTTGGTTAAGTTTTTGGTCTAGGTAGTTCTTGATGAAGTTGGAGTCCAATCAACTTGGAACTTAGTACACATGTTCCTTATGATATGATCTTTCTAATTCTAATGTCAAATAAAGGTTTTGACCCCAACTTCACGGTCTACTGAACATGGAAAATAATACTGTGCGAGTTGGGCATCCGTGTACTATGAACACATTGTTTAATAGTACATAAATTAGGCCGTTTGTGTTCTTGTTTGAATTGTTTTACATTTGTCATTTCAGGGCTTTTAATAGCTGACGATGCGGTATCATGCGGTATGTGCTTTGCTCATTGTTAATGTCTGTGTCATGCATTTGGTGTTCTCCTCAGTGTGGAAAGTTGTCTCCGATGATTGACAATCATATATCCCAGATAACAGTACTTTGTTGGACCAACATTGGTGATTGATTGGCACAGTTGGCATCGGCAGGACAACAAGAGACCAACGTTGGCCCAATAAAACTCAGCCAACAGTTTATATTTTGACACTATTGGCCCCATGTTGGCTCAACAACTTTCCAACAACTGTCATTTTGATGTTGTTGGCCAGATGTTGGCCCAACCTTTTCTTAATAACTGTTATTTAAGGTTTATGTTTGATAACATATTTATCTACAGTAAGCATTTCAAGTTTTATTTCATGAAAGATTGATTGTAAAGTAAACTTGTAAATAATTAGGCAGTTCTTCGGAGTGTTACTTGGAGAGTGAAAAGTTTGACTCGTGGTTTTTTTGTCTTGTTTTTTTTTTGTATTTTTTTAATCTTTATACTCATGTTTTTTTTAATTTTGTTTTTGTTTTTATACTCGTGTTAATTGTGCAGATGGAATTTGATGATTAGAATAATAAAAAGAAGAAACTGTATACAAATTTTATTTGTTTTTTTATAACATATAACAGGGAAATTCGGAAAAATATGTTAGTAGGTCGAAAATACAATACACGAGGATACAACGGGCCTTATCATCTGACCCGAGGATCTGTACCGCTTGAACTATTGACGTCATATATAACTTTTCATTTGCGATGTCAGATATTTTGTATTATGCTGTCAAAATTTGACGGGAACCTGTGTGATGTCCAGTAAACTAATGGACAAATATCGATACTGTGTATTTTTTAAAAATCGTAAAATGTCATTTTCCGGATAAATAACCAGATACGTGCCCGATATTTTTCATTTGAGGTTTCACTTCCGGGTTAGCCATGTGTATGCTGCAATCACAAAAAAATCTTGAAACTCGCCAATTTTAATCATTTAGTGTTTATGCTGTAATATTTCAACGCATTGTACCTACAATCCTTTTCACAATATTGCATCATTTGACTTGATTAGTATAATATCAATTTTTAATACACGAATCTTTGGATTTCTGTATAATGGAAACCAACAGTTCACCGGCTGTTGGAGATGGACCAGAACAGAGTATACCAAAAGTGAAGTCTGAAAAAGAACTTTTGAAAGAAAAACAAAAACAAGAAAAACTTGAAAAATTTATGGCAAAACAAGAAAAACTCAAACAGAAACAAGATCAACCCAAGAAAGAAGGGGACACCCAGGTAGATACACCTAATCCCTATATTTATCCCATTTCGGATAAATTCTAAATTTACACAACTTTTTCATCCAGTTGAAGCTATCTGGGATCCTGTTTAAGGTTCATCATAACAAATGGACAAATATGGCCGTATTTTTACCTCAAAAACTACTCTGTGTACAGACTTACCTGTGCTGTTTGAAAAGTTTTAATGCCTAGCATCCACTAGCTAATAAAAGTTAAATGCATTTTGTGTTTAAGAAAGATAAGATCTTTCTTGGTTTTTGCTGGGCATTTTTTTCCCTTTCTTCAGAAGGTGCAAAAATAAACAAACACCTGCATTACTTTGATACTGTCCACTCACTGACTCAGATAAACTCTTTAACTCACCTATAGTTGTGAAGATACCTGGTGTCTATGGTCAATAAGGACAATGAAAACAATACAAACCGTTTTTTTACCTGAGGGAGCATCTCATAGTTGTTCCACAACTTAGTCAATTTTCACACCTTTTGCATGAAGGAAAAAAAATGCCCATCAAAATCCAAAAGAGATTTTATCTTTCTGAAACACAAAATGGATTTAACTTTTTAGCTCACCTGGCCCAAAGGGCCAAGTGAGCTTTTCTCATCACTTTGCGTCCGGCGTCTGTCGTCGTCGTCAGTCGTCGTCGTCCTGCGTCCGGCGTTAACTTTTACAAAAATCTTCTTCTCTGAAACTACTAGGCCAAATTAAACCAAACTTGGCCACAATCATCATTGGGGTATCTAGTTTAAAAATTGTGTCCGGTGACCCGGTCAACCAACCAAGATGGCCGCCATGGCTAAAAATAGAACATAGGGGTAAAATGCAGTTTTTGGCTTATAACTCAAAAACCAAAGCATTTAGAGCAATTCTGACATGGGGTAAAATTGTTTATCAGGTCAAGATCTATCTGCCCCGAAAATTTCAGATGAATCGGACAACTTGTTGTTGGGTTGCTACCCCTAAATTGGTAATTTTAAGAAAATTTTGCTGTTTTTGGTTATTATCTTGAAAAATATTATAGATAGAGATAAACTGTAAACAGCAATAATGTTCAGCAAAATAAGATTTACAAATAAGTCAACATGACCGAAATGGTCAAATGACCCCTTTAGGAGTTATTGCCTTTTATAGTCAATTTTTAACCATTTTTCGTAAATCTTAGTTATCTTTTACAAAAATCTTCTCCTCTGAAACTACTGCGCCATATTAAACCAAACTTGGCCACAATCATCATTGGGGTATCTAGTTTAAAAATTGTGTCCTTTGACCTGGTCAACCTATCAAGATGGCTGCCATGGCTAAAAATAGAACATGGGATAAAATGCAGTTTTTGGCTTATAACTCAAAAACAAAAGCATTAAGAGCAAAACTGGCATGGGTTAAATTGTTTATCAGGTCAAGATCTATCTGCCCTGAAAGTTTCAGACGAATCGATAGTCAATTTTTAACAATTTTCATAAAATTTGTAAATTTTTACTAACACTTTCAACTGAAACTACTGGGCCAATCATTATAGATGGGGATATATGTACATGTACGCAGCAAGAATGTTCAGTAAAGTTAGATCTACAAACATATCACCATCACCAAAACACAATTTTGTCACGAATCCATCTGTGTCCTTTGTTGAATATTCACATATACAAATGTACCAAGGTGAGCGACACAGGCTCTTTAGAGCCTCTAGTTTATATCTAGTGGATGCTAGGCATTAAAACTTTTCCAACTTTACAGGTAAGTCTGTACTCAGAGTAATTTTTATACGACCGCAAATTTTAAAAAAATTTTCGTCGTATATTGCTATCACGTTGGCGTCGTCGTCGTCGTCGTCGTCGTCGTCGGCGTCGTCGTCGTCGTCGTCGTCGTCCGAATACTTTTAGTTTTCGCACTCTAACTTTAGTAAAAGTGAATAGAAATCTATGAAATTTTAACACAAGGTTTATGACAACAAAAGGAAGGTTGGTATTGATTCTGGGAGTTTTGGTCCAAACATTTTAGGAATTAGGGGCCAAAAAGGGCCCAAATAAGCATTATCTTGGTTTTCGCGCTATAACTTTAGTTTAAGTTAATAGAAATCTATGAAATTTTGACAAAAGGTTTATGACCACAAAAGAAAGCTTGGGATTGATTTTGGGAGTTTTGGTTTCAACAGTTTAGGAATTAGGGGCCAAAGAAGGGCCCAAATAAGCATTATTCTTGGTTTTCCAACAATAACTTTAGTTTAAGTTAATAGAAATCAATGAAATTTATACACAATGTTTATGACCACAAAAGGAAGGTTGGTATTGATTTTGGGAGTTTTGGTCCTAACAGTTTAGGAAAAAGGGGCCCAAAGGGTCCAAAATTAAACTTTTTTTGATTTCATCAAGAATTGAATAATTGGGGTTCTTTGATATGCGGAATCTAACTGTGTATGTAGATTCTTAATTGTTGGTCCATTTTCAAATTGGTCTACATTAAGGTCCAAAGGGTCCAAAATTAAACTTAGTTTGATTTTGACAAAAAATTAATCGGTTGGGTACTTTGATATGCTGAATCTAAAAATGTATTTAGATTCTTGATTATTGGCCCAGTTTTCAAGTTGGTCCAAATCGGGGTCCAAAATTAAACATTGTTTGATTTCATTAAAAATTGAATGAATGGGGTTCTTTGATATGCCAAATCTAACTGTGTATGTAGATTCCTCATTTTTGGTCCTGTTTTCAAATTGGTCTACATTAAAGTCCAAAGGGTCCAAAATCAAACTTAGTTTGATTTTAACAAAAATTGAAATCTTGGGGTTCTTTGATATGCTGAATCCAAACATGTACTTAGATTTTTGATTATGGGCCCAGTTTTCAAGTTGGTCCAAATCAGGATCTAAATATTATATTAAGTATTGTGCAATAGCAAGTCTTTTCAATTGCACAGTATTGCACAATGGCAAGAAATATCTAATTGCACAATATTGTGAAATAGCAATTTTTTTTTTAATAAGAGTTATCTTTCTTTGTCCAGAATAGTAAGCAAGAAATATCTAATTGCACAATATTGTGAAATAGCAATATATTTTTTTAATTGGAGTTATCTTTCTTTGTCCAGAATCAACTCAAATCTTTGTTATATACAATGTATATTCACTTTTTACTACCAACTGATAAATTAAAATAATCTTTACCATTCAGTGATAACAAGCAGTTTTTTTACATCTTAATATTTTATGATGTATTTAAATGAGTAGTTATTGTTGCAAACTCCATTAGAAATTTAATTGAGATTAATTTTGAATAAGGGAAAGGGGGATGTGATTAAAAAAAATGGGTTCAATTTTCTCATTTGAAATGAAATTTCATAAATTAAATGAAAATTTCTTCAAACATTTTTTTGAGAGGATTAATATTCAACAGCATAGTGAATTGCTCTAAGAGAAAACAAAAAATTTTAAGTTCATTAGAACACATTCATTCTGTGTCAGAAACCTATGCTGTGTCAACTATTTAATCACAATCCAAATTTAGAGCTGAATCCAGCTTGAATGTTGTGTCCATACTTGCCCCAACCGTTCAGGGTTCAACCTCTGCGGTCGTATAAAGCTACGCCCTGCGGAGCATCTGGTTGGCATATAAATACAGCCATATTTGTCCGTTTGTTATGACGAACCTTAAACAATTCACCATGCATGATACTTTTAATGAGACCTGTTTAAACTACCGTAAATACTTTAAACAAAATATTTTTTTACTTTAATTTTAATTTTGAAAAAAGTGGATCATACTATATCAAAGTTTCTTGATGATCACTTTCTAAAATTTTTTCTCCCCTAGCTCACTAATCATGCTAATGATGACCTCCATTTTTCGGCCGGTGACCCAAACAGGAAGTTGTATAAATGACTTTTTCCCAGAATGGGCTAAATAGCGATAAGGTGTATTGTCATTATACACAATCACTTTTCCATTGTGGGGTCGGATGTTTTGTTTTATGTCATCAAAATTTTATTGGGAACCTATGTGATATCCAGTAATTGCAGACAAATAGCAATAAGGTGTATTGTCATATTGAGACTTTATATTGTTGAAATCTACTTTTAAGCTTTTATATATCTTGCAATAGGTAAATTCACCACATTCACTTCATCATCCTCCTGTTGTATACACCTTATCCCTAATTCCGGCTGACCCAGCCGCTTGAACTTTTGACGCATACAACAATCACTTTTATATTGTGCCATCAGCTATTTTGTTTTATGACGTCATAATTTTATGGGAACCTGTGTGATATCTAGTAATGGCTGACAAATAGCGATAAGGTGTATACTATTATAATAATCATGAGTTCCTGGTTAACTGTAATGGGGGAGGGTAGGATGGGTTCTGATCCTGAAATCCTTAGCTTAAAATACACGAAATCCAGAAGTCCCCAAATTAGAAGCACAAAAGGGTCAATCCCGAAATCCTGAGCTTAAAAACACCTGATCCCGTAGTCCTGTTTAAGGTCTTATGCCCCCTCATTAATATAATGATAAAGAGAGTCTGGGTTTTTGTTGGGGGTCACCATTTTCACATTTTCTTTTACTTTTCTTGAGTTACAAAATGTATGTCCCTACATGTATATAAACATTAAAATTGCTGAGAATTTCATTTGCATTCTCTAACTTTAGTTTCCCTTAACCATGTTAACCAAATGTTATAAAACTTTAACAACATTATGGTTATTACCTTGATTATCACATAATTCAGATTAATTTCGAAAAATTGCAGGCATCACTTTTAACTGTTCTTGAGTTATTCCCCTTTCTTATCATAAAAACTGTTGATTGTTTTCTTTCGGTTCACTAACCTTTGTTTGTCTCAACCAAATGTTATGAAACTTATAATCAATGCTTATTACCACATAATTCAGATCAAATTTTAATTTTGGTGGCGTCACTATAACTGTTATTGACTAAAACATAAAAACTGCTGAATTGTTATGAGACATACACAAAACGTATTACCTCAAAACTCAGATCAAGTACAAAATTGGGTAGAGTCACTTCTACCATCTTCAGTTATGACAATATATGGTATGCAAGCAGGGGCATCATCGATGTCCCATGGACACATTTTCCCATTTATTTTTAGCTCACCTGGCCCGAAGGGCCAAGTGAGCTTTTCCCATCACTTTGCGTCCGGCGTCCGGCGTCATCTGTCGTCCGTCGTCTGTCGTCCGTCGTCCGTCGTCGTTGTTAACTTTTACAAAAATCTTCTCCTCTGAAACTACTGGGCCAAATTGAACCAAACTTGACCACAATCATCATTGGGGTATCTAGTTTAAAAAATGTGTGGCGTGACCCGGTCAACCAACCAAGATGGCCGCCACGGCTAAAAATAGAACATAGGGGTAAAATGCAGTTTTTGGCTTATAACTCAAAAACCAAAGCATTAAGAGGAAATCTGACATGGGGTAAAATTGTTGATCAGGTCAAGATCTATCTGCCCTGAAATTTTCAGATAAATCAGTCAACCCGTTGTTGGGTTGCTGCCCCTGAATTGGTAATTTTGTGGAAATTTTGCTGTTTTTGGTTATTATCTTGAATATTATTATAGATAGAAATAAACTGTAAACAGCAATAATGTTTAGCAAAGTAGGCTTTACAAATAAGTCAGCATGACCGAAATGGTCAGTTGACCCCTTTAGGAGTTATTGCCCTTTATAGTCAATTTTTAACCATTTTTCGTAAATCTTAGTTATCTTTTACAAAAATCTTCTCCTCTGAAACTACTAGGCCAAATTGAACCAAACTTGGCCACAATCATCATTGGGGTATCTAGTTTAAAAAATGTGTGGCGTGACCTGGTCAACAAACCAAGATGGCCGCCACGGCTAAAAATAGAACATAGGGGTAAAATGCAGTTTTTGGCTTATAACTCAAAAACCAAAGCATTTAGAAGAAATCTGACAAGGGGTAAAAATGTTTATCAGGTCAAGATCTATCTGCCCTGAAATTTTCAGATGAATCAATCAACCTGTTGTTGGGTTGCTGCCCCTGAATTGATAATTTTGTGGAAATTTTGCTGTTTTTGGTTATTATCTTGAATATTATTATAGATAGAGATAAACTGTAAACAGCAATAATGTTAAGCAAAGTAGGATTTACAAATAAGTCAACATGACCGAAATGGTCAGTTGATCCCTTTAGGAGTTATTGCCCTTTATAGTCAATTTTTAACCATTTTTCGTAAATCTTAGTTATCTTTTACAAAAATCTTCTCCTCTGAAACTACTAGGACAAATTAATCCAAACTTGACAACAATCATCTTTGGGGTATCTTGTTTAAAAAATGTGTCCGGTGACCCGACCATCAAATCAAGATGGCCGCCACAGCTAAAATAGAACATAGGGGTAAAAGGCAGTTTTTGGCTTATACCTCAAAAACCAAAGCATTTAGAGCAAATCTGACAGGTGGTAAATCTGTTTATCAGATCAAGATCTATCTGCCCTTTAATTTTCAGATGAATCTGACAACCCATTGTTGGGTTGCTGCCCCTGAATTGGTAATTTTAGGGAAATTTTGCTGTTTTTGGTTATTATCTTGAATATTATTATAGATACAGATAAACTGTAAACAGCAATGATGTTCAGCAAAGTAAGATTTACAAATAAGTCAACATGACCTAAATGGTCAATTGACCCCCTAAGGAGTTATTGTCCTTTATAGTCAATTTTTAACAATTTTCATAAAATTTGTAAATTTTTATTAACATTTTCCACTGAAACTACTGGGCCAAGTTCATTATAGATAGAGATAAATGTAAGCAGCAAGACTGTTTAGTAAAGTAAGATTTACAAACACATCACCATCACCAAAACACAATTTTGTCATGAATCCATCTGCTTCCTTTGTTTGATATTCACATAGACCAAGGTGAGCGACACAGGCTCTTTGGAGCCTCTAGTTATTTATTACATAAGTACAATGTAGATTGTTTGATATCTTCTTTCGTTATTTATTTTACAGAAAAAGAAAGAAAAGAAGGAAAAAACTGTTGTGCAGTATGAAGGAAACACAAAACCAGGTCATAAAAAAGGTAAAATCTTATTAACCAACACAAAGCCAAGTGAGACAAAAACAGTTCAAGTTACAGTATGTTTGTTAACATAATAACTTGACAAGCTGATTTTTGCCAGTGAATATTTTTCAGCTATAATGAAAGAGATGAATTCCTGCACTTGATAGTTTAAGGTTTTCAGTTGAAGTTCAACTTGATAAAGTAAAATTGAAATTTAAAAATCTGTGACATTTCTAATTTAGTTTCTATAACATGGAATACAAAACAACTATGAAAGCTTATTTAACACCAAAATTTGTAATATGCTACACATGGTTTTTTATCAGTTAGCAGAATGAATGCAGTTCAACATAAATCTATTTCTGACAGTGTAGTAACTAGGTGCATGACCCTTATTATTGGCTAAAATCTGCGAGTCTCATGGATTTAATACAAGATTTAATACTTTAAAGAGAGATAATTTTTCTTTGTAGACATATCTGGGGTGATGCCAGATTCCTACAGTCCTCAGTATGTAGAGGCTGCTTGGTATGACTGGTGGGTGGAACAGGGTTTCTTCAAACCAGAGTATGGTGTAAGATCTATTATGTGTAATATATACCTGTTGTAAATGCTCATGTAGACAATGTTTATAATATAAGGCGGTATGGGACAATTATCAGTGAGTCAGCAACCCAACAAGTTGGACAAAGATTGTTGTGATAGTGATAAATTAGCATTCCAGAGAACAACACAAGACCAAAAGATTTAAAAAAAAAACAAACATAGACAGGCATGCAATGTTGTTCAGATATCAGTAGAATGTGAAAAAATTAAGAAGAAAAAAATCTAGGTTTTACCAAAGTACTATTTCTAGATTTAAGGAAGTTTTGCCAAATTTGTCAATAAATGATCAAGAGCATTCTGTTAAAATTTCCTGCAATTCCATGAATGATATATTAAAAAAAAAGATTATTGATTTTATATATAAAAAAAACTTTATCTAATTTGTAATGTGAACTAAAAAAAATTCAGTTTATCAGTCAATTTTGAAAAGTGAAAATAAAATATTCCAATGTTTTCTTCAAATGCTATTCATGGAAAGTGAAGAAACTTCTTTCAAATTTTCATAAAGTTCCATTGAGGTTTGACAAACTTATTGATGTTTAGAACGATTTGACTGTATCTAAATATTAACAATCAATCTGCCAACAAAAACTGTCTAATATGGAATAATTTTTATGCCCCATTTATGGGCATTATGTTTTCTGGTCTGTACATTGTGTTACTTGTGTTACTTTGTCTGTTCATTTGTTCGTTTGTCGTAATGTCTGTCCCACTTCAGGTTAACATTTTTGGTCAAGGTAGGTTTTGATGAAGTTGAAGTCCTTTCAACTTTAAACTTGGGGCAACTTTGTACGATGAACACATTCTTGTTTTAATTTGATTAAGCTCTTAAAATGATACTACTTATGCTGTGATCTCAAATAGTTCAATTCATTAATACAACTCACCTAGTTTTGTATAAAAAAAAGTTTTGCAGCCAAATGTTTACATTCTTAAAATTAAAAGTCATAGGTTTCAAATGCAGATCAAATACATGAAATAGGCAAATATTTCTGATACAAAACTTCTGATAAAGGAGATTATAAACTCATGCATGGGTGTGGTACTGATCATGGGGATTTTGATAATTTGACAATCTTCACAGAATATTATCGGGCTGATCTTGTGGATTACCAGGCATTTATTTTGACAACTGTAACTGCTAGAAAGAATAATCTTCAATAATTGAGTAATCACTAGAAAATAAAAGGAGAAGAAACTGCATGTTAACTTATCAAAAGACAAGATTTACATGAAATTAAAGTTATGGGAACCATCAATTGATTCCTTGTTTGTACTATTTCCCTTGAATGAGGCTTTAAAAAATGAATTTTTTAAAGTGCATCAGCATCAAACCTTGTGATATCTTAATATGTGTGTGAGGGATTGCTGCTACTATTTTTAATGATTTTAATATTGCATATTTTTACCTAGAGAACTGTTTAGGCTCCTGCAAGCGTATAGTTTTAAATTGAAGTATTATGTTTTATACAGGGAAGAGATTTTACCAACGTAGCCTATGAAGATAAATTTGTGATGGTAATACCTCCCCCTAATGTTACTGGATCATTACATTTAGGCCATGCTCTTACAAATGCTGTAGAAGATGCTATAACTAGATGGTAAGTGTGACATTTGTTTAAGTTTTGTACATCTTCCTGATGTGTAAAGTCATGGTATGCCTGTACCAACTCAATCAACAAAATTTACCATCCCATGAATTATAATGAATTTTTTTTGGAATGTTTTAACTCCAATACTCTGGCAGTTTTCAGTATTCATTACTTATTACTATGAACAATTTTGTAATATAGTTACAAAAAGGGGTAGGAATCTATGGGAACTCCACCTAACAATAATACTAACTTAAAGACATCCAGAGGTTTACAGATAACTTCTAGACATCTGTCCAATAAAACTTATCAAGCTATGAATTGCATCTATAATTTATATAAGGCGTGCAAGAATTGAATGCACATGACAAAAACCATCATTGACAACTTGTATAATCCAGAAACATTAAGATATAACAAAAAAGCAACTATTTATAAAGTTCTTTTTGTGAAAATCACACAGAATTATGGCAGGTTGAACTAAATTTTGACCTTGTTACTTGCAATACTGATTTCAAGTGTTTTTTTTAGAAATATGGTATTATACATATTTTGTACATAAATGTAATGTGACCCAAAAAGTCATAAAATCAGTAAATTAGACTTGTTTGTTTGCCAATTAAAAAACTGTTCATACTTACTGAAACATTTTAGGCACAGAATGCATGGTAAGATTGTCTTGTGGAACCCTGGCTGTGATCATGCTGGTATAGCGACACAAGTTGTGGTCGAGAAAAAACTAATGAGGGAGAAGAAAATAAGTCGACATGAACTTGGAAGAGAAAAATTTGTGGAACAAGTGTGGAACTGGAAAAATGAGTAAGTTTATTTTAAGACATAGGGCTAATAGATTTATTGTCAGTAAGGACTTAATCTACATATATAGCTGCAGGTATAGATTTGAATATATTAAGAGTTGGCTAGTTGGAGTCAATCTTCTCAGGCATGAAGGTATTCAAATATGATCACTTTAATTATATGTCGGTTACTAGCTAAGATTCTTTATAGAAGTTATTGCCATCGGTAAAACTCAAACTGATGAAATTGTTTACAAACCAATTGATGGATTAATTATACACTTTAAGACTTCTCTTTAGTTACAAATCTGCTTCAGAATTGAAAAGCTTCGCGGATTATTCAATGTGAAGAGTCAAAAATTAGTTTTATGGTTCAATAAATTCAAAATAGATTATAGCTATTCATTATAAATAAATTTTCATAAAAAATAAGGCTTTTTGTATCATATATGTTAACAATAGCAACATACAAACATGTTTGCGTATGAATACACAACGTCAGAGTGGGCGTGTCCCATAAAATTGACAACATTGAAAATAAAACTAATAATTTTAACCAATCAGAAGACAGTAAATATACCAAATTTATTTATCTAATTTTATTAAACTTAGTATTTTAAGTGCGGAATCTGACTAGCACACAACACTTCGAACAGTATATATAGTTGATTGTCATGTTATTAATTCTAATTATTACTATAACTATTTATTATGAATATTTGAACAGGAAAGGAGACAGAATATATCATCAGTTAAAGAAACTAGGAGGATCTTATGATTGGGACAGAGCTTGTTTTACCATGGATCCAGTATGTCTTATTTTATAAGAACACATCAATATTTTCTTTATAATGATAAAAAAAATGTAGGATTTACTCTGTTTAGACATTAAACCAACAATACAATAGAACAAGAATAAACCTCTAGAGATACCGATATATTATAAATGCTTGTCTATATATATGTCAAGATCTATGTCAGTTTTGATCAGACAAGCAGAGAAAAACCATATTAACACAGAGAAAAACCATGTTAACTTTGAGACAACTATATTAACACAGCAGACACAACCACATTAACACCAAGACAGCCATATTAACACTGGGACAACCATATTAACACTTGGACAACCTTATTAACACAGAGACGACCATATTAACATGTAGACAACCTTATTAACAAAGAGACAACCATATTAACACTGGAACAACCATATTAACACTTAGATAACCTTATTAACACAGAGACAACCATATTAACACTCGGATAACCATATTAACTCTTAGACAACCAAATTAACACTGGGACAACCATGTTACCACTGAGACAACAATATTTAAGCTGAGACAACAATATTAACACAGAAACAACTATGTTAACATTGAGAAAACCATATTCAACTGAGAGTCAACCATATTAACACTGTTACAACCATACTACCACTGAGACAACCCTATTAACACTGAGACAACAATATTAACACTGAGACAACAATATTAACACTGAGACAACAATATTAACACTGAGACAACAATATTAACACTGAGACAACCATATTAACACTGAGACAACAATATTAACACTGAGACAACCCTATTAACTCTGAGACAACCCTATTAACACTGAGATAACCATATTAACTCTGAGACAACCATATTAACTCTGAGACAACAATATTAACACCGAAACAACCATATTAACACTGAAACAACCATAGTAACACCGAAACAACCATATTAACACTGAAACAACCATAGTAACACCGAAACAACCATATTAACACTGAGACAACCCTATTAACTCTGAGACAACCCTATTAACACTGAGACAACCCTATTAACTCTGAGACAATCATATTAACTCTGAGACAACCCTATTACCTCTGAGACAACCCTATTAACACTGAGACAACCATATTAACTCTGAGACAATCCTATTAACTCTGAGACAACCCTATTAACTCTGAGACAACCATATTAACTCTGAGACAAAAATATTAACTCTGAGACAACCCTATTAACTCTGAGACAACCCTATTAACTCTGAGACAACCATATTAACTCTGAGACAACCCTATTAACTCTGAGACAACCCTATTAACACTGAGACAACCATATTAACTCTGAGACAACAATATTTACACCGAAACAACCATATTAACACTGAAACAACCATATAACACTGAAACAACAATATTAGTTCAGAGATAACAACGGAGTCATTTACATCTATTTTATTATTTTATAAGGGGATTTAAAAATTAGACAACTATTCACCAAGGTTAAAAAAAAGTGGGTTTTAAATTTTGGATTTGGGTACCCTGATTAAGGTTATTCTAGAAAAAAGCTTTCAACTCTCTAAATTTAAATTTGCTTTTTTGTTCATTATATCAAAATGAATGCAGAATATAAAATTTTAAAAGCAGTCACAATTCTCAGTACATACATGTGTTTGTGTAGTGAAATAATTTCCAAGCGAATTTAGTTTCTGAGATAACAATAGTGTAAGTTAATACACTTGCTCTGAAATAAGAATTGTGTTTTGCAAGTGATAAATGTTTAATATTCCATTTCATTTGGATTGATATACATTTACCTGCTCAGAATTGAAACTCCCTATAGTGATCAAGGTTTGCTTGTAACTTATTGATTTGTATTTGTATTTTTGTACAGAAATTGTGCACAGCTGTGAAGGAGGCTTTCATCAAACTACATGAGAAGAAGTTGATCTACCGATCTGTCAGACTTGTGAACTGGTCCTGTACACTGAAATCTGCCATATCAGATATAGAGGTAACACAGTTAATTGTATACTGGAATAGGCATACGCTGTAGAAATAAGATGATGTGGTTTGATTGCCAATCAGACATCTTTATAACAGCCACTAAATGATGTACATATTGACAACTATAGGTTTGCTTTCAACAATGAGCAAAACCCGAACAGCATAATGAGCTTTAAAAAGGCCCAACATGACAAATGTAAATCAATTCAAAATGAAAAAAAGAATTCCCTGATTTATGTATTGTACAAAACAAAATCAAAAATCAGTATATTAAAAATTTTGTAAACAATGCTGTAGGAAGATCATTCTCTTAGATGAGTAACATTGCACTAACAAGCAAAAATGCCTCCATTATTTAAACCTAGATTATAGACATCACATGTTATAAGACCATACCACTGTAATTGAGGATGATACTATGGTAGGAAAACTGCTGTTGTAAATAAGCTTTATTTACAATAATAAAACTAAGTTACTAGAGTGGTAGACATGACTTTGATAGGAAGTCAGATTCATAAAAAAAGTCTTTATAAATCCTGTGCATGCATTTTTGTGTTTATTCACGAACCCTTTATCTGGCTATTGATACTGTAGATCCCTAGGTAATGCAGATCAAAATCTTTTGTTAATGATTACAAAGACCATTGAAAAACCAGCCATACAGAATAGAAAAACAGTTATTTTGAATAGGAATTAGGAACACAGATCCTATTTTATCAGCCATAACGATGGTTAGTAAGAGGATGTGATATAACCATATAAGATGATTCCTTTTATATATTTATTATGGTAAGGATTCCTATTGTTTAAATTATGGGTTACTCAAAATGTACTCATGTGTCCCTCATTTTCTCAGGTTGACAAGAAAGAATTAAGTGGTAGAACATTTTTACCAGTACCAGGGTATAAAGACAAAGTTGAGTTTGGTGTTCTGGTGTCTTTTGCCTACCCTGTTGAAGATTCAGGTAATATGATATCTGATAAAGTCAGTCAGTAATAGGTAGCTATGTATCAATACCAATGATTTCTCTTACATCAGTAAGTCCTTTCTCTAAAAAATAAACCATTTACAGGAATTGTTTTCTCATATGGATGATTGAGGTTTTTTTTGCACATTGTTATTATGAAATCCATATAAATTGGACAAACAAATTTTTTAGCCTATGCAAAACAATTGTTCACAATAAGATTTCTGTAATCTCTTGCAAAAAAAAAAAGGTTGGAGAAAGGGCATGTTCAGCATGAAATTCTTAAAAGCATTTCAAACAGTTTTCAAAATTAAATAGTGTGGTATGCCGAATCTCTTAAGTGTTCTAGAATTCATATAGAATATATATTTTTTTTAGTGAAAATCATAAGTCTTTAATTCTCTAAATCTATTATGTGATATGCTGTAAAAGCAGAAATTTTTGTGGAGGATTTAATTTCATTATTTCATGGAAAGAATATATTCACGAAATTAAAACCCCCACGAAAATTGAACCTCCATATAAAACCACTTACAGTTTAAGGAAACCACGAAATTAAATCCCCATGACATCTTACAGAGAGACAAAACCACAAAATTTTAACCCCACAGAATTTAATGTTTCTACAGTAACAATGAATGGACAGATTTTCCCTAAATCATTCAATAATACAAAATCAGTTGTATATATTAACTTTACACACTTTATACTCAGATCAAGAACTAGTTGTGGCCACCACACGTATAGAGACCATGTTAGGTGATACTGCTGTAGCTGTACATCCAGAAGACAAGAGATATTCACACCTCCATGGAAAGTTTGTCAAACATCCATTTGTTGATCGTAGGATGCCAATCGTCTGTGATGACTTTGTTGATATAGAGTTTGGTACAGGTATGTTGTACAGTTAGGCTGAGAACTTATTAATTAAATTGTTTTAAATATGATTTAAATTTCTTTTACTTTTACAGTATTTATCAATTTTGTATGGTTAGAGCAGCCTGAAATATTCTAAAAAAAATCTTTCCTTAATTTTTTTCATGTTTTATAATTGTTAGGCATAGGATTTTTCATATCTTCAGGGTACTTTTAAGTATCTTTTGCCCATCTTTGACAAAATGTAGAGCTAACATATTTTATCAACTTAAACAAAAATATACCTTGAAATGTAAAACTCACCAGGAATTAAAAGGGAAACCAGCACAAAGTTCAAATAAGAATGAATGACATTTTTTTTGTTGATTTCTTAAGTCATTGAATAAATGCCAGCAGTGGATTTTTCTAAATGGAAGCTGTCTGAGAAAACTTAAAAGATTTGTTACATTTTCTAATATTGGGGATATTTTCAAACACATGCAATTTATGACTTAAAAATACATTGATCTTATCTATTACAACACATCTAATTTTACTCTTGATTCATATACTCGGTAGGATAGTTTGAATGAATACTGAATCCATTGTTAAACAGTAAACCATTTCCTGTTTCTCTTTTCTCTTTATAATATCACTATGTTCACAAGTTTTGATAAACAAATTTTTTTTTTTAATTTTCTTTGTGTAGTTCCTTGTCTGACTGAATTCATTTAAATGATATTTCTTCTATTTTTAGGTGCTGTGAAGATTACACCTGCTCACGATCAGAATGATTATGAGTGTGGAAAACGACATAATTTACCATTTATTACAATGATTGATGATGAAGGCAATATATCAGCTGATTGTGGAGAATTTAGTGTATGTACTATTTATAGCTTTAAAGCTTTTTCAAATTCTTATATGAAATTCAAGTTGGTTTAATTTTTATACGACCACAAAAAAATTTTGGGATCGTATAATGGTATGATGTCGTCGTCTGCGTCGTCGTCCGAAAACACATTGGTTTCCGGATAATAACTTTAGTTAAAGTGAATAGATCTTCATGAAATTTTTTCAGAAGGTTCAAAACCACAAAAGGAAGGTTGGGATTGATTTTGAGGATGATGATCCCAACTGATTAGGAATTAGGGGCCCAAAAAGGGCACAAAACAAGCATTTTTCTAGTTTCAGGATGATAACTTGTGTAGAAGTATTTCAATTGTCTGAAAATCATACTGCAATGTTTAAAACCACAAATAGAAGGTTTGGATTCATTTTAGGGGTTATGGGGCCAAAGTTTAGGGATTAAGGGCCAAAAAGGGGTTAAAACAAGCATTTTTCTAGTTTCAAGGCAATAACTTATGTGTAATTGTATGGATCTCTCTGAAATTGTACCACAATGTAACATATAACAAAGGGGAGGCTGGGATTAAGTTTTGGGTTAATTGCCAAAAATATGTAGGAATTAGGGGCCAAAAAAGGGCCAAAAAGAAGCATGTTTCTAGTTTCCAACCAATCATGACAATAATTTGTGTTTAAGTGTATGGATCTCTCTGAAATTGTACTACAAGGTTCCATTCTGCAATGGAAAGCATGGGATTGAGTTTAAGGTTTATTGCTCCAAGGGGGTTTCAAAAAGTTGGGGGGGGGGGATTTTTTGTTTACCATTTTTTGAAGGGCTTCCTTTTTTTCAAAATTTTTCAAATTTAGAATTTTGAAAAGTTTCAAGAACAAATCTTCAATTGCACAGTATTGTGCAATAGATTTGTTAGATCTTTGACCACTTAATTTTGTGACAAAAACCTATATTATGTCAAATTTTTGATCACAATCCAAATTCAGACAGAATCAAGCTTGAATATTGTGACCAAATTTGCCCCAACTGTTCAGGGTTCAACCTCTGGGGTTGTATAAAGCTGCGCCCTGCGGAGCACCTGGTTTTTGTACAATTTTAGTTCTCTTTTGGAACATTTCCAAAGAATAAAATTTGTTATTGTGTGATAAATTAAGTTCACATTCACCTCATTGGAATAATGTATATATTTTTACTTTTTAATTTTGCTTTTTTTTTATTTATGGCAGTTTGTTCCAAAAAGCTATTAGATTTACACAATTTGTTTGTTGTTTTCAGGGAATGAAAAGATTTGAAGCTAGAAAAGCAGTGTTGAAAGCTCTAAAAGACAAGGGTTTATATAAAGAAACTAAAGATAACCCTATGGTTGTGCCAATCTGCAGGTCAGTCTCATCTATATCAATACTGAATTTACAGAGTTGGCCAAATTGTTTTTTTATACCCCTGCTTTTGACAATGATTACTGAAATTTTGTTTCAGGGTTTATATGTGTTTTCAGATTCATCACTCAACAACTTCCTGTTTACCGAACACTTGTATCATTTTACACATGATAGCCAAGTTGAAAATTTCGTCACGTTTTTCTCAGAAACTATAATACAAGGATTTCTGAAATTTGGTTTTAGGGTTTACATAAGTCAGTTATACTGTGTGATGCGTTTCAGATTCATCACTCAACAACTTCCTGTTTACCGAACACTTGTATCATTTTGCACATGATAGCCAAGTTGAAAATTTCTTCATGTTTTTCTCAGAAACTATAATACAAGGATTTCTGAAATTTGGTTTTAGGGTTTACATAAGTCAGTTATACTGTGTGATGCGTTTTCAGATTCATCACTCAACAACTTCCTGTTAACCAAAACATTTTGGCAGAGGTATCATCAGTGAGCAGTGACTCGCAGTTTTACTTGTTTTATTAGAAGTAAAATATTTACTACAACAATTCTCATATCTGAGGCATATGATAAATGTATCAGATTATACTCCAGTATGTATGCCTTTGTGTATCTTTTACTGAAGGTTTTGATACAAGACAGTGTTACTCGTAGATATTTTAGATGTGTAAAGAGAATTGTCAGATTTTTAAATCTTCAAGCAAGTACACTGTGCCAAACTTTTATCACAGTCACTGTATTCAATTTCAAAATTAGAGCTGATGATGCTGCAATGTAACAATCATGGCTTATTCTTTATGTTGGATCATTTTGATCATAATTTTACAAATAATCTTTTGATTGTCTCTTTATTTGAGTGCTTTGGATAAATTCTCTTTTTAATTGAAATAACCATCATTAATGCAGAAACAAAGCCACTAAATGAAGAGAAAAAATTTGATCAGTTTATTGAAAACTTAATATTATAAAAATGTTAAGTTAATGGCTGATCTTTAAATTTGCATCTGAAAATCCATAGTTCTTTGGTAGATTCACATATTTATATTTGTCATTCTAGAGCTATACCTTATAAATTTTTAAAAGAATGTAAAAAGAAATAATTGTAACTTTTTTTAGCTCACCTGGCCTAAAAGGCCATGTGAGCTTTTCTCATCACTTGGCGTCCGTCGTCGTCGTCGTCGTTAACAATTTTTCAAACATCTCCTCTGAAACTACTGAATGGATTTGAATGAAACTTAACATGATTGTTCCTTAGTATATCCTGCACTAAATGTGCGCTTCGATTTTTGATCCGTCAAAAAACATGGCCGCCGTTACTTAAAATAGAACATAGGGGTCAAATGCAGTTTTTGGCTTATACCTAAAAAACAAAAGCATTTAGAGCAAATCTGACATGGGTAAAAATGTTTATTAGGTCAAGATCTATCAGCCTTGAAATTTTCAGATGAATCAAACAAACCATTGTTGGGTTGCTGCCACTTAATTGGTAATTTTAAGGAAATTTTGCAGTATTTGGTCATTATCTTGAATATTATTATAGATAAAGATAAACTGTAAACAGCAAAAAAGATCAGCAAAGTAAGATCTATAAATAAGTTAATATGACCAAAATTGTCAATTGACCCCTTAAGGGGTAATTGTCCTTTAATGACAATTTTTCACAATTTGTTCATCATATTTGCTAACTTTAAAAAATCTTCTTCTCTGAAACTACTGAATGGATTTGGTTAAAACTTAGCATGATTGTTTCTTAGATTATCCTGCATAAAGTGTGTGCTTTGATTTTTGATCCGTCAAAAAACATGGCCACCGTTACTTAAAATAGAACATAGGGGTCAAATGCAGTTTTTGTCTTATATCTCAAAAACGAAAGCATGAAGATGAATCAAACAAACCATTGTTGGGTTGCTGCCACTTAATTGTTAATTTTAAGGAAATTTTGCAGTTTTTATACGACGACAAATTTTGAAAAAATTTTCGTCGTATATTGCTATCACGTTGGCGTCGTCGTCGTCGTCGTCGTTGTCGTCGTCGTCGTCGTCCGAATACTTTTAGTTTTCGCACTCTAACTTTAGTAAAAGTGAATAGAAATCTATGAAATTTTAACACAAGGTTTATGACCATAAAAGGAAGGTTGGTATTGATTTTGGGAGTTTTGGTCCCAACATTTTAGGAATAAGGGGCCAAAAAGGGACCAAATAAGCATTTTCTTGGTTTTCGCACTATAACTTTAGTTTAAGTCAATAGAAATCTATGAAATTTTGACACAAGGTTGATGACCACAAAAGAAAGGTTGGGATTGATTTTGGGAGTTTTGGTTTTAACAGTTTAGGAATTAGGGGCCAGAAAAGGGCCCAAATAAGCATTATTCTGGGTTTTCGCACAATAACTTTAGTTTAAGTAAATAGAAATCAAAAAATTTAAATATAATGTTTATGACCACAAAAGGAAGATTGGTATTGATTTTGGGAGTTTAGATCCAAACAGTTTAGGAATTAGTGGCCAAATAGGGACCCAAATAAGCATTTTTCTTGGTTTTCGCACCATAACGTTAGTATAAGTAAATAGAAATCTATGAAATTTAAACACAAGGTTAATGACCATAAAAGGAAAGTTGGTATTGATTTTGGGAGTTTTGGTCCCAACAGTTTAGGAAAAAGGGGCCCAAAGGGTCCAAAATTAAACTTTGTTTGATTTCATCAAAATTGAATAATTGGGGTTCTTTGATATGCCGAATCTAACTGTGTATGTAGATTCTTAACTTTTGGTCCCGTTTTCAAATTGGTCTACATTAAGGTCCAAAGGGTCCAAAATTAAACTTAGTTTGATTTTAACAAAAAATGAATCCTTGGGGTTCTTTGATATGCTGAATCTAAAAATGAACTTAGATTTTTTATTATTGGCCCAGTTTTCAAGTTGGCCCAAATCGGGGTCCAAAATTAAACTTTTTTGATTTCATCAAAAATTGAATAAATGGGGTTCTTTGATATGCCAAATCTAACTGTGTATGTAGATTCTTCATTTTTGGTCCCGTTTTCAAATTGGCCTACATTAAGGTCCAAAGAGTCCAAAATTAAACTTAGTTTGATTTTAACAAAAATTAAATTCTTGGGCCTCTTTGATATGCTGAATCTAAACATGTACTTAGATTTTTGATTATGGGCCCAGTTTTCAAGTTGGTCCAAATCAGGATCTAAAATTATTATATTAAGTATTGTGGAATGGCAAGAAATATCTAATTTCACAATATTGTGAAATAGCAATTTTTTTTTTAATTAGAGTTATCTTTCTTTGTCCAAAATAGTAAGCAAGAAATATCTTATTGCAAGAATTTTTTTTAATTGGAGTTATCTTTCTTTGTCCAGAATCAACTTAAATCTTTGTTATATACAATATACAATGTATATTCACTTTTTACTACCAACTGATAAATTTAAATAATCTTTACCATTCAGTGATAACAAGCAGTTTTTTTACATTTTATTTACAGTTTATTTTATGATGTATTTAAATGAGTAGTTATTGTTGCAAACTCCATTAGAATATTTTAATTGAGATTAGTTTTGGAATAAGGGAAAGGGGGATGTGATTAAAAAATTGGGTTCAATTTTTCTCATTTGAAATTTCATAAATAAAAAGAAAATTTCTTCAAAAATTATTTTGAGAGGATTAATATTGAACAGCATAGTGAATTGCTCTAAGAGAAACCAAAATTTAAGTTCATTAGAACACATTCATTCTGTGTCAGAAACCTATGCTGTGTCAACTATTTAATCACAATCCAAATTTAGAGCTGAATCCAGCTTGAATGTTGTGTCCATACTTGCCCCAACTGTCAGGGTTTAACCTCTGCGGTCGTATAAAGCTACGCCCTGCGAAGCATCTGGTTGGTCATTATCTTGAATATTATTATAGATAAAGATAAACTGTAAACAGCGAAAAAGATCAGCAAAGTAAGATCTACAAATAAGTTATATGACCAAAATTGTCAATTGACCCCTTAAGGGGTTATTGTCCTTTAATGACAACTTTTCACAATTTGTTCATCATATTTGCTAACTTTAAAAAATCTTCTCCTCTGAAACTACTGAATGGATTTGGTTAAAACTTAGCATGATTGTTCCTTAGATTATCCTGCACAAAGTGTGTGCTTTGATTTTTGATCCGTCAAAAAACATGGCCACCGTTACTTAAAATAGAACAAAGGGGTCAAATGCAGTTTTTGTCTTATATCTCAAAAACGAAAGCATTAAGAGCAAATCTGACATGGAGTAAAAATGTTCATTAGGTCAATATTTATCAGCCCTGAAATTTTCAGATGAATCAAACATCCAATTGTTGGTTTGCTGCCACTTAATTGGTAATTTTAAGTAAATTTTGCAGTTTTTGGTCATTATCTTGAATATTATTATAGATAAAGATAAACTGTAAACAGCAAAAATGATCAGCAAAGTAAGATCTACAAATAAGTCAATTTGACCAAAATTGTCAATTGACCTCTTTAGGAGTTATTGCCCTTTAAAGACTTTTTCACAATTTGTTCATCATGTTGACTTACTTTAAAAAATCTTCTCTTTTGAAACTGCTGTATCAATTTCAGCCAAACTTAGGCTAAATGAGTTTCAGAGTTTCAGAGTATCTAGTGTAAATTTTATATTTCATTTTTTTTGCTTTTGAAGAAAATAGGACGATTCAAAGAACATTTAAATAAATTGAAAAGCAAAAATAATCATTGATGAGAGATTAAACCAAAAAAATTCAGGTGAGCGATTCAGGCTCTTGAGAGCCTCTTGTTTATTTTTGTAATTCTGAAAAGAACTTTTTTATTTACAGTCGATCTAAAGATGTGATAGAACCTTTATTGAAGCCTCAGTGGTATGTTAGTATGCAGAGTATGGCGGATGCAGCTGTTAAGGTTAGTTAATGTTCTAGCATTATCTTTATTGACTTTCATTTTTAGATAGAAGTAAGAAGGGTATGGTATTATTATATCCACCTTTTGGAGTGGTCGGTATGTTGCAGTTACATTGTCAATCCATTTATGCTAATAGTTTTGTCAATGTCTAATTTCGACTGGAGTATAATTTGCATAAAATCATGTTAAACTCCTTGTTTTCTTTTATGCTTTTCCCGAATACTGATATTGACCTTCAGATTGACACTTCATATTAACCAGATTTTCAGTATGACTAAATGAGAAAAACTGATATTGGGGCTGTTACTTATCTTGAAAATATTGTGAAAACCTACAATAAGCAGTCACTAAAGGGAAGTATCTGAATTGACAACTTGAGAAAGGTGACCATTATAAATGAGGTTCTAAAACATAATATAAAATCTGATAACAACATGGAAAGTGCATGGGATAAGGTGAAATTTTGTTAGTATTTTCAATTTGTTGAGTAATCTTTTGTTCAGGCCAAAAAAAAATCAAAAATGACAGGTTTTTGGCACTCAAAATTTGAAGTAACATGAAATATTTATAAATCTTTGATAAAATAGACCATGATATGAATTGCAATGAAAACTTAAAAAGTGGACTCAACTCCCAATTCTTACTTGACCTTGATACGGAACACATGTATTTTTTTCATGATTATATTTTGGTTTAAAAACAAGAAAATTACTGTTGTTAAAAGTTGAAATTGCTATTTCATAAAAAAAAAAAATGAGGAGATCACTGTCCGTTTGAAACAACACATGAAAAGTATTCAAATTTAATGATATAGAGAAATCATTAAGAAAGGTCTGAAAGTGGCATTTAGAGGCAGGTGACCAATTAAACAAGGTGACCATTAAAGCAAGTTTGGCTGTAGCTGTTATGCTAAACTCAGATTAAACATATGTCCTAGTGCCTTGAATAGATCAGAGAATTGTGAAACATAATGATTGTATAAATATTGCAGGTTGTTAGAGATGGGGAGCTGAAGATTATTCCAGAAATGCATATACAGACTTGGAACAAATGGCTTGAAAATTCACGGTATGTACTTTCATCAAGCTATTCATGGTACCTGTAAAAATGTAGAAGATACATTATAGATATGTTTGATAGTGTGGTTGTTTGTATCCTTAATTTATTGCTTTACTCAAAGGTTTTCAAGTTTATTTTAGTAATGGCTAATAATGTGTGCCTATCTATTATTTGGGTGACATGTAAAAGTCTTTTTAAGGATTGCACAATTTTACACACAGAACTGCTGTTTCATTATTCCATTAAAATATTTATAAAAAGTTAGACTTTAAAGTTATCTCCCCTTATATGGCTAAGTGTTAAAAAAAACCACCAAAAAATGATATTGTTTATTTGATAAAATGTAGAATAATAAGATACAACACATACTTATATTGATTTGGTGGGAAGTTTACCAAATTAATTATATTCCTCTCTCAAAAATTGCCTATTTTTTAATGATCTGTGCTGATATGCATAAAATCACTTAAGTTAAGCCATCCACTGTAGTTTTATGCTCTGGACTGATTATTGTAAGGTTTATTTTAATTCAAGGTGGCCGAGGACATATGAACTATAATTTTTTTTCAGTAATAGGTACTTTTGAATGTTTTTTTCAGTGATTGGTGTATTTCCCGACAGTTATGGTGGGGACATCGTATCCCAGCCTACTTTGTTACTATTAATGATCCCAGCATACCTGCAGGTTCAGTAAGTGTATTATTTTACTAAAATATTGAATCATATATTGTTTAAAGCAATCAAAAATATAGTTAATGTTCTCATTAATTCAAAAAGAACTAGCACAAAAAAAAATTACAGAATGGATCATGATCACAGAAAAAAAAATATCCTTTGAATTTGACAGATGTAGGTTATTAATTACAGTAAAATATTTCTGGGTCATATACATATATCTTGGGTATTTCAAAGCACTGTTATTTTTATGCTCCACCTACGATAGAAGAGAGGAATTATGTTTTCAGTTCTGTGCGACCGTTCGTGTGTTCATTCGTCTGTTGGTTTGTTTGTCTGTTTCGTTCATTCGTCATTTGTCTGTCCCGCTTCAGGTTAAAGTTTTTGGTCAAGGTATCCAATCAACTTGAAACTTA
Organism: Mytilus trossulus; assembly: GCF_036588685.1. Classification (NCBI taxonomy): domain Eukaryota; kingdom Metazoa; phylum Mollusca; class Bivalvia; order Mytilida; family Mytilidae; genus Mytilus; species Mytilus trossulus. Next base: position 22,443,114 of record NC_086374.1, on the reverse strand, counting down.
TTACACATGTTCCCTATGATATGATATTTTTAATTTTATTGCCAAATTAGAGTTTTACACCAATTTCATGTTCCACTAAACATAGAAATTATAGTGTGAGTGGGGCATCCATGTACTATGGACACATTCTTGTTTTATTTGGGGTTTCTGTAAAATATTTTGAAACTTGAGGTTACATGGTTACTAAAGCTTGTACACAGGTTAAATAAGGGGAACATTTGATTGGTTAACTTCCAGTGATGGTTATTTTCTAATATGCAATGAAATGTGAGTGATTTTTTTTATTTAGTACTGGACAGGATAAAACTTTACTCATGCCAAGTATTTCTTTATTTGAAACGAAGGTAAAATCTGCACAATTTTTTGAAAAGTGAAAATTTAACATAGACTAAAACGCAAAATATGGTGGTACAGTAGACTCCACCTAATCGGATATCGGTTAAACGAATATATAAGCTATTGTAATATTATTTCAAAACACCGAACCATTCCCTATACATTTCAGTCAAAATACATCGGATAATCGAATATCGGTTATTAGAATATATCGACTAATTGGATAGGAATATTCATGAAAAATGTGTGAAAACCATGTACAATCGAATATTTTGAAATAATTTCATATTTTTCTTGACAGGAAATGGAGCCGGAAGTTGCGCCATTACAAAGTTTAAGAAAACTTCAGTATAGAAATGTTTCATTTTATTAATAAAAACGATCTTTTACAGTCAAAATAAAACATATTTTTTCTTGTTGTCTTGTTTATTTTACGAATCTGATATTATATTTTGCCTCAGATGTGTTTATCCAAATGTGATCGTTATGATTATCATTTACTTCACAAACAAGGACACGACAGAAATGATAAACTGTGCGTGATGTTCATCAATGTTTAATAAATATGAATGAAATGTACCTCTTTCTCAACAATTTATTAAAATATATATAGAAGTCCCGTGTAAAAATAAGGAATCGTGTGTCAATAGCATATCCCAGGTGAAATAGAACTTGTACACACGTGCGCCATTTTTCTAATTTACATAATATTCAGCCTTTTATTTTGAACCATGACAGATAAGATAGAAAAGCAAATTAATTTATTCATATTATATATATATAATTATTTTATTCAGATAATCAACACATAATTATAAAATCAATAGACTGACAGATAAACAAAAAACATTATAATCAACTGATCGATCTATTACTCAATCAACCGAATTATCCGAACTTGTACCTGAAAAAACATTAAATTGAGATTAGTTACAAATTTCCATTAATAAAGCAGCTATAATAGCTATTGGTATCTTAGGGTTATGTCTGTAAATTTTGAAAAAAAACCTTGGAGGAATATACTTTCATCGGCTAATTGAATATATCGGACAATCGGATATTTTTAGCTGACATTTTGGGTATCCGATTGGCCGGAGTCTACTGTATTACACCTATATAACCTTTTATACATGGTGTAAAATTAATAGGCCTTACAGGTCTTTAAATAGAGACAGAAATGGTTGAATATTTGACTCTGTTAAAACATCAAAGATACTTCAATCTGAAACCATAATTTAGTTTGTTAGCATCATGACACTAGTCATTAACAATTTATAACCATGTACATGTACCTGTATATAATTTGGAATATTTTAGACCAAACCATTGGTAAAAAAATATTGTATCTCTAAAGCACCTCTAAACCCTAAGTTCACTTGTGTTCTATTTCTGCCTATCTGTCTTCTTTAATTTTTAAGTGGTACATATCATATAAGGTCAGGAATGTTGGAAAAAATATGTTAAATAAGGTTTTAAAAATTACAGGATACAGATGAGAACTACTGGATTGTTGCAAGATCAGAAGATGAGGCTAAACAAAAAGCTGCAGATAAATTTGGTGTTACTGTAGACAAGATATCATTAAAACAAGGTAATTAGTTCTGATCAGATAAACAGAAAGCTGCAGATAAATTTGGTGTTACTGTAGAAAAGATATCATTGCAACAAGGTAATTAGTTCTTGACAATAAAAAAAAATAGGAAGATATTAGGAATTTATTTTGACACTAAAGCTTTGTATGTGACATTTAGTTTTTACATATATGAAATTATCTTCCTTTAAATGATATAGAAAGATAGATATTATGTTTCAATTTAAGGTATGAGAGAACGAAATACAACTATTGAAAAATACTCATTAGGTTATTAAATGTAGCATTAAATGAGGTCAAGGAAAATTGTCAAGGATGATAAAGTTTAAAATTGATATTTACCTATGACACAGTTCTTCATGGTAAACAGACAAACACTATGGTTTACTATCTGAACTGATTCAAAGTTAAAATGAAAGAACTACACCTTTGAACACCAAATTTAATAAAAGAAACCACACATATAATGCAATGAATATTATTTTTGATTCATCAACTCATTATCTTTTTGTAGATGAAGATGTGTTAGATACATGGTTTTCATCAGGAATATTTCCTTTCTCGATATTTGGATGGCCAGAACAGGTAATTTTTAGCTCCAATGTGTGTACTATTGCCTTCGTTTGGCTATAGGTTGTCTAGGTTATTGCAGGCTGTATCTAAACATTTAAAAAATTATTCTTTGACCCCCCACAAACATTTAAATCTCATTTGTGAAAATAAAAGATGTGTCATGATTGCGAATGAGACAACTCTCCCCAAGAAAACAAATGGCATAGAAATTAACAACTATATGACCATAAAAACTTCAACAATGAGCAAAGCCCAAACTACATGGTCAGCTATAAAAGGCCACGAAATGACCAATGTAAAACAATTCAAACGAAAAAATTAACAGCCTAATTTATGTACAAAAAAATGAATAAAAAACAAATATGTTACACAACAACAAATGGCATATGCCTATGTGTGCTGGAGGCTGATTTCACAACAAATGAAGTGAATGGCTTATACCGTAAGCACCAACCAACTAACATGTGTTAAGCCTCTGTTACAAATGAAGTACTACCAATGTACAAAGAAGGGACAAGGATGTGAAATTTATTTTGATGCAACAAATTTTCAAAAGACCTTGACATTAAATCAAATTCCAAGAGTAAATTTTAAGTGTTTGCTATCTGCTTTATTTTTGTTTATTTATATGTTGTAGACAAAAGAACTGAATGCATTTTATCCTGGAACATTACTAGAAACAGGACATGATATTCTATTTTTCTGGGTCGCTAGGATGGTGTGTATGGGACTTGTGTTGATGGGAAAACTGCCCTTTAAAGAGGTAATTATTATAAAAAAAAAAAATGATTTTAATGTAACCTGTGATCATTTAATATTTGCTTGATTTAAATGAAGAAACCAAGTTCCAATGTAGAAAATAAAAATGCACTCTGTCCCATTAGCATAATTGTGGCAAAGTCCATGTTTTTCTACTTTGAAAGATAAAAAGCTACATACAGGTTTGAAATTAGATAGGAATTGTTTTTTCATACAGATTGCTATTGAAACCTCTAAAATTATTTTGGTAAAAAGTAGCATAGAATTGAATGATAATCCAATGTCAAATATTCCATGCATGCAAACAGAAAGATTAAGCATTAGCAAACAGACAAACAAATTCATCACAGAACTTCATTAAAAGTGTTTTACGACTTCCAATTACATTTTTAAAACAAAATGAAATACAGAGTTCAATACATTTCTCTTTGCATTTCATTTAAAACAGCTTAAAACTTATTTGACATAATAATATTGTAATATTATGGCCTCAATTGAATGATGAAGGTTGATATCCAAATTTGAAAGAGTTATTGTTATGACATACACTTTCCACAACAAAAGTTTAGTCTATGCACAGTTTCCTGTGGGAGAAGGGGAGTATTTTTACTACTAGCTTAATACAAATGTATTCCAAAACATCTATTTTACGTACTCAGTTTCCCACAGGAAAATGCATATTTATTGCTCTGCAACAAAGTTGTGGGGGACATATAGTTTTACCCCTGTCCCAAATTTGGTAATTCCGTCAACAACCCATTATACGTTTTTTTTTAAATAAACAGCTTTAGATATTGGATTGATTTTTGGTATGTGAATTAACCATGATGAGTCACAGATCAAGTTTGAGTTTCCTTCTGCTTCACTAATTTTTGTCGAAAATACAGGATTTGGACTTTTAGAAATTGTTTAAAATCACAGTTATACAAACTTTTTTTAAAAACGCCTTCAGATATGACTGGTTTTTATACGACCGCAAAATTTAAAAAAATGTCGTCGTATATTTCTATCATGTTGGCGTCGTCGTCTGCGTCGTCGTCCGAAAATACTTTTAGTTTTCGCACTCTAACTTTAGTAAAAGTGAATTGAAATCTATGAAATTTTAACACAAGGTTTATGACCACAAAAGAGAAGGTTGGGATTGATTTTGGGAGTTTTGATCCCAACATTTTAGGAATTAGGAGCCAAAAAGGGCCCAAATAAGCATTTTCTTGGTTTTCGCACTATAACTTAAGTTTAAGTTAATAGAAATCTATGAAATTTTGACACAAGGTTTATGACCACAAAAGAAAGGTTGGTATTGATTTTGGGAGTTTTGGTTCCAATAGTTTAGGAATTAGGGTCCAAAAAAGAGCCTAAATAAGCATTATTCTTGGTTTTCGCTTAATAACTTTAGTTTAAGTAAATAGAAATCAATGAAATTTAATCACAATGTTTATAACCACAAAAGGAAGGTTGGTATTGATTTTGGGAGTTTAGGTCCCAACAGTATAGGAATTAGGGGCCAAAAAGGGTCCCAAATAAGCATTTTTCTTGGTTTTCGCACCATAACTTTAGTATAAGTAAATAGAAATCTATCTATGAAATTTAAACACAAGGTTTTATGACCATAAAAGGAAGGTTGGTATTGATTTTGGGAGTTTTGGTCCCAACAGTTTAGGAATAAGAGGCCCAAAGGGTCCAAAATTAAACTTTGTTTGATTTCATCAAAAATTGAATAATTGGGGTTCTTTGATATGCCGAATCTAACTGTGTATGTAGACTCTTAATTTTTGGTCCCGTTTTCAAATTGGTCTACATTAAGGTCCAAAGGGTCCAAAATTAAACTTAGTTTGATTTTGACAAAAATTGAATCGGTTGGGTTCTTTGATATGCTGAATCTAAAAATGTACTTAGATTTTTGATTATTGGCCCAGTTTTCAAGTTGGTCCAAATCTGGGTCCAAAATTAAACTTTGTTTGATTTCATCAAAAATTGAATAAATGGGGTTCTTTGATATGCCAAATCTAAGGCCGTTTTTATTAAATAAGTTGGTTTACGGATCCGCCGACCCGATTTTTCGCTAATTCAAATAAAAATAAACGCACATTTGTCCTTAAAAATTATTTCCGCCGACCTCATATTTATCGATTTACTAAGAAAATTTTAAACGGAATTTTTGTGTTTACGTTTCGTATTCTGGTTCCTATTACTGCATTTAAAAATCGTAAACCAGTGCACCGGAAACGTGACTGGTTGGCTTTCCCTGACACCCAAAAGCGAAAATTTGTTCTGGACGATACCAGTCGCATCCGTCATCGGACATTTTCAATTTTTTACAAGTTGATGAAACATCATTTTTTTTATTGATAATTTAAGAAATTAAGACATAAACGGTTCATTATCTTAAGAAAAAGGGCTGAAGCATTGTATTTGCAGTGTGTAGCAGTTTATTTGATAAAAAATACAACTTATCACCTCGAACATTTTTGCAAGTTCCGGTGCTTGTCACTCGAAAACGTACATCAACCTAAATTTTGATGGCAAAATAAGTTTGTTTCTTCATTTAAACGTGATAAAAGTTGCCTCTAGTAAATGTTTAATCCATTTATTGCATTAAAAACGTCATGTTCCTTTCCAAATAACTTGTCAAACATCGTTTATTTTTGTAAATTTTCTTGCATTCGTCCGCCATTTACCGATTTCTAAACTATGGATCTGAACCGGACCAGCTAAGACCGAAATCCGTACTTTTACAATAATTATTATGGACGCACGGACGAAACAGCTGACAGACGAATATTGACCACAAAGGGAAAAATTATGTATGTCACATGCATTGAGAGACTTTTAGTTACATCTAATTGATTGGTGTCTATAATTCCCTATATTTTATTTTTTATGGATTGAATTTGTTTAAAACTTGATTAAAGTTGCTTAACTCTGAGACTATCACACTAGCTAATATCAATATATATTATGGACCATGTTAATAACTTATATATTTTTTTATGAGAAACACTGAATTTCATACTTAAGATAGTTTTTTGAATTAAATTGTAATTGATATATTATAATTTCTTTACATTTTTCAAAATAAAAAAAAAAAACAATTTAGTGCTAGATATTAAATATTTAGTTGGAAGTTTCTCACAAGAACCTAAGTAAACTTTTAATTTGAAATGTTACTTTAATTGTTTACTCAGATATGAATTGAACAATGTAAAAAGAACATTATTTACATATGACCCTTTATAATATAGTAAAATCCAAACATTGTAGGGCACCATACGAATGAGCACTTCTCTTTCAAATCTCACCACTTCTCCCTATCAGGTTCAAAAAGAGAAGTCACTTCTCCCTATAATGATGAAGAAGTGTGAGCCCTCCAGATATCCGTAAACCAATTAAAAAAAAAAACTGGAAAGATCTAGTTTTAATTTATTTTTTTCCCTCCTCCTACCCTAAGTTTTTTGGGCTGATGTCCGTAAACCAACTTATTAAATAAAAACGGCCTAACTGTGTATGTAGATTCTTAATTTTTGGCCCTGTTTTCAAATTGGTATACATTAAAGTCCAAAGGGTCCAAAATTAAACTTAGTTTGATTTTAACAAAAATTGAATTCTTGGGGTTCTTTGATATGCTGAATCCAAACATGTACCTAGATTTTTGATGATAGGCCCAGTTTTCAAGTTGGTCCAAATCAGGATCCAAAATTATTATATTAAGTATTGTGCAATAGCAAGAAATTTTCACTTGCAGAGTACTCAGCAATAACAAGAAATCTTCAATTGCACAGTATTGCGCAATAGCAAAAAAATATCTAATTGCACAATTTCAATTGGAGTTATCTTTCTTTGTCCAGAATAGTAGTTGAATCAACTTAAATCATTGTTTTATACAATATATACAATGTATATTCACTTTTACTACCAGCTGATAAATTAAAACAATCTTTACCATTCAGTGATAACAAGCACTTTTTTTACATTTTCATATTTTATGATGTATTTAAATGAGTAATTATTGTTGCAAACTCCATTAGAAATTTGAATTGAGATCAGTTTTGGAATAAAGGAAAAGGGGATGTGAAAAAAAATTGAGGGGGGGGGGGGGGTTTAATTTTTCTCATTTGAAATTTCATAAATAAAAAAGAATTTCTTCAAACATTTTTTTGAGAGGATTAATATTCAACAGCATAGTGAATTGCTCAAAGGCAAAACAAAAATTTTAAGTTTATTAGACCACATTCATTCTGTGTCAGAAACCTATGCTGTGTCAACTATTTAATCACAATCCAAATTTAGAGCTGAATCCAGCTTGAATGTTGTTTCCGTACTTGCCCCAACCGTTCAGGGTTCAACCTCTGCGGTCCTATAAAGCTGCGCCCTGCGGAGCTTTACGTTGGTTTGTGAGTTAACCATGATGAGTCACAAGTAAAGTTTGAGTTTTGTTCCGCTTCACTAATTTTTGTCGAAATTACAGGCTTTGGAATTTGATAATTGTTGAAATCACAGTTATACAGACTTTTTTCCAATGCTTTCAGATATTGGACTGATTTTTGGTATGTGAGTTAAACATGATGAGTTACAGATCAAGTTTGAGTTTCGTTCTGCTTCACTAATTTTTTGTAGAAATTATTGGCTTTGGACTGATAAATTGTTGAAAATCTCAGTTATATGTTTGTTTTTTTAAAGCCTTAAGATTATGAGCAGATTTAGTATATGTGAGACTACTACATTTTTTGTGTCCGCATGTGTTGCAGAATTTTCAAATTTTTGAAATGGGGCCATTCGTGTCGTTTTGACACAACTAGTTTTTATAATGACTTAATAAATAGTTGCTATAGTAAAGCATAAAACTTCTAATAATCGTGATAGAAAGAATAGGAATAAATTCTCATTTTACAGTAAGTAAACACAGAAAGTTACAATATATAATCTGATATGTGTTGTTTATTTGTATAGGTATATTTACATGCAATGGTGAGAGATGCTCATGGAAGGAAGATGAGTAAATCCTTAGGAAATGTGATAGATCCATTAGATGTTATATATGGTATAACTTTGAAGGTGAGTAGATATATAAATAGTACAGAAATGAAAACTCTAGGGATATACTTGACAATGACCCATAAAAAGCTACTAAAGTTCTTTATTCATCATTTAATCAGTCCACTTTCCACAAAAGGTCTGACAATGCGTTTAAAAATACATCAAGATTAGCACTACTTAAAATTAAAAGGTTTGATGAACTTATATCACCTTGTCTTCTGGTACCAACTATTGTGTATTTTCTCTGGTTTTCTCATCTATATGGGTAAATTTCATTGCCAGTATTAAATGTTTGATTGCGGCAGCCACTTGAAGGGGGAAAAGTATTGTACAATTTGAAGTATTAAAGTAGCAAATATTCAAATTTTAAAGTAAATTTGGATTTTATTAGATAAATACTTACCATCATAAATTCTGAGTGTAACCCCAATTGCGTCATAGGTCAGATGGAAAATCCCAACTAAAAATAAACGTATTCTCACTGGTCCGGACATATACCCCTGTTTGCCCATATTCTTCCATTCAATTTCCTCAAGACAGAAAACATAAGGAAAGGGGATGAAGGGGAGGTGGGTGGGACCTATAATTTATGATGGTAAGTATTTATCTAATAAAATCCAAATTTACTTTAAAATTTGAATATTTTATAGCTATAAATACGTTACCATCATAAATTCTGAGTAACAGAATCTAACGTAAAGCTGAATCCCCTGTAACAGAAGAAACAGGAGGAAAGTTTAATCTTTGTGCTGAAACTATAGGTCCAAGAGAGTATAAACTCTCGGCAAAAGTAGCCATAGATTGAAGGTAGTGAGATATAAAAGAGTTCTCATTTCTCCAGAAACCTGCAGACAGTACCTCTTCCAAAGATGCACTGTTAAACAGAGCCCAGGATGTAGAGATACCCCTAACATCATGAGCTTTAACATTAAAACTATTTAAAAGTTCTGCCTTAGAAGAACCATAAGCTAAAGATATGCATTTGCATATCCAAGTAGAAATAGTTTTAACAGAAAGATCTGAGATTCCTTTTTTAATAGGAATAAAGAGTCTTGAGTTAGAAACAGAACGTAAACTACACGTTCTTTCCAGATAAATAGAAAGGATTCTTACTGGACATAAAAGTACAGAAATAGAATCGCTAGGGAGTGCAGGAATCACAACTGGTTCTGCACCCTTATCTGGAATCTGATTCTTTGCCAAAAAAGCAGGATCCGTTAAAAGAGTAACAGAAGATTTATCCCTGTTAAATCGAAGGCAAGCATCAGAAATAGAGAAGGCATGGATTTCACTCCTTCTCCGTCCAGAAGCCAAAGCTAAAAGAAAACAGCATTTATAGGAAAGAAACCTTAAATCTATTGTTTCTGCTGGTTCAAAAGGAGGAAGTTTTAAAAAGGATAAAACTAGTCCAAGGTCCCACTTAGGAACTAAAGTTTTTTGTCTTGGTCTTTCAAGACTAAAACTACGAACCAAAAGAGAAATATGTTCATTGATTCCAAAATCTGGGCCACCAGAAATATGAATAGTTCTTGAGATAGCTGATCTATATCCCTTAATAGTAGAGGGACATAATCCTTTGGATTCAAAAAGAAAAACTAGAAAGTCTGCTAATTGTTGTACAGTGACTTGGAAAGGATCAATTTCCCGCTCACTACACCAATCTGAGAAGATTGACCATTTTGCATCATAGACAATGCTAGTGGAGTCTCTGACAGACTTTGTGAGATGCTTGGTTGCTCCTTCAGAAAAACCTCTCTTTCTGAGGCTAACCCTGAGAGAAGCCAGGCGTGTAGATGAAGTTTTTCTGGATTTTGATAAAGAACCTTGCCCTTGATTTGAGACAGAAGGTCTGGTCTCAGAGGTAGAACTAGAGGACAAGCACATGATAGGCGCAGAAGGTCTGGAAACCAAGACTGTTTTGGCCATGCTGGAGCAATAACTATGATCTTGCAATTTTCCCCTGCTATTTTCTGAAGTACTGGGGAGAGAAACCTGAAAGGAGGGAAGGCGTACCCGAACATTCCTTTCCAAGATAGGCTCATTGCGTCTACTGCAAAAGATTTTGGATCTGGAACCGGAGACACAAATGTTAGAAGTTTGTGATTGAGACTGGTCGCAAACAGATTTATCTGAGGTGACCCCCAATGAAGAGTCACAGCTTTGAAAACTACTTGAAGTAGTTCCCACTCCGTGTTTACTGGAGCAAGAGATCTGGATAGAGTGTCGGCTAGAATATTGAGGTGCCCCGCAATATGTCTCACCACTAGATGAACCTGGAGTTGAAAACACAGAAGGAGAATGTCTCTGGCTATCTGATAAAGAGAAGGTGAATGAGTTCCTCCCTGATTCTTGAGATAAGCTACAACTGTTGTGTTGTCCGTGGCCAGAATGACAGACTGATTCTTTAGAGACATTTGGAAATGATTCAGTGCAAACAGAACTGCTTTCATTTCCAATACATTGATATGCTCTTCCAAAAGATCTGGACTCCAGACTCCCGAGATTGTAAGCCCCTCCAGATATGCTCCCCAACCGAGGGTGGAGGCATCTGTGAATAATGTTAGACTGGGAACTTGAGGGGACAGACATAGGCCCCTCATTACATTTTCCCGTACTAACCACCATTGAAGGTGTGGAAATAAAGGCTGAGTGATTGGAATCAATGCTTCCCATTCTTGTGAAGCTGCAATCCATAACTTGTGTAGATAAAACTGAAGCGGACGAATGTGAAGTCGTCCCAATGGAATTACATCTGCCAGAGAGTTCAATAGACCCAGAAGTTGCAAGAATTGACGTGCTGTGACTGATTGAACCGTCAGGAATAAATGTATTTTCTGACATAGTTTTGTAAATTTCTCCTCTGGTGGGAGGACTAGGCCTACACTGGTTAGGAAATGTTCTCCCAGGAAAACAAAGTCTTGAGACGGAATTATCTCTGACTTTTTCCAAGAGATAAGGAAGCCTAGGGACAGAAAACAATTGATGACCAAATCTGTCTGAACCCTCAATTTGATTGGGCAAAATTCCTTGAGAAGGGAATCGTCCAGATAGGAATGAATCTGAATAGACAGGGAATGAAGGTGAGCTATAGCAGCCTGCATGATTTTTGTAAAAGCCAAAGGGGCTGTAGACAGGCCAAAAGGGAGAGCCTTGAACTGGAAAACTTTGTTGTTCCAAACGAAGCGAAGGTATTTCCTGTAAGTTTTGGAAATGGGAATGTGGAAATACGCGTCTGAAAGATCCAGAGAAGTAGTCCACATTCCCGGAAGGATTGAAGCCATGATGGATCTGTTTGTTTCCATTTTGAAGTGGGGAACAATAAGAAATTTGTTCAGAATAGATAGGTCTATGACTGGCCTCATTCCTCCCGTCTTCTTTGGAACCAGAAAAAGACGGGAATAAAATCCCGGAGACAGAGTTAAGATCGACACCTCCTCTATTGCAGCTTTTTGTAACTTAGTGTCCACTTCTACTGACAGAAGTTGACACTTGACTGGGTCTTGTGTATGAGACAAACTTATTGGAACTGCAGATAGAGGAGGTGGGTTCTTGAACTGAAGTGTTAATCCCCCTCGAATTATTGACAGCACATAACAGTCTGAGGTAATTTTCTTCCACTGATTTAGGAAAAAACTTAACCTCCCCCCTACTGGTATTGATTTTTGAGGAACTTGTTGTAAATTTTCCCCTGGGGAAGCTGTCAATAACGTACGAGGGGGCAAGAACCTAGGTACTAGACCCAGGTTTCTTGGAACCCTTAAAACCACCAGAAGGCTTACCTGAGCTTTTTCCTGAGTTATTGGGTTTGTTCTGCGGTTTGCCGTAGTTATTCTTCCTTTTCTTAGCAGAAGAAGGAGGACCACCTGAAGCAGAAGTACTATTAGAACTAGATGTAGCATTAACCGACCTCTTGCCATTAGTAACTTGTACACTAACTTTGACTGGAGGAGGATTTTTGCTGAGTTCCTCTTGAACCCGCTGTAAGGGTAAACCAAACATCTTGTCAGAGAGTGGAGATTTCAGTAAAGAATCTTTCAAAGGCTCAGCTATAGAAATGTTTTCAAGAAACTCTGCTCTTTTTGATAGGGTGCAATTAGCAATAGAACCCATTAAAAGCAACTGAGATGAACCTAAAGCTTTATCCAGTTGAAGTAAGAAGGATCGTACTTCTGCTGGAACAACCGAATCTTCGCTGTTAAGCAAATGTCCGGTTGCAGCTAGAAAATGTTCGGCTGTGCCAAGAACTTGAGAAGCACTACGAAGGAGATTCTCAGTCTTTGACCAAACAGGTTGAGTGAGACGAAGACCATCTACTGGCTTTTTTCCCAATAAAGATGACATAGATTTGTCACAACTGGGAACAAGTCTACCCAGTGAAGAATCAAAGATATCAAAATCCTTGTACTTAACCTGATCAGTAAAGGATGACATTCCAAATCCTGAGATATTGTTATTAGAAACCTTTTCACTAGCAGAATTAGCGATACCTTCATTAATAAATTGTAAAGCAAAAGCCATATGGCCAGATTCAGGAAAAGAATTGTGAGAAGTCACAGTATCCTGAGAAATACCACAGGAAGCCTCAAAAGTTGAAGAAGGTTTCTTCGGCTTGGAAGGAGAGAGAAAAGGGATATGTGCTTCATCCCTCATCAAGGTATACACCTTATCCCTAAGATCCTTCAAGGAAGGAGGATCCTCAGTCTCCTTGGTGGGAGGTTGTTGAGCTGACTTAGAAGAAGGCTCAGGGGCCGTCTTCGATACCTTGGGAGAAGAAGAACTTTCAACATCCTCATCAGTGAGGAAAGCCCTTTCATGACTCCCAGGGGAAACAGAAAGCTCGTCATCCTCCCTCTCATCACATTCTACAGACTTAGCTGGAGAAGGTTGATGAGAAGAAACTCTATTTTCCAGTAGAGTCATACGACTGGATAGAGTATGGAATTCTGCCTTGAAAGACTCACCAAAGTCTAAAAGTAACTTCTGTAAACCATCCAAAGGTGATGCATGATCAGAAACCTGAGTACCATGTGAAGAACTAGAAGCTTGAGAGTCAGGTACCGTGGTAGAAGGAGCTACTGCAGAAGTCAAAGATACTGCTACGGGTAGAGCAGGAGCTAAAGGTGGTGCAGTAGCTACCCCAGAAGGGGGACCATAGAAATTGTCCCTATAAGGCCAAAAACCAGGTTGGTTTGGCATAAACCCACCATAAGGGTAAGACTGTGGCCAAGGTGGCTGAGACCATGAGGGTAAAGGTTGTGTGCCCGTGTTGGGAAGCATATACCCACAATAGGATAATGGGGGTCTAGAACCTGGCAAGTTCAAGCCCATAGCTGTACCTGGGACAGAACTAATAGTACCCGCTGAATTAACAGACCTAGATAAAGTATGAGTCACCGAAGTTGACGTAGGTACCCCCCCAAAATGCATGGCCGAACCTTGTGAAAGGGTCGGATAGGTAGCATTACCAGACACCGTTGTCGAAACTCCGGTCAATGTACTGGTAGTTTGGGGGGGACTTAAAGGTAGTGACCCATCTAAGAGATAGTCCGAACCAGGAATACTTACATACGGACTATTTAAATTAAAGTCCATAATAAATTTTACTTTAGTCAAAAAAAACACAAATAATTTGTTTAGAAATTTAAACAAAACAAGGGAATATATTTCCAATAAAATACACAATATATATGAAAAGCAATTAAGCTATTCAAAAAACTAAACACTTCTCTGTTGAATCTTTTTGATGTGCACGTGTGACCGATGTCGCAGATGGAAATTGAATGGAAGAATATGGGCAAACAGGGGTATATGTCCGGACCAGTGAGAATACGTTTATTTTTAGTTGGGATTTTCCATCTGACCTATGACGCAATTGGGGTTACACTCAGAATTTATGATGGTAACGTATTTATAGCTATAAAATTGTATTTTTCAGGACCTCCACAGTAGACTTGAAGATGGTAATTTGGAAGAGAAAGAGGTTAAAAAAGCACAGGAAGGACAGGTAAAAAGGAAATGAATAAAAGTGTTTTTAGGATGTGAATAAGGTTCTCAATAGTACAATAAAACAAAAAAGTGTTCAAATAACTCTACATACCTACAAGTTCTTAAAGGGAAACTTGAGAACATGCAAGGTTGGTGTTAATTACATTTAAAAATCATTAAAGTTATCACATTATAAATTAAAACCTCCATCTTTAATCATAAAGGCAAAACAGATATGATCCATAAATAATTTCAAATTATTTACAATGGCAAGTAATTTTTTGTCATACCCAAAATACAGTAACTTTTATTATTCATGAAAAATTACAGATCTAGTTTCTGCTATTACAATTTTAAGAAATTCATAATGCATAAAAGACATTAAGTTTTCATTTGCAATTTTTGGTATCACTGTATAATTTCAGAAAGCAGATTACCCCAATGGTATCCCTGAATGTGGAACTGATGCACTGAGATTTGCCCTGGTTGCATATACTTCTCAAGGTAGTATTTTAATATTTATGGGTAAATTAATGGCATCAACTTTTGGGTATAATGCAATAAAGTTATTTTTGAGAAAAAAATCTATCCTTTGTGACACGTTGGACCAAATAATATTTAGCATCTATCAGTATCCTTCCATTTTTAGCTCGCATGGCCCAAAGGGCCAAGTGAGCTTTTCTCACCACTTGGCGTCCGTCGTCGTCGTCGTAAACAATATACATTTTGAACTTCTAGAGAACAACTGAATGGAATGGAACCAAACATAGCATAAATGTTCCTTATGAGGTGCTGACCAAGTGTTGTTACTTTGTAGCCGATCCATCATCCAAGATGGCCGCCAGCCGGGGACTTAGTTTAACATAGGACCCTATAGAAAATGCATACAAATGACTTCTTTTAGAGAACCACTGAATGGAATGAAACCAAACATGGAATAAATGTTCCTTATGAGGTGCTGACCAAGTGTTGTTACTTTGTAGCCGATCCATCATCCAAGCTGGCCGCCAGTGGGCGTCTTAGTTTAAAATAGGACCCTATGGAAAATGCATACAAATGACTTCTTTTAGAGAACCACTGAATGGAATGAAACTTAACATGGCATGAATGTTCCTTATGAGGTGCTGACCAAGTGTTGTTACTTTGTAGCCGATCCATCATCCAAGATGGCTGCCAGCAGGGGACTTAGTTTAACATAGGACCCTATGGAAAATGCATACAAATGACTTCTTTTAGAGAACCACTGAATGGAATGAAACCAAACATGGCATAAATGTTCCTTATAAGGTGCTGATCAAGTGTTGTTACTTTGTAGCCAATCCAGCATCCAAGATGGCTGCCAGCGGGGAACTTAGTTTAACATAGAACCCTATGGAAAATATATACAAATGTCTTCTTTTAGAGAACCACTGAATGGAATGAAACCAAACATGGCATGAATGTACCTTATGAGGTGCTGACCAAGTGTTGTTACTTTGTAGCCGATCCATCATCCAAGATGGCTGCCAGCAGGGGACTTAGTTTAACATAGGACCCTATGGGAAATGCATACAATTGACTTCTTTTAGAGAACCACTGAATGGAATGAAACCAAACATGGCATAAATGTTCCTTATAAGGTGCTGATCAAGTGTTGTTACTTTGAAGCCAACCCATCATCCAAGATGGCTGCCAGCGGGAAACTTAGTTTAACATAGTACCCTATGGGAAATGCATACAAATGATTTCTTTTAGAGAACAACTTAATGGAATGAAACCAAACATGGCATGAATGTTCCTTATGAGGTGCTGATCAAGTGTTGTTACTTTGTAGCTGATCCATCATCCAAGATGGCTGACAGGGGGGAACTTAGTTTAACATAGGACCCTATGGGAAATATAAACAAATTACTTCTTTTAGAGAACCACTGAGTGGAATGAAACCAAACATGGCATGAATGTTCCTTATGAGGTGCTGACCAAGTGTTGTGACTTTGTAGCCGATCCATCATCCAAGATGGCCGCCAGTGGGGGACTTTTGAATGAAATCAAACATAGCCTGAATGTTCCTTTCCTTATGAGGTTGTGTTGTTACTTTTAGCCAGATTTTTTATTTTTAATATGATTTCAAAAACCCAAGTAGAATCAGGTGAGCGATACAGGCTCTTGAGAGCCTCTAGTTGTAAGAGACTTAAATTTTTGATAGATTTTTATCAAATTTATATCAAAGGTTTATATCTTACAGCAATGTCTTAAACCAATTAAAGAAATCAGTGTCAATCAACTGTTTTCATAAGAGTCATTCCATTTGGAAATACACTCTGACACGTAGAATTCTTGCCAGATGTTTATTAAATTTATATCAAAATTTTGTATCAGTTAAGTCTCAGACAAGTACATAAATCATTACAAAAGAGTTTTCACCCTTGAAAATAGTAGTTATATAGAAAATTGTATCTGATGGCAGAGAACATGCCTTGCACGTCTGTAGCATCCTATAGTCAACTTTAACGCTATGAACTTTTTCTTGAAGAATAGTCCTAGCTGAGTGTATAATACATTTGTTACAAGATAATAACAGTTTATTTTATTTTATTTTTCAGGAAGGGACATTAATTTAGATGTTTTAAGAGTCCAAGGCTATAGATTTTTCTGCAATAAATTATGGAATGCCACAAAATTTGCAATGATTGCTCTTGGTGATAATTTTAAACCAGAACCAGAACACAAGGTAAGACAACAATGACCAACAGATCTTAGATAAACAAGACTTGGGGAATAGTAATTGAGTATTGGGGTGCTGAAAATATGTCATTTCTATAATAATAATTCAATTTACAATCCTATAAAATTATTAGAAAAAACATTCAATGCTTATAATTACATTTTTTGGTAGGATCATGAAAACTTGATTTCTTTTAAAAAAAAATAATATTTACCTGTACACTTTAGTTGGGGAAGCTTGTGTCGTTAATGTTACATTTGATTTTAAAATGATGTATAATTTCAGAATGAAGCTAGATTGCTATTAGCCAATTAAAATAAAGTCCTATAATGAAACATACATGTAATTTAATTATTGTAAAATAAGAATAACAAAATGAACAAATTGAAGTAGTAGCCTTGCAGATTTCTCCATTTTCACATTAGAGAAGCAAAGATGTTGTCTGTACCTAGATTTTGAAATTAATACATATTTTTAGATCAGAATCTATTAAATAAATTTAACTGATGATTTTTTATTATGATTCTTTTAATAGTTAAGTGGAAAAGAAAAAGAGATGGACTTATGGATACTGAGTAGGCTGAACTATGCTATAGAACAGGCTAACCTAGGATTTGCTAATTATGACTTCCAGACAGCTACTACTGGATGTTATAACTTCTGGTTGTATGAACTTTGTGATTGGTACTTGGTGAGTAGAATTCACATATCTATGGATTACTATACATAATTCCAACAACATTACTTATAACCTAGAAGACTGCATCCAATTGTCTGATGTGTGATTGTTAATGGGACATGTGTACTAGACGATTTCCTCCAAATACAGCCAAAATCTAATGTGTTCAATATTCTGTCATAATCTTCATTAGGGCCCCGCCTAAGGCAGGTCGCCCTATAGTGATCAGTCTGTCTGTCTGTCCGTCTGTCTGTCCGTCCGTCCGTAACAATTTAGTGTCCGCTCTATATCTCGAGAACCGTTATCATTTCAAAGTTTATACTTGATATCCTTTTTAACCAACACCAGAGGGTGTGTCATGATGTATGTACAACTTCCTAGGTCAAAGGTCAAGGTCAAAAACTTTGGTTTCAGTTGACAACCCTGTGTCCTTTGGTGAAGATCGTGTCCACTCCATATCTAGATAACCGTTATGATTTTATACTTAATACTTAACATGATTATTAGTTAACACCAGAGGGTGTGTCATGATGTATGTACAACTTCCTAGGTCAAAGGTCAAGGTCAAAAACTTTGGTTTCAGTTGACAACCCTGTGTCCTTTGGTGAAGATCGTGTCCACTCCATATCTAGATAACCGTTATGATTTTATACTTAATACTTAACATGATTATTAATTAACACCAGAGGGTGTGTCATGATGTATGTACAACTTCCTAGGTCAAAGGTCAAGGTCAAAAACTTTGGTTTCAGTTGACAACCCCGTGTCCTGTGGTGAAGATCGTGTCCACTCCATATCTAGATAACCGTTATGATTTCAAAGTTTATACTTGACATTCATTTTAACCACCACCAGAGGGCGTGTCATGATGTATTTACAACTTCCTAGGTCAAAGGTCAACGTCAAAAAAACTTTGGTTTCAGTTGACAACCCTGTGTCCTTTGGTGAAGATCATGTCCGCTCCATATCTAGATAACTGTTATGATTTCATACTTAATACTTAACATGATTATTAATTAACACCAGAGGGTGTGTCATGATGTATGTACGACTTCCTAGGTCAAAGGTCAAGGTCAAAAACTTTGGTTTCAGTTGACAACCCCGTGTCCTGTGGTGAAGATCGTGTCCGCTCCATATCTAGATAACCGTTATGATTTCAAAGTTTATACTTGACATCCATTTTAACCACCACCAGAGGGCGTGTCATGATGTATTTACAACTTCCTAGGTCAAAGGTCAACGTCAAAAAAACTTTGGTTTCAGTTGACAACCCTGTGTCCTTTGGTGAAGATCGTGTCCGCTCCATATCTAGATAACCGTTATGATTTTATACTTAATACTTAACATGATTATTAATTAACACCAGAGGGTGTGTCATGATGTATGTACAACTTCCTAGGTCAAAGGTCAAAAACTTTGGTTTCAGTTGACAACCCTGTGTCCTGTTGTGAAGATTGTGTCCGCTCTATATCTTGAGAACCGTTAGGATTTCAAATATTATACTTGACATCCATTTTAACCAACACCAAAGGGTGTGTCATGATGTATGTACCACTTCCTAGGTCAAAGGTCTGTCTGTCTGTTGGTCTGTCCATCGCTAACAAATTTGATCCACACTTTATTTTGAGAGGACAGCTGTTATTAATTCATACTTTATACCTGACAAACATTTTCAACTTAACATAAACCATCACCAGAGAATGTGTCATAATGTATGCATCCTAGGTCAAAGGTCAGTCCGTCGGTCTGTCCATCCGTTTGTTGTTCTTAACAAATTGTGTCCGCTCTACCTCTTGAGAACCATAAATATTTCATACTTTATACTTGGTGGGTCATAATATATTGAAGGCATAATTCTAAAAATATGTGACAAATATCAATTGGGCAGCACCTTTAAACATATTGTTCAAAAATCAATCCATATATCCAGAAGTCACCTTAGAGTAGTCAACAATGAGTTCACATCATGCAGTCATATCACTATTATACTATGAAAGTAAGTTGAGAATATTTATCAGTTTTAACTTAAAATCTTAGATTAAAATCACACGTGAGACTATGTAATAACTTCAAATAATGCTTCATATCAGATTATCCATACAACTTATTTACCCCCACGTTATTGACAGCGGGGCCCACAGAGATGGCTCCCATCTCAATGATATCTAGTTATATTTATTTCTACAATAACAAATTTACTGGAAAATGATACAGTTATACTGTATCTAGGGTTATTTTTGCAGGTGTAAAATTTCGCGATTTTCATTGAATAAGGTATACAAAATATTTTGGCAGTTAATATTTTGGGGGATTCAAAAATCTTATCAACTTCGCATATGCCATTTTACATTTGTGGAATTTAACTTCTTGACATGCCAATCTACTTATTTATATATATTTAATTCATCTCATTATGTTTTTCAGGAACACATCAAACCACTTATTTATGGAGATAATGAAGAAGAAAAGACTGTTTCAAGAAATGTCTTGTATACATGTTTAGATGTTGGTCTTCGGTTGTTACATCCTATCATGCCTTTTGTGACAGAAGAACTGTATCAACGGTTACCAAGGAGATCAGATAAACATGCACCTAGTATATGCATAGCTCCTTATCCACATGTTGATACAGTATGTATTTTGTCTGTGTGTCTATTGGTATAAAGCATATCAATGATGTGTGGTGAAAGAAATCAAATAGAATCTATACATAACCAAGGACTTATATACGTCCCTGACATAACATAAAAAACAATGTTAAAATATTTAAAAGCTTTGTAAATACATTTAGGATTTTCTCAAATGATAAGCTTAAATTTAAGAATTATATAACAGAGAATTATTTAGATTAAGAGTTTATTAAGAATTCTAGAAATGAAAATGTTTAGATCATGGGATCATGGGCTGTTACTGTAGCACTGTTATTAGTTTTCTTCTTAAAAAAAGGCTTTCCATTGGCCACAAACTATTTTGTGATCATGTATGTATGGTCGCAACACTGTGATCATGTATGTATGGGTGGTTAAACCTGTGATCATGTATGTATGGTCACAACACTCAAGCACTGTGGTTTTCAAACTTTTTTATGTAATGGTCAATGTGCTGTTACCATTCTGGAAAAAAGTTAAATTATTGTTGTCATTTAATAATCATCAATGTTGTGTTACCATTCTGGAATTTTCAATCTAAGGTTACGTTTGAAAGATCAATTAAAAGATAATTAACACTACATCGACCATTCTGGAATGGTAACACTACATCGACCATTCTGGAATGGTAACACTACATCAACCATTTTGGAATGGTAACACTAGATCGACCATTCTGGAATGGTAACACTACATCGACCATTCTGGAATGGTAACACTACATCGACCATCCTGGAATGGTAACACTACATCGACCATTCTGGAATGGTAACACTACATCAACCATTTTGGAATGGTAACACTAGATCGACCATTCTGGAATGGTAACTCTAGATCGACCATTCTGGAATGGTAACACTACATTGACCATTCTGGAATGGTAACACTTCATTAAACATTATCAAAAATAATACTTTGAACAATGCATTTTTTGTAGATCCCAATCAGCAGTACAAAATAAGAAGGTGATAATAGAACCTTAAGATATGTAAATTAATTATCCATCAAAACTTTAAACTATAGCATACTGCTCCAATTAGAAGACCATAGATTCCATTGACGATGTCAGCAAATGAGCCAGATGTTAATTTATTATATTATGTCACCTACTATAGAAGCCAATACAGATAAAAATTGATTATATTACTCTTCATTTTGATTGTCATCTTTTTCATTTAAATGTTAACATATATGCAGTTGGCTGTTTCAACTACAAATTCGAAATGAGGATGAAGAAATGTGTTAGTGTTATGGAGGTAAATCAGTCTACCAGTCTAAATAAATTTCTGAAGATCAAGTTTCAGTGGAAAATAAAATTATTCTGACAGATATATGATCCAACCATAAGTCATATATTATGTCTGTTACTTTAAGTGCTTTTCCAAAACCAAGATACTTAATACATTAGCACCATTTTTTGTTTCTGACAGTTTGACCTGACTACACTTCTGACTTTTTTTTAATTACAGATAGAATATACCTTCTTCCGGGAATTGATCAAGTTTGTTTTTGCTCATTGTTGAAGGATGACCTATAGTTTTTAAATTCTATGACATCTGTTGTCTGGGGGAGAGTTGTCTAATTAGCAATCTTACCACATCTTAAATTAGTTCACCTGCATTAGATTAACTATTTGACTTATAGTGTGAAAGGGCAGTTCTATAAAAAGTATACTGGGGACCCAATGAATGAAAAATTGAATTTACCACTTTGGATGGGTAAAATTTTCATATTGTACACAAGTAAAACAAATACAGGAATTGAAATCACCTTCTAATTGGTTGGCTACTTTATTTTCAATGTGCTTTCTATAAATACTAAGTGTCTTTTAATAGTACAGCTGAAGTGTTTGTGGTAAATGATGATTTTTTTTCATAATAGATGTTGCTGTCTTATTGACTCCTTTCCCACATCACCTTTATTCATATAATCATCATTTATATATGATTGCAAGTTATGGTTGGTAACTTTAATTACTTCTAGGCTCTTTTATATATTTGAAAGCTGCTATTCATAAACTTTTTTAAAATAATAAAGTGCATTATATCTGTTAAAATAAATATTTTATTTAATATCTGTCAATGGCTTCTTTGACAGATTTTGGTAGGTGTCCATTGTTGGTTAATTGGAAACCACTTTTCCAAATTTGGTCTCTGGTTATTTTTTCAGTAAAAGGCTCCCTCTTTCCTCTCTGTCCTGAAATAGGCACAGTGCATGGAGACCAGCTTGTAGTCTTGCTGCCCTTATACCATAGTATTTGTATATTGTGACCACAAATTGACATTACTTTTCCAATTTGTGGCCACTCATCGCTGTATTTTTCCAAATTTGTTAATACAAAATCATCTGCCTTGAGACCTTCCTCCACTATGATTGGTTGAGACTTGGCAGGCTTTGTTTTCTTCCCAAGGATAACCTGAAAAAAATGAGCAACCAGTTGAAGTGTATGGTTGATGCATTTATTATAAGATAATAAAACATATGAATATTTGCAATATTTGTTTGATTCAATGTACTTGATATGTATTATTTTTTAATGAATATCTATCGAGTTGTCAAAATCTACTGTTCATGTATTTACCAAATAATCAAAAAGAATGGTATAATGCATGATAGGTACAGATTTGACCCTCATTTTAAGTTCAATGGTAAGAGGTAAAAAATGTTTAAGTTGTCATAAAGACATGTGAAAGTTAAATAGAACTATTTGTGTCAAAGTTTTATTTGAAAACAATGATTTTTTCATCAAAAATAGGTCAAAAGTAAGTGATATTGAGGAAATTTGACAAAGTTGTCCAGATTTTAACCAAATTCAGGACCAGTAAACATAGAGCGCATGCGTCAAGAAACTAGATATTCAAGGTTTAACATGTAAAATGTCATGACAAACACTTTTTTCAAAAATAAATTTTGTCTGCATATGTGCTTTAGGTTTCTTGTCCAAAAAAATAGATAAAATTTACCAATTTTCATTGATTTTTTTGTGGACAATAAAAATGAGTACTGTTTATGACGTCATCAGCAGAACACAAGAACTTCAATTTTCAACAAAAAGGCTTTGTTTGTACCTAGTCACTATTTTATCTATGATTCACTGTGATAGTGGTCAATAAATCGTAATTTGAAATTTAGTGTAAAAAAGAGAGCTATTCAAGAGCAGAATAAAAGAGCATCTAAAATTAAAAATGTATATAATGTAGACATTAATAATCAAAGGAATAGGTATTGTGCTGTATAATAACTGGGATGTTTAACTCTTGTTTAGTAGCTGTAAGAACATATTGGTATGTGATTCTTGTTATATAAGCTCTTCTGTGTTGTTCAAATTGCAGATCTGTAATGTAATCTCATCTCATTTGGGACCCAGTTAAATCTTGGCTTTTGAACTGAATGCATTCTTGGAAACATTTTTGCAAAGGCTACACTGTAATATGGGATTTGTTTGAAAATACCCTTCATTATGGAATTTCCAAGGAATGATGTGACATTTTTTTCTCGTTTAATGGTTTGATAAGTAAAATGGTAAAAGACTTCATCATACACAGACAATTTTAATATGGTTTCAAATTAAAAAGGTGTATCAATATTCACATATACATGTAGGTAGATATACTATATAAATCATCACACATGTACGAAAACAAACCAATACACATTATGATTATATTGATGTGTACAGTTAATTATACATATTTTTCTAGTTCTTGTTACAAAAAATTATTAGAAATTGCATACCATCTATAGAGAAGACAGTGATATTCAGCTTGTTTGAATTACCCTAAATACTGTTTATAAATACAGTCAATATATCATCAAAGAATTATGTATGTGGTAGCAGTCTTTGACCATTCCAGAAAAGTCAATGTGCTGTTACCATGGTTTATGTAGTGTTACAATTCCAGAATGGTCTACATGTAGTTGTCATTCCATAAAAGTAAGTGTAGTGTTACCATTCCAGAATGGTCGATGTAGAGTTACCATTCCAGAATGGTCGCTGTAGAGTTACCATTCCAGAATGGTCGATGTAGTGTTACCATTCCAGAATGGTCGATGTAGTGTTACCATTCCAGAATGGTCGATGTAGAATTACCATTCCAGAATGGTCCATGTATAGTTACCATTCCAGAATGGTCGATGTAGTGTTACCATTCCAGAATGGTCGATGTAGTGTTACCATTCCAAAATGGTCTATGTAGTGTTACCATACATACATGATCACAGTGTTGTTACCATACATACATGATCACAGTGTTGCGACCATACATACATGATCACAAAATAGTTTGTGGCCAATGGAAAGCCTTTTTTTAAGAAGAAAACTAATAACAGTGCTACATTAACAGCCCATGATCCCATGATCTAAACATTTTCATTTCTAGAATTCTTAATAAACTCTTAATCTAAATAATTCTCTGTTATATTTGAATGGATGTTCTGAATTTAATATTAGAATTGTCTGGTCCTCATTAGTTGACAGTGTTCATACCCTTTTAGTGTCTTCTTAACTTTTATGAAAATATGAAATATGAAATGAAAATATTTATTCATATAGACCAAAGAACAGTGATGTGAACAATTACATCCCACCATACAGCTTTCAACAATTTACAAGTTTAGATGAACATTCTATGTTTTTTTTAAATTGAAGATTGTGTTTGAAATGTTGACTCCCAAAAAAATGTACATTTCTTGCAAATGTTTTTCATATTGATATAAAAACTTGATTTTCCAGTACCCACACAGATCTACCAATCTAGAGTCAGATGTTGATTTGGTCCAGACTGTTGTTAAAAGTATAAGATCAACTCGAGCAGATTATAATTTAGTCAATAAAAATAAAACTGATGGTGAGTAATCCACAGATGATTCAGCTTATGATGTACACAATGTAGGGTAAAAGTCAAAATCAACATTGAACTTGACCTCTATTTTGTCATCAGTAACAACATATTAGAATTTGAAAAGCTTTGGTTGAATGGTTCATGAGAAAATGCATGGACCGACTGGAAACACCATTTTTCAATCTTTCAAGAACCATAACTCTTGAATGGTAAAAGTCAAAATCCTCATTATTTGACTTGACCTCCATTTTGTCACCAGTAACAACATATTAAAATTTAGGAAGCTTTGGTAGAACAGTTCATGCATAAATGCACGGACACGACTGGAAAAGCCATTTTTCAATCTTTCAAGAACCATAACTCCTGAATGGTAAAAGTCAAAATCGCCTTTATTGAATTTGACCTTCATTTAGTTGTCAGTAACAACATATCAAAATTTTAAAAGCTTTGGTTGAACGGTTCATGAGTTAATGCACGGACAACATTTGATTGCCGCCCGACTGGCGAGCATCCCCAAATCAATTACTGACATTTTTGTCACAAAAATCCGGTTAAAAATGTAAAAAAAAAAATTCTATCAGAAAATGTTAAATAAAAAGACATTATAACAAAGTAACTTGTATATCTGTTTTAACACTTCAAAGAAAGTTTCACTCAACTTTGTGAATAAAAACATTTGTAAAGAAGTTTCTTAATGTACTGTAAATTCAAAAATTATTGAGTGCATTTATTATATTGCGATGTTAAATTTTAGACTAAATGTGATTTTAATATTTGCAATACTGAGAAAACTTTCATATAAAAAAATCAAAATGAGAATTTGAATTATTGTGATAATAACCCTGTCACATTTTTCGCAATAATTTCTGAATTTACAGTTATAATATATTATATAGGATATTCAAGTCAGATTGGCTTAATCACAATGATGATAGTGCTGGTCATTTTCTGTCACATTTTATATTTTGTTAAATGTTTAAAAAAAATAATTGCAGTCGTATAAAAAGTTGGTAATATATTTTGTTTTCTATTACAGTGTACTTAAAGTGTGATACAACAGAAACAGCCTCTATATTGAAGAGGTACACAGATCTGATAGAAACCTTGACATTTTGTGCTAGTCTTAACGTTCTGGTTGGGGACTCTCCACCTGAGGGATGTGCTGTACAGACTGTGTCAGCTAAATGTGAATGTCACATCATGTTAAAGGTGATTATTACAGTCAAGATTAGATTTCTAAACATTGAATTATGGGTATATTGAAGACATTTGGGAGATTTCCTCAAGAGTATGCAGCACAAACAACTTAGATTTTCTAATAATAAAATCTATTTTTATAAGAAGAGTAGAGAGAGACAAATGGTGCACTTTTTATTGAAATGTTTACTTTGAGGGCCTTAATCATTTTGCAAGAGCATTAGAAGCTACTTCATTAAAATCATTTATAAGTTAACTTGCATGCATGATATTAAACATTATAGGTATTGTCAATATTTTTTAAAGTGTGAGGATTTTAAAACTGGAACATATAGCTGATTAAAGGAACAAAAGACTGAGAAAGTTACTTGAATTTTGCTGCATGTGATTTGATCTGAAAGAAACTGTTCCACCTAATAAGCATAATACATATGAAGAGGGCATAATAATGTAAACTGTCCAAGGGACAATAGTATTGACAGAAACATAGTAAGGCTTAAGCAACAAGCAGAGCATTGTAAATCTTGAAGTCAATACAACTGCCCTTAGAGCATATATATTTATCATAAAGATTCTCTCTTCATACATAACTATTGTTTAATGCTCAAAAGTATAACTGGTCTCCCAATTGGAATGGAATGTGCCTGTATGACAGTATTTGATATCTTACTTATATTATTTGATGCAGTCATATGATGACTAAATTCACAATGATAAATTTTTATTTTGTTATAGGGTATAATTGATATTCCAAAAGAAATCAGTAAACTGAATGGCAAGAAAGACACACTGTCTGGGCAGTTACAAAAATTAAAAGACACAACAGCTAAAGAAGATTACACTACTAAAGTACCAGAGGATGTCCAACAAAAGAATTCTCAGAAGGTCAATATTTAGTTTATATGAAATTCTATTACAGCCGATTTCAATGAGTGTGTTGGAAAAAGTAACATCTTTGGTTATCTTGCTTGCTAGCTGAACCGTGAAGTCATTGTTAGGTTTGGTAAACTTCTCTCCTTTAAGAGTAGACTAGTCCAACAGATAACAAATCTATTTGTCTGTAGGACTTCGCTACTTAGAAAGGCGATAGTATACTTTACCTAACAATAAATTTACAGTTTAATAGCAACCAAGCTAACCAAAGATATTACCTTAAGCTACACACTCATAGAAATGGGCTGTAGGTTTATTCACATATAAAACATTTGCCATCTAAGAAGACACTTATACAATAATCTGTTTACCAATATGAAATATTTTTCACTCTATGTGCAGTATTTTTCGTTGGAACAGCACCTAATCATTTTTCATTATTTAGGGGATGAGTGTCTCAGCCTCTGACAATACTCGGCAAAAAGTTTACAGACTTCAAAGACGAGATGAATTGCTAACTACTTCACATTAAATCATGCTTGTGTTGTCCAAAGATTGCATGTATAGCAGCTGAATTTGAATACACAATTCAATCTAAATCTATTGGAAATCATATCTTCTTTGACAACTATAACTTTAAAGTATTCCAATACAGTTTCATTAATCTGATAGCAGTCTTTAGATTTACACTTATAAAGGATTTATAATTATTCTGGTAATACCTTAGCCTGTGCTTCTAATTTTTTATTTTCTCTTTTGTTTGAGACACAGTAAAAATTAACATTAGGTTATTGTAAAAGATCAAGTCAATGCACATTAGATTCTTCTAATAGGTCAGTCATATTGAACTATGAAAGTGTAATAATTTAGGCAAGACTTTTCTGTTTTATTAATATTTTCCTATATTTTTATTTTCAGATGAGTGAAACAGAAATAGAAATAGAAAAATTAACACAAGCCATAGCTACTTTAGGAAGAATGTAGTCTAGCAAATTTTATTTATGGATAGAAGACACAGTGAAAACATTCATTAAATATCTTCATGAGAGTATAAAGCAATTATGTTTTACTTAGTTAATTTATTTGAAGTTAATTTACAAACATGAATGTTTGTTGTGACAGACTGAAATTTCTGTCATTAAGTATAGTTGCAAGGGTCAGTATGTAGTAATGTAGTTATATAGACCCACTTATACTCTGCTCCATTTAATTGTATCAACTTAAGCACTGCCTTCATATGTCTACTTACAGCAACTTCACCTTATTGGAACTGTTGGGAGTTTAAAAAAATATTTTACTGGTTCACAGATTTCCTTACACATTTATTGTATGAATCTAATAATATGGTAAATTATTTTTCTCCTAATCACAGCATAGAAATTTTCTTTCTTTTTTAAATATTTAAATAATTTTAGTGGCAAACATCCATAAATTTTTAATTACTTGATAAATGCATGGTTCAATATTAAGGTCAGATAATTGTTATGATTTGACTTTCACAGAATCTTTCTGATGGGGCATATGAAGTGGTTCATCTGAATTCCCTGAGAAAATAATGCTGTATAAATACCCTTAAAAATAACGTGTCCATTCAAGCATCCTGTTATTCCTAAATCCAGAAGATTTAACTGTTTTTTTTCCTGAATTCCCTACCTCTTTCTTGCATGATGAGCTTTGCATATTTCATTTTGTCAAATTTTAAACCTATTGTATACTAAGTATTTTTTGTAGCACTATTTTTACTAATTTCATGGACAAAGGGTAATCAAGTACATTTAATAGGTCTAAAGCAAATACAAATTTGTACTGTTTTGAAGTAAGAAATGGTGTAATAGATCAAATTCAGAAATGATATTGCCAGGCCTGTAGCCAGGAATTCCCAGGGGGAGGGGGGGGGGGTTTCGTTGCTGTCACAAACTTGACTTTAACAGTCACAATTCGAACAGAACATTGAATTTAACAGTGCTTATTTGTTTTCAAGAGGGGGTTCATCAGAACCCCCAAAACCCCCCTGGCTACTGGTATGATTGCATTATGGGAGCATCACTGTTTTGAAATTTGGACTTAATGATCAATCACTGTTTTGGACTTTATTGTCAATCAGTGTATACATCCTGCAAGAGGACAAAGCAAATTGGGAATGTTAGTTGAATTTTCAAATTGATCTATGGAGTGTCCTAAAACTTCAACTGTTTAGTAAACCCCCATAATAAATTTGATATTATTTATTGTCAAAACATCATTAAAGGTGAAAGAAGTGTTGTTGTTTATTTATAATCTTTTACAAATTTACCTGTACCTACCTGCATTTTGAAGTAAGCAGTATATAGTGAAGAGGATGTCTACCAATCTGTCTTATATATCCTTTTTATTCTTCTGAAGCCCTAGACAGAATTTCCACAAAATCTTTCTCACATGGTGAGTTTTGCATTAATTTCAATCTTCACCTGAATGGTTTATATAAAATTGAGAATGGAAATTGGGAATGTGTCAAAGAGACAACAACCTGAACAAAGAGCAGACAACAGTCCATGGGTCTTCAACACTCAATACAGGCTCATGACCAGGGACCAGCAAATATAAAATGTGTCTTCAGGTTAACATGTTAATGGATGTCTAACTGGGGACAGTAGTGCAATAGAACAACACAAAAACAAACTCGCACCACATCTTCCTATATCTATTTACAGTGTAACCTGTGCTATCAGACACACTTGAGGACCAGAAAAAAATGTCAGATTAAGGAGGGTGTCGGAATACTCAGGTTTTTTTCTGTAAGGATGGACATATTTTGGAACCATGAAAATGTGTCAGTTTAAGCAGGATGTTGGAATAGGCAGTTAGTTTTCTCGTTTAAATTGTTTTACATTGTCTTATCGGGCCTTTTATAGCTGACTATGCAGTATGGGCTTTGCTCATTGTTGAAGGCTGTACGGTGACCTATAGTTGTTATTGTCTTTGTCATTTTGGTATTTTGTTGATAGTTGTCTCATTGGCAATCATACCACATCTTTTTTATTATAGGTTACACTGTACGAAGCAATAATTTGACTGAATTTATTTATTATATCTGCATACAAAGACTATAGAAAATTTGCAATTTGTTGAACATTTAAATCATGGTTAAATTGTACCCATGAAACCCACAAAAATTGGTATCCAACAAATAATGAATCCACAGTATACAGCAACAAAAGATAACCACTCAATAACAGGCACATATACATGTAGAATGAGGCAGGTTCAACATGTTTGGGGAGCAACTAACCTTTCCTAAACATATGAGACAGTGATGTGAAAGCACAACACAAAAGATAATTGTACTAATCAATAAGCAAACTAAAGCAAGAGAATGGAAACTAAACAAAATCTGCATTTCTTTCATTTGTAAAGGGGCATAACCGTAAATGTGACGCCACCAAAATTCAAATTTGATCTGTGTTTTGTGGAAATAAGCATTTTGTATAAGTTTCAAAACATTTGGTTGAAGCAAGCTAATAGAGAACAGACTAACTTTGGGATGTACGTAGGTACAGACAGACAAGGGTGAAACTAATTGCCCCCTCTATTACCGTGGGGGCATAAAAACTCATATGATATACAGCAACAAAAGATGATCATTGATTTACTGGCTACTGATTTGTAACAGGCACATACAGAATGTTAAAGGGTTAATCCAGGGTTAGATATAAGATGATGTGGTATGAGTTCTAATGAGACAACTCTTCATACATGTCACAATTTTCAAGAGAAAGTCTTCAACACAGAGCAATGACTGACACCTAATAAAAAGCTTTAAAGGACCCAAAAATTACTAGTGTAAAACAATTCAAACGGGAAAACCAACAGTCTATATCTGGCTGTAGAGGCATTGTTGATCCAAATAGAAAACTCATTAAAGAAAAGATGTATCTAAACTTCATAAATTCTCACTACCACCAGTTGATACAGTTTATTTTTAGGTTGTCAAGGAATTAACATACTACCTACCATAAAAATGTCGGTTTATTCATATCAGACTAGATGGATTAAGACATCCATAACAATAAGTCTCTACTCGTACTGTACATATCACAGATAGTTATATTAAAATGCTTTGATCATTAAGGACAGTAACTCAAAAAAGATTCAATTGACAGTTTTCTTTCTTTTTTCATATAGATTTTGTCTTGTTCTTTTTATAGTTTCTTTCTTTCAAAGATTTCAAGATTGCAAAATACACCCAATAAATGGTAAAAATTGTCATTGAAGGGCAATAACTCTAACATGTCAGGCAACAGTTTCAGTCATATCAACTCATTTGTAGATATTATTATGCTGCTTATTTTTTCTACATATTGTTTCTACTATAGTTGGACAGTAAATGCCTAAGATGGATACATTTTTCATCAAAGAATTGATATTTTAATACAAGGATATAAAGATTATTTTCCCCTCAATTTTAATTGGACAAATAGTTTCAAGCCAACAGGAACTTGTTATTTAGTGGTTGTTGTTTGTTGTGATTCAAAAGTGTTTCTCATTTCTCAATTTTTATATAGATTAGGATGTTGATTTTTTCTGTTTTGGATGGTTTTAACACAAGTCATTTTTAGGACCCTTTATAGCTTGCAGTTTGGTGTGAGCTAAGGCTCAGTGTTGAATAGCTCATTGTTGAAGGTCCTATGGTGGACCTATAGAGTAGTTGTTTTAAATTCCTGTATAATTTGGTCTCTTGTTGAGAGTGTTCTCATTGGCAATCATACCACATCTTCTTTTATCCCAATGCTTTTTAACAGCTGCCATGTTGATGAATTAATATATCCCTGGATACATTCAATAATATGGTGACAACATTACGCTAAATAGCTAAGAATTTTTATAAAATTTTACGACCGATGACAACAGATGCAAGTGATGGCAATAGGTCTACTGCCCAGTCAGTAAGTTGAGCTAAAATTGTGAATATTACGTGCCATATTCCGTGAATATTCTTGCCGAAATTGACTGATCTCTGTCTATTTCCAATAGAAAAAATAATAGAAATGACCATAAAAAAAAATTCTTCAAAATAATCAAGAATTTCATCTATACTGCTGAATTAAGCCAACGGTTTTTACCTAAAATCAAGCAATAATATCCCTTTATATAGATTGTGATATATCAGTTTCACACAAAAAATTAACAACAAAAATGATCATTTTTTGTTTCCTATTGTTTATTTTCCTTTTTTGTACAGTAGTGATTCTTTTGCCCCTTCTTACAATAAATATTTCCCTACTAATTTGTCACAACCATGTCTAGTGACACTTAAATTTCAATAATATAAATTCTGTTAATTCAGAAATCTTTGAATGCGTTTACTATTTGCGAGTGTTTAACAAAGGACAAAAATTAATTATTGTGATTCCAGGACATGCTGCCTACAATAATGCTACTGTTTTAAAAAATACAAGTTTTTTAGAGACCTATCTTCTGAGATCATAAAAACATTGCAATAATTTCTGAATATACAGTTTTATCTTCCTCTATGTTAAATTTGATTCTGTTTTTCATTACATGAATTAAAAATCCTAACAGATTGTGTAAACATGCTGTCATTTATATTTTTGTATTGCATAAAGTCATGCATTTCTCAGAATGATTATGATATCTTCACATTCAATGTGTTGAATTAGTACTGATTGATATTGGAGTTTAGGATAACATGGTAAGTTTTTTTTTACTTGAAATGGACTTAGAACTAAGCTTTCAGTAGTACTCAACTATGTTTACTTAAAGATCGGTATTGTGTGGCTAATTATATCTTTTTGTGTGCTTTGTGCAAATCTGTTGAGTGAAGCCATTTGAAATCCATTATTACAGCTATCTGGCCTGTTCTAGATGACTTTGCCAGAAGACATTTGATACGGATAGAAAAGTGGAGTAGTAAAAACAAAAATACAATATTAAACATTATTCTTTCTTTTTAAATCTGTCTAAAACATTATTAGATGATACAGAGGTTTTATTCTTTTCTCTTTCTTTCTGTTTTAAGTCCATTATTTCTTTAATGTCGTCCCTTTTACGCTCTTCTATTACTCCTTTCTTTCTCTGTTCTTTCTTCAGTCCTTTACTTCTTCCTTTCATTTTATATGAGGGCTCATATTCTATTTTCTTTGGCTTTAAGAACTGTAAGATATTTATAAAACATTTTTATTTAGTTTTTTTTTTATTTCTGTTACAGTCATACTTTACAAAAAATCTACTTGCATGTTTTGTTTATGTGATCAGATAATAAATTAGATTTTCAATTGTAAAGTTTTTCCTGATAAAGTATGTCTTCATATTCACTTGTAAATATATGTACCAAATGGCTGTAAATTTTTTATAAGAAGTCAGAGTTACAAATGTGTATTTGTATTTGCCTTTACTTCTACTGTGGATTCATTTGTTTCACAATCAGTACTAATTTTCATGGATTCTGGAAAAAAATTCATGTATGAGGAATATTGGAATTCATAGTTTTTGAAAACTTTGCATACAATCAATCATATCTATATAGGTTTCAATGTTCACCAATACCTATGAAATCCACAAAAATTATTATCCCACAATAACAAAGAATCCCAGTTTTCTAGATTTATTACTCATCTAAGATTTTTTCTTATTGTCCTTCTTTACCCTTGATCAATACTATTTGAAGAACTGTACCTTACAAATACAAAATATTAAGTTTCATATAGAGAAAAAAAAAGTTATGCCTTAAAACCTGTTACATTTGGTTTTATATAAAATATTCCATGCAAGAAAAAAACAAATAATCTCATTTAAAATCTACTGAAAAATATAAACCTTTAAATAAATAGTACAAATGCAGTAAAGACCATATGTGTTTGAAAGACAATATTTAAGAAAAGTTCCAATGATTAAATTCAGATAAACTGTAATGGATAGTTACTGAGAAAAAGAAAGATGTATCATAAAACCAAGTTATATATCACTGTAAGGCTTAAAAGTACCAGAGATATGAACTTCAAAGTAAAAATAATTCAAACCAACAAAGTGTATAAAATAGGTCAACATGATCTGCTTTTCATCGGTGAAAACTACAATCCAAAAGATTACATCAAGTCAGATGATAGTATGTTACCTGATAACTGAAATCAGACAAAGTAAATAAAGCATTTGGTATAGGTTTTTGTAACCTTCTTTTGGTGGGAGGCATTACTAAATCAAGATGCATTATAACAATAAATTTCATTACAAAAGGGTTTACTTACAAGTATTTTATTTGACTCTTCAATCTTATCCTCCATTGTCTTCTGGTCAACCTGGCCTATCTTACCAGTGTCTAAATGAATCATCTCATATGGTACCTACACAAAAATATTAATAGAAACTTGTTTCTGTTAATAAGTCAAAACATATGTAAAATGAATTCAGGTAAACTTTATGTTGTGGCATATAATTATCTATTTAAATGTTGTTAATTATATCTTGTGTTAATTTCAACAAATTTTACCGACATTTTGTCATTTTTACCAATGCACACTTATAGTGCAGCTTTTAGTGCTTACATGTGTCTTGAAATATTTCATAATTGCTGTAAGTAATATTTAACTTACTCTCTGTATTTGTGTTATTTACAGATACCAAGTTAGTGAGGTTAACTATATTTGCTCTACCCAATGATAATTTATTCACCTTTTTTACTGGGTATGGTGAATATTTTCTTGTTTTCTTATTTTATCTATAATTTTTTATACTCAAACAAGGCTATTTGCTCATTAAAAAGTGTTGACTGTTTGAACTTTGGCTTGTCAATGACCATAGAAAGTCTTGTTTGTGATGTAAATAGTGTTTTATCTATGACAAAAAATGTAGGTTATTTTAACTAAAACCCATATATTCATTTTTACTGGTTGCATTTTATTTACCTTATCCAGTAACATTTTGACTTCTGCTTGTCTCCTTTGTTTCTTTGTCTGATATGGGTTGGATTCCATAGCATCAAAGTTTGGCTCTCCAGAACCTATCAATAAATAATAACATATCAGACTAATATTCAAAAGTTTAAATGAAGGACCATTGAAAGAAGCACATTCTATCATTAGATATATTCAACAATATTTGAATATCACCCTTTAAAAAATAGGTATGAATAAATGGAGATTT
Source organism: Mytilus trossulus (assembly GCF_036588685.1). Lineage (NCBI taxonomy): Eukaryota > Metazoa > Mollusca > Bivalvia > Mytilida > Mytilidae > Mytilus > Mytilus trossulus. The sequence goes on along the minus strand of NC_086374.1, from coordinate 22,407,758 downwards.
GGGTATACAACCATGACAGCTTTCAAACACCACCAAACATCTCTAGCAATAGTTGTATGGGTTTTTACAATAAACAAGTAACTATATCATATGTATAGCTCTAAAGCATCCAAGTCTACACAAATTATGCAGGATATATTAGAACAACTTAGTTAGAAAATGGGTCAACAACTAAGATAACCAGGTCACAAAATATATGGCTTGTCATTAGAAAGTCTGTATTTCAAGGTTTTAATAAATGTGAAAAATGCAACTGGGTGAGAATCACAATAATTAGAACTAACATTCAGATTTCTGATAAATATATCTTTATGCATTTCTTACTAAAATCGCAATATTAATCTAGCATTTTCTTACATTGTTCAAATATTGTAATAATAAATGCGCCAAATAATTTCTGAATTTTCAGTATTTAAAGTAATTTGGTTTTTCACTTCATATTTCAATGTATTTTATATGTAAATTGTCATACCTGGTATAATTAGACTAGAGAATCCATTGCTGTGGCCAACACCCAATACATGTTTCAATGTGTTTTATAAGTAAATTGTCATACCTGGTATAATTAGACTAGAGAATCCATTGCTGTGGCCAACACCCAATACATGTTTCAATGTGTTTTATATGTGAATTGTCATACCTGGTATAATCAGACTAGAGAATCCATTGCTGTGGCCAACACCCAATACATGTTTCAATGTGTTTTATATGTGAATTGTCATACCTGGTATAATTAGACTAGAGAATCCATTGCTGTGGCCAACACACAATACATGTTTCAATGTGTTTTATATGTGAATTGTCATACCTGGTATAATTAGACTAGAGAATCCATTGCTGTGGCCAACACCCAATACATGTTTCAATGTGTTTTATATGTGAATTGTCATACCTGGTATAATTAGACTAGAGAATCCATTGCTGTGGCCAACACCCAATACATGTTTCAATGTGTTTTATATGTGAATTGTCATACCTGGTATAATTAGACTAGAGAATCCATTGCTGTGGCCAACACCCAATACATGTTTCAATGTGTTTTATATGTGAATTGTCATACCTGGTATAATTAGACTAGAGAATCCATTGCTGTGGCCAACACCCAATACATCTTCAAATGGACAAAACTGTAGACCAAACACTGAGGAAGGAAGTTTCTGTGTCAGGTAAGGAGAGGTAATGGTTTCCTGACAACAATCTTTATAAATCTAAATAGAATACAAAATATTATATTTATTGTTAATATGATATGGCTGATATATTACAGAATATTGTATTTATTTTCATTATGATATAGTTGATATATTACAGAATATTGTATTTATTTTCATTATGATATAGTTGATATATTACAGAATATTGTATTTATTTTCATTATGATATAATTTTTACAGAATGTTTCACATATGGATATTTTTAATAGTTCCCATTGCTTTTCCAGAGAGATTTCTTTAATTGCTTATCCTGATCAATCATCCTAGTTGACCCTTGTATTTTGCTTGTTAGGTACATGTAGTACTGGCTAATGATTCTTCATTTAGCCAAGGTCGTTCTTATCTATTTGCGTTGTTATTGTATCTGATTGTCCCTTAGTTTATCTTTGGTTTACAGTTTTGAATTTCTTTGAATCTCAAAATACCTTTGTTCTTAAATTTGTTGTTTCTGGTTTCACCCTTAGTTTAGAATGCCCCATTTAATTAGGTACTTTAGGTAACAATTTCTATTTTCCTCCCATTTTTCAACTTTTGATTACTTCCCTTGGCATCTTCAGATGATTCTAATAACGATTAAAGTTATTGCTCATCATTAAAAAGAATTTTTTCTACATATATTTGTTCTACATGCTTACTATGCATAACTATAGACAATCTAATTAGTTTAACTATATGTACTTATGGGGCACTATTTTCCAACTCAAATATAAATATGAAATTTACATTTTACTTATTATTCTCACAAAATTTTAAGGAAAATATGCAATTTCCAAATGTTACTTCTATTAATTTTAGAACAACCTGTGTATGTTACAAGGGATTTCTCAGTATGTTTATCTTTCTGATCAATCAATGAAAAGTTGATATTGTTTATCATAATTATCTAAATTACAAATTATCTGAAATTCTATCATACCTCTACAATATTTCCTTTAGATACAGCCAGTGTATTTTTTTGACTGAATGCTAAATGTGAAGCTCCCATTCCTATTTTATATGACTGTAACATCTTGTATGTCCGTAGATCCCATATTTTCATTGTTCTATCTATTCCTGATGTACACATATATCTAAAATAAAACAGTACATATTCATATAAATAAATTTGGTGTTTTTACTGTCTTCTGATTGGTTAAAATTTTTTTTTTTTTCAATGTTGTCAATTTTGATCATCGGCGACACGCCCAGTCTGACGTTGTGTATTCATACGCCAACATGTGTTTACGTTGTTATTGTTAATATAAACAATATAAACGTTCTTTGAGCCTTATTTCTGATAGAAATTTATTTATAATGAATGACAATGATTTATTTTGATTTTATTGAACCATAAAACTAATTTTTGACTATTCACATTTGACATAATCCGCTTTGCCGGATTATTCAATGTGAAGAGTCAAAAATTAGTTTTATGGTTCAATAAATTCAAAATAGATGATAGCCATTCATTAAATGTACCCATCAAACTTCTTTTAATTAGCACTATGTTAACAAAAAAGTTAAACTCTGCTGTCCTTGTAGATTAAATGTTCCCTATCTGAATGATTGCATGACCATTTAAGATTCAAAATGACTAAAACAATGGAGTTAGTTCAAGAAGGGTTAAAATTTGCCCCTAATGATTTTTATGTTTTTTTAGTCAGGCCAAAAAATTACAAATTTCACATTAGGAATAGATAATACTTTTAATACAAAATAAATTCATTTTGGCACATCACATTAAAAATGATGAAGTATTGACGAATCATAAATGTATTATTTGTGTTTTTGGTAATTTTTTTTCAATAATTCTAAACAAATTTTAGCATAAATTCAATTTGGCCACCACCCATTATCAAACCATTTAATGTGTAAGGATTCAATATCATCTTTTAGGCGCTTTTGCAACTTTTGGTTACAGAATATTTTGGATACTAAGTTGTGGCCACGGGGTTTTTCAAGCTTTTAGCTTTTACTGCTACCTGACCCACTAGTTATAAACTCTTACCTGCCCTTCTTATCAACTGTGACAGACCGTACACCACCGCCATGACATAACATCTTAATTAAAGGTTCTTTGACATTTGGAGACCACATGGTAACAGTTCCTGAAATAAATGCATAAAAAATAAACAAACAAATTCTAGTTAAACATTAGACATACAATTTCTCTCCAGTTATTTGAGTATAAACGACATAAAAAATATTCAGTTTATTTTACAATGATCAGAAAAGTATCAAGAAGATATATCTCTAAAAGGCACTTTCTATGGTACTAAAACAAACAAGTCCAAAAAAATATACACAAGAACTATTTTTATATAACATATTTTGAATAACTAGTGTCTTACCTCCACTATGTCCAAGACAAATGGTTGCATTGTAAGGATTCTGACACATAATATCTAAACGTCCCATTCCTGTGCTGTGTCCTGCTACCTTCTGTCCTATTGAAACATCTAACCATGATAAATAACCTTTCCTGTTCTGAGAGGAGAAAAGATTGCTAATTAATTGTAAGCTGTATAATTGTATTTGTCACAAATCTATTAAAATTTCTGTTCAAAGTATCTAAACCATATTTCTTCTCAGAATTGCTTATCAAAAATATTACACAGAAATAATGTCAGTTACCTATGCAAGTATGATGATGAGGATTAAATTTACAAAAGAGAAATGGTCATGAACAACGATTTATGTTCATTGTTATGTTAAATATGCTCCATACTTATTATTATGTAATTTAAAGATCTGTTCATTATATTCATAACTCCTTTAATAGTCTATAATTTATGTAATTTATTCATGTGATGTCTCTTCAATGGAGAAAATGAGTTTGTATTTTGTATAAAAGAAACAGATCTGTAATTTGACAGTTTAGGTAAAATTAAAGTTATATGATGATTCTGAGTTGTGTATTATTAATTATCAATGATTGTTTTGACAAGGACTTACGCAACAAATAATGAAAAAAATGCAGGGCAGTGGGAAAGCCACGGATCGATTCTGCGCCTCCTTCCATATGACGTAACGGCCACACAATCAAGGGCAACAATCGCGATTTTTACATAGAGGGCGACAGTATCGTGCCATCTCGGTAATTTGTTTGCATCGTGTACGTGTGATTTTTCGAGAAATTTATTATTAAAGACAATTAAACTTGTGTCATTTCATCATCAATTAGTTATATAGGTAAGTTTTACAGGTGACCATACTATTTTTTCTTCTTAGAAGATTTTATTTTACAAGAAACGAACATCTGAATATGGCAAGTGACGTTATTTGGGAAGATAAAAATATGGCGGGTGTTTTCCCCTTCTGAAAATAACTGACACATTTGCATCCTATTGGCTATTCAAATATAAAATAACCAAAAATTGTGCTTATAATGAGTCCCTAAATATTTGCATAAATACCCATCACTCCGTGTCAAAATGTAACTGAGGCTGCGAAAAGGAAGCACATAAATCGACACCATTTTTCAACAAATCAAGGTTTCTGAGTTCACAAAATCCTAGTATTATTACTTTTAATGGTTAGTAGAAAGATATAAACATTATCCATAACATAATTTATTGATCAGATCGGGTTATGGCTATATGTTTGCCTATTTACCATGCTGAAATCCATTAAATTCCCACAGACCACACGAAATAACGCCTCTTTCTCAGCCCGAGACTTCAATTTTGACTAAAACTTGAATTTTAAAGTGGCATGTCAATGTTAGCATTTACATTTTAATTAAATTATTACGTTTGTGTAAAGCATTTGCACTGATTTGTTTGGTTGTCTCGAATAGTAAAAAGGTTAATTAAATGGTTTTATATTAATATTTTTGAACCTAAAAAGTGTGTGACAAAAACAAACAAAATAAAATCATAGGAAAAATATAACAACTACATAAACTTATAGTTCAATTTTATCCTAAACCTCTATCCATCATTTCTTACAGATTGTACAGGGTGAGGGTTTACAAAATAAGGAACTAGGGGTAGATACAGCCATTTTGTAAAGGGGGTTCCCTACCCAGGATAAAGGGGGTTCCAACTAAATGTCTCCATTCAAATGCATATTGATTGTCCATAAAAAGGGGGATTCCAATCCCGGAACCCTATCCCTGGATCTGCCACTGGCAACTATGGCTAAAGTATAAAGAATTGAAGAACTATGACTAAAGGAACAAAGAATAGAGAAAAATTGACTATGTAATAAGGAATAGAGCAAATGACTTGCTAATCCAAATAATTATGACGTCTGACAAGGCTATTTTATTTTTTTTATCTGGGATGCCTTCCTACATTGTCCTACTCATCCCAGAAAAAAATGATAAAATATCCTAGCCAGAGGTCATAATTATTTGAACTATTGATGTGCTAATTTATATATTGAGAAAAGAGAAATGATGGACAAAAAGTATTCAAAAAAAAATAGAGACAAATGAACGTAAAGAATAAATGATAAAGAAATGGAGAACACCCCATTCCGACGCTAGTTTATCTGAACAGCAGCACAATTATTTTTGCTGAATAGTGTGTATAGGCATTTCCCATTTGAATGGTTTTACACTACGTGTAGTAATTTTAGGGCCCTTTTTAGCTTGTTGTTCGATGTGAGCCAAGGCTCCATGTGGAAGGCTGTACATTGACCTATAATGGTTTACTTTCATGAATTGTTATTTGGATGGAGAGTTGTCTCATTGGCACTCACACCACATCTTCCTAGTATATCTATGTAAAATATCTTTTAAAAATTTCAGGTATATGAAATATTAACCAGTAGGACAGTATAAATTCTGCCCCTCCTTCCATGCAAAAAAAAACCCAACAAATTATGTGATTTATTGTTGAATTTTATTGCCACATTCAGTATTGGCTAGGTGTTGTGACCCGATTTTATTGGTGGTGGATACATTTAATATCAATTACTGGTATGAAGAATTAAAGATATGAATGATTTAATGAAAAGTAACCTTTTAAATAACAGATTATCTGAAAACAATCATAGTTTATACATTATGGGATATTCTCATGTTTAAAGGCTTTCATGTAGCCAAAAAAATGCCTATATATCCACTCCAAATGAGTATTTTGAGATAGTTGTCTCATTGGCAATTATTCACGTCTGTTTAGTTTTCCATTAGCATTAGTGAAATTCAAATAAAAAACATTGAATTTCCAATTTAAATGTGAACCTTCTGAAGTTCTCAATCTTGGACCACATAGAAATTAGTAGACAATTAAAATATATTATAATTTCATATAACAACTGTAGAAAAGTTCGAAATTATTTTCATTTGATAATATCATCTGCAAAAATTATATATTTTCAGATACCAATAGGAAGAAGAAGAGCAAGATTTCTATTTTGAGGATTTACATGTATGGGACAGAGGACTATTTGACTTGATTTTACTTTAACTCTTAAATTATTAAAAATAATTTTTACATATGTTTCATTTTAATAACACTATATTTATGACTGTATTTATTTATCATTTAATAAACGTTTATTTCTAAACATTTTTATATTTTTAAATATACAATGTGAAACACTCAACCATTTTATATTGACAACCTGGAGTAAATGTACATGAGACAATAATGCTGTTGCAATACATAAAAACCCTGAGAATCATAGATGCAAAGCTAGCATATTCATAGGGCTTTAGTGGTTGATTAAATAGAGAATCACTGGAGCGGGCCCCTCTTAAGTCAGTCAGCAGCCCCCTAGAAAAAGTTCTGGATCCGTCAATGATATCAGGCAATATTTACATGTATGTAATGTAGAATTTGAGACATAAAATTTTCAGATATAAAAAGTCAACTTGATGATTTATTAGGTGTGAAGGACTGAAACAGAATCGTTCACTTCTCCTAGACATAGTGAGGTACATGCATCATTGAGGTCTCTCAAATGGCCTATCATGACTTGACTTTTCACTGTTTTTGTGAAGTGTGGTATCCCCTGCACCTAAATAAATCATTTTAAGTAGTCTCTCTTTTTTCATACATTTTTGATGAAAAGTCTAAACTAATATTCAAATTAGAAAAAAGAAAACTGAGCAACTAGAACCCACAACATACAATTGATATCAGGTGTTCCGGAAGAGTAAGGGACGACATCAAAAGATCAATGTAAGATGAAAAACTTAATTCAAATAGTTAGGTTGGGGGGGGATGTTGAACTGCTGTAAGATTTGGTTATCCGACATTGATTGGTTATCCGAAATTGATTTTTTACATATATCCATATGGGTCAATAAATTTTTCCCAAATTAAGTTAAGAGGGGGGTAGGGGGGGGGGGTAGTGAAAAAACCATGTGAATTAAGTTTTTTATCCTTCATTGAACTTTTGATGCCGTCCCTAAGTAGATCCTGCTCCTTGTGTAGTATTAGGAATGAGATGTCCTGGTGCCCTTTTCCTATATGTAATCACATGATTTCGCAAATTATTGCAATTGTGTGCTTTTAGAAAGGAGTAAAATGTGTGAAAAATAATCATATTGCAGAAAAATCAGCACACAGATATAGGAATGGTATGATTCTGATTAAACTATAGATCCTGTGTCCAAGCTTTGTTTTCTTGTAGATTGGTGTAAAATAAAAATGTAGGTCAAGCATTAATATCAATGCAAGAAAACAGGATCACCAAAATCAGAGTGAGACATTCATATGCCACTTTCAAAGTAGACCTTAGACATTTTGTTAATGCTTTAAATGGTCATATATCTCTAACATGTATTAAGAATTGGATGTACTAGGCATTGGGCATTCCTATTGAATGTTAATCTCAAGTGTTCAAAGAGTTAAACATGCCACAGGGCCCAGACACACTCAAACATGAATGGTTAGTTTGCTTGATATGCATGATAAGGACAGGACAGACATTAATAAACATTTCACTTTGTGTGAGTGTCAACTTCCAGCTTGCTTAGTATTTTTTATATAAACAACAAGAACGAAGACTAAAAATCAAGTGAATATTATTGATGCATCAGATTAAAATTTGTTTATTAGTACTTTTAAAAATTGACAAGCTGATCATGATTTCAGATTAATATTTGCCATAATATTTACAAAGTCAAAGAATGACTGTAACCATTATCCTTAAATAGTAGCTTAAAACAAAGATTAACTGAGTGCTTAAACTTTGCACTTGCGTAGGCCAAGGAATTGCATATTTAAATATACAATTCCTTGCGTAGGCTTTTTGTCCAGACAATAACTTTTGACTTACCCCTTACTGAACTTTTTGAAAAGTTGGGGGAAAAAGGGGGGGGGGGGGGGGGGGTACTTCCAGACAACTGAAGTCATTTGTATGGGAAAATTCGTTCATACATTAAACCAGTTTCAATGTACTACATACATCTGTTACACACTGCAGCATAGTTAAATAACTACAGAAAACGTAATACGAGGAGTTTGGGCAACATGCAAAACATCAACAAATGACGGTGTAAAGCCTTCAACCCATCATCATTTTTAAGTAAAATATATAAAATCCTGGTAACATCATCATCCTTCATTGTCTCAATCAATTTCGTGGTTAAAAGCTGTGAAATATGACATAATTTTGCTTTATTTTGCGACGGAATAACTCCAAAAAAGTTTGAAAAATGTTGAATTTCGACCTCCGGTTGAAGTATTTATTATGTAAACAAGAGACAGAGTGACGGGGAATCCTATACATAGTCATGTGCCCATATGTTTCTGGGTCACATTTATTTATATCTCGACCAATGAAAAGCTTTAGGATGCATTTGTGTCAGTTCCTAGCAAACAGGGGGATTACCCGCGTTTTTTTATTTCAGTAACGCAGCACTTATTTTAATACCTATTTTGGCAGTCGTGTGACAAAATCTATTCTAATGATAAGTTAACCTCAAACACTGATGGATGTTAAGTTGTTTTAATAAATTTGTTGTCTGAAGCACAGGCTATGTTTTTGTTTACACGCTGGTTACAGCGCCACCTCGAAATTTTTAGATTATCTCCCCTTTCCCCCGGGACCACCGGAAGGAGCTCTTCAATGTCACTGGCTTTCCCACTGGGGTAAAGTCTGAATTCCAGACTCCAAACACTCTACAATTATCTAGATACTTACAGAGGATGCCAGAAGGAAATGGTAAGGAAGAAACTCCAGATTTAAGACACAATCTAAAGCCTTCAGACAATGCAGCTCTATTCCTTGATTGTCATATATATAGGTCCACTGTTTCTGTGCCACAGCAAACATTGTTTCCTGATGTAACCATCTAGTAAATTAAATGGAATTATTTCAGTTATACATTGAGGATCTATCATTTAAAATTATGAATATGTGTATACAAAACAGTTTATAAATATATTTTTTCTTTTTAAATAATATCAAATTTGTTTCATAATTAGCAGTTGACTTGTAATTTTTCTGCTAATATAAAAACAAAAATAAATTGCTGAATAGTGAGGTCATGATCTTCTGAATAGAAGGATACATTTGCAATAACCTGTAGTAGTTTATGTTTTCATTTGGAAGCCAAAAGAACACCAGATGGTTATTTTATAAAAAGAACACCCCAGATGGTTACTCTATAAAAAGAACACCCAAGATGGTTGCTCTACAAAAAGAACACACACAATGGTTACTCCACGATAATTACTCTATAAAAAGAACACCATAGATGGTTACTCTAAAAAAAGAACATCAACAATGGTTACTCTATAAAATTAACAACCCAGATGGTCCCTCTATAAAAAGAACACCAAAGATGGTTATTCTATAAAAAGAACACCCAAGATGGTTACTCTGTAAAAAGAACACTCCAGATGGTTAATGTATAAAAAGAACATCCCAGATGGTTATTCTATAAAAGTGCATAAAGCATGGAAAGTGAATTGATATTATCAAATATAGAAATTATGTTCACTTTATCGAGAGGTAAAGGAGATAGTGTTTGAGGCATGAATGTTTTTCTTACATGTGTGATATGGAAATTCTGATTCAACATATTTTTGGACTCTTTGAAGATTAATAAAATGTCCACTTTTTGAATAGCATATTATTATTTCATATAATTATATATGTCAGTAAATTTCTTAGAATTTATGAGACTCTTTTTTAATTGTGTATTTACTCCACAAGAACTATAATGAACATGCCATTTTTTTTTGTACAAAAATCAGAATTCAGATCCTTACTTAACATCTTGAACAGTTTCCATAACATTCATTTCACAGAGAAGTTTTTTTGTCTGCCAATCAATAGCTGCCACATGACCTTTAGCTCCTCCCATGAGAAGAAAACGACCATTTCTTGTATAATGGATTTTATAGGGTCCAAAATCTTTTAAAGTGAGTTCAAAATACTGCAATATAAAAGTTTTTAAGTCATAACATTTGCTGTCATATTAACTATTATGTATTTAGAACAGAACTTTTTCAAAAATAGATTTTCAGTACTTGAAAACCTTCACAGAATTTGAAGTACGAAAACAGTTAAAGGAGGTAACAGCAGTTTTACTGTGAGTACAAAAATATTTGTTTACTTAAAATAGAAACAGCCATGAGTATTACAAAATACATACAGAAACATTTCTAATGTTACTACTATTGCTACATGCAGTCAGGGGTACTACTTGTACAAGTGTATTTTATTTACTTGAAGAAGTGAAAAAAAATATACACATATAAGTAAATAAATAATGTTTGAATAATCTCCCCTTAATTTTCTGAAAAATTTACTTGTATAAGTAAATTTTTCTTACAATCCAACAAAAATCCTCAAGTTTTGAGGTGTAAAATCAGGCTTTAATGATTTTTCCCAGGTTTGCTCAAATTTTTTCATTAAAGTTCAATGTTTCATCTCATTAATTCATCAAAGAAACTGATTGAGCAAAGATCTTGTATATTTGCGCAAGGCCTTCAAAAATTGCTCCTTTGGGGCTTGTAAATGAGCAGTGTTTAGAAGATAACAGACAAATGGGACTTTCATTGTCCATGAAATTACACTTAAATGATTAGTAAAGACATCTGCAAAGGGTACACAATCTAAAATTCTATTAGAGCAAAGAAATATTCAAAATTTAAGAAAAGAAGAAAGGTTGATTTTTTTACCTACACAAGTAAAAAAATCTGAATGCCGAAGGGACATAACTCAGCCAATTTTTTTTTTACCTATACAAGTAAAAAAAAATCACTTGTATAAGTATCCTACAAATTTACTTATATGTGTATATTTTTTTTTACTTGTTCAAGTAAATAAAATACACTTGTATGAGTAGTACCCCTGACTGACATGTATTACTTGTTATAATCTAACCTTGGAAGCACTATTTATATCAACAGCTTTAACAATGTCATGTTGTGAGATGTAAGTTGTTTCTTCATCAGATTCTGCTTCAATAAATCTGAAATACAATTTTGTATATCAAAGTATGTTTACAAATTATCACAAGTCAGACATTTAATATCTAAATCATCTAAAATAACAGCCCTCTGTCCATCTCAAGCCTGTCCAAATGCATGAAAATATAGAAAATGACAATAAATGATCTTCTTTAATTTTATTACAATTTTTACACGAAATACAACTATTTTTTCGATTCATAATTTCATTTTCAAATAAATTTTAATAACATGCTGGAACAATATTTTTCAAAGTCCATTATGATAATATATGATTTTCTTCCAGGTCAAAGGTCAATGATTTTCTTCCAGGTCAAAGGTCAATGATTTTCTTCCAGGTCAAAGGTCATCTTTGACGTGATGCTTGTACATACCAATTATGAAAAGGATAAAAATAGTTGTGGCTATGATAACAAACTTTATTATCGTACTGTACACCACCAGCTTGAGGTTTCCTGTAAACATGTATCATATTCATTATATATCTACTCTATATTTTTAATCAATTCATATACAGTACTAATATCTACCCAGAATGTTCCTGGAGAAGAAGTTCTGATCTGGCAGCTTGTTTGGCAGCCAGTTGTAATTTCTCTTCTTTCTGTTCAAATACTGACTGATGAAAATTAGTCCTGGCATGAGTCTGCAATTCAAAAAATTATAACAGACCAATTCAAATAAAGTTCTTTTAAGAGTTCATTTTCTGGATGCTTATCATGATAGTAGTGACTAATAATGATATGTGAACTTGGATTTAAAAGTGGAAAATGTAAGTAACAATGCCATTCTTTTTTCTTGGTGCTAACCTTTACAAAATATAAGATACCCGGTAGTTAACACATTTCTCTTTGCATAAGATACACAGATATGAAGTTGAGTATAAAAATTGAAACAAGATTTATTACCAAAATATACTCTATAGAGTTTAATAATTACTGCATCATGTTCTTCATGTTCTTATATTTACGGTCATGATAGTTAATATAACAACCTAATGTACTTGTGAGTACTGAGGAGTAACGCTTATTGCATTGTATAAGCCAATTGAACAAATCTAAAGAAATATTTTGAATTAGAGTTATATGTGTATGTGTTTGTCCATAATTTTAGGTGGAGTACTATTTCTTAAACTTGTAAGATAAGGTAAAGCACAGGCTGGAAATAAAGATATCCCAGCGACAATATAGTCTTAGTTCAATTACCTTACAAATACTGGTTACATCGATATCTGAATAGATTATTTATAATAAACAGTCAACAGTTCTGATTTTGATTTATTAACCTGTTGCTTACCATGTACACAAATGTGTTGTGGTAGTAACACATGCTTAAAAATTAAACAAAATAACCAGTTTTGACAAAACATGAGTAAAAATAATAGCACATGACTTTTGTTGTAACGTTTGAAAAACACAATATTAATCACTTAACTCTACTATTAAGTTCTTACCGCTTCCATATCACTCCCTCTTTTGTATTTCTTTATTTTTTCTTTTGAAACAGGAGCATCTCCTGGAAATTTATCAACCTTGAAAGAATACAAAAATGTCAAGTCAGAAAAAGAGACACAATACAATATTATACTAATATTACCTTTTTCAGTAGACTTGTGTGCTCTATTTACAAATTTACTCTGTTTCATTCATAGCTAGATATTAAGTATACCAGTGCACATACTTATATGCATGTAAATATATATTTTTATATATTCTTGATACCTTTTTATCTCTTTTTTGGTTGTGCTTTTTTATTTTGAACTCTCAACATTATGTAAGAGAAATCCTCTATGTTAAGCAAATATCCAATGAAGTGTTTGTGATAAGTATACTTGTACATGTATCTCCTAATATTTGTTTATTACCAGTTTGTACTAACATAAGCAACATGATGAATAACTCATGTGGAGCAGGATCTGCGTACCCTTACAGAGCACCTGAGATCACCCCAGTTTTTGGTTGGGTTCCTGTTGCTCAGTTTTTAGTTTTTATGTTTAGTTGTGTTTTGTGAACTTTTATTCGGACATGTAGTTGTCTCATTGGCAATGGTACCACATCTCCATACTTTTATATTAACTTACATTTCTAAGCCTTTTCACTGGCCATTCATCATTTTTCTTTCTTGTTTTCCCATCCTGTCTCTTTCTCCAATGTGCACTCTTGAACTTTTTCAAAGTTTTGTCATTAATGTTATAAACTTCCTCTTGCATGTCTTGTGGCTGAAAATACCGTGATGTTTTTTTGTTTTTTGATTTCTCTTTATTGATCTGTAATTAATGTATATAACATAACAAACTTAGAAATGATAAGTCTTTTTTGTCTGAATTATAATCGTCCACTGCAAGATAAACATTGCCATTTTGCTGTGAGAAGTCCAAATAATTTACAGATTGCCATCTGGGAATGACTACTAGGAATTATTTCAACAAGGAAAGCATGTTACATATACACCATTTTGAAGATAATTTACGTGATTTACAACATAATAAGTTCTAGTGGGATAAACAACTATGGAAATTGAAATGTACATTTAAAGGAAGTTCACAAACAAGTGCCATTTCTCCAAAAATATATAATAGCTTACTAGTTACCTTGTCATATTAATAAGTATTAAGTTAAAGCTAATAGACATGTGCTACCAACATAAAAACAGGGTTTGGTGTTGGAGACATTTTTATTTACAACAGATGTCAAAAACACTCTCTCTTTTTTGGGGGAGGACAAAGGGGAACATATACAGTGGGATGAGAGGAAAGGAATATGATATTTTGGTACTAATACATGGTCTTCTTCTTCTTCTTCTTCTCTGATATAGTAATTAAACTTATTAATGACATACAGTGCTCTAGCTAGAATTCAAAAGGGGCAGGGTGCCAGTGTAGGGCAGGGCACTTTTTTTATGTTAGGAGAAGGCACTGCTAATTTCTTTTGTCTTGGACCCTGCGTATATCACAAGTTCACATATTTTTTTTACTGTATATATTGTTAATAAAGATGCATAAGTTGTTTTTTTGATTATTTATTCTATAAAATTTGCATAAGAAAAGTCATTCATGCTACATGTTCATAAAACATGGCAATGCACATTCATACTATTAACCAAAAGAGGCAAAATAAACTTACTATTCTCCCCACCCCCTCTCCTTCCAAAAAAAAAGAATATAAACTAAACATAATATCATAGTTTACCATACATGGACATGACAGAGTAGTTGTATTTCAAAGTTTTCTTCTAGAGCTTGGCCCCCTAAACCTTTTTCATTGTGATTAAGAATACATTATTTAGTGTAGCTTCATCAGGGTGTATTGCGATGAGAGTTTGTTCTGGACACTTCCATTTATGTAAGTTAAAAGCATGACACCACTCAACCACAATGGAAATTCATATTTCTTTCTTGAATAAGTATAAAACATGGATTGCCAAAGGTATGATTATCAAAAATAAAATGCAATTTTATTTTTTTTGTATGTTTAATGGCAGTTAATATCCTAAAGGTCTCATTCTTATATAATTTTGTATTCATTTGGTTATTTTTTCCTTTTTTTAGCGCTAGATAATATTTTAGGAGCACAATTTTGTAATAAGCTTTTTCAGGGGAAGTAACTCCACAATTAATTTCCAGCATGGTTACGTCTGCTTGTCGCTCACAAGTTGAGATGGACGATGTTTCTGTAAAGGCATAGTTTTATTTTGATTACTTCAATTCAATTCTAAATTCATGAAAGTCTTCATGCATACACTCTTCCATTGTGACTTGGAGATCGAAAATAAAATGCCGACACATTCATCATATTTATGACAAACAGGTACATTGTCTTAATTAAATTACCTAGTAATTAACACCTTTGAAGTCTTATCCACAATAATTGATTGTAATGACATGATTAACCTCGTTACCTGGGGGCAATCACCAGGTGTCATAAATGTAATTTAACTTCTGATAAGAAATCGATGAAACAAAAGGCAATTTTACCAAAACGGCACAAGGGTTTTTCGGAAAACGGCGTCAGGGCAGAAGGGCGCGGCTGAGGGCACACAGGGCGCGGCGCCCTTCTATTTAGGGCTAACGAGACCACTGACATATATATGAATACTCTATACTACAATGTAACTTTTGTGTACATTGGTGTATGATGTTATAGAAATTATTGTTAATCATTTTAATTCTCCAATATTAACAATTAAAAATCTCCAAAAATAAATTCTGAGCAAATAAGTTATAATCATGATAATAGCTTGAGGGCTGACCTTGCCTGACCATGCCCCAAATCAAAAGTCTAAATACAAAACTGTACCACTTATGATTCAGTATGGACACTTTGACCTAAATGCAGAAGAATTTTATCAGCAATCAAAGCCAGGCTTCAAAGTTATTGTTAAGCTGTCTATAGGTGGCATGAAACAGATGTGGATCATAAAAAACTGTGAAGACATACAATCTAAGACTCATTCATCTTGCAATAGTATCAAAACATTACCATTTAAATTTTCTTCACTCTACACAAATATTCCCCATTCCTAACTTAAAGATAAGTTGAAAGAGTTGTTATTGTTTGTTTCATAAACATGATGCAAAAAGAATTGTCGAAGTAGATACAAGTATCTTGTCTTAGGGAGGGATAAATCCTGCTTTGTAAAAAAACCAATCTGATTCAAACAAGAAAATTTTCTGAAACTGACAGTAACAAGATGCATGATTTCTTGATTGACAACATATTTGTTAAGTTTTGAGGACTTGTTTTTAAAATTAAACAAACTATCGACATTCCAATTATAGCAAACAGTTCCCCTCTTCTTGCTGGCGTGTAAATGTTCCTTCAATCACAGTGTTCCAGCTAGGACGTTTTCAGAGGGCGCTGTACCCGCCCTTTCCCGAGTGCCGCCCTGTACCCTTTTTATTGTTTCAAGGGCGCCCTGCCTTTTTTGAAGATCGATTGTATATTAATTTGTTCGTATTGATATGATACGCTAATTACTAAGTTTTACCTGGGGAAAAGTTTATGACTTTGTTTACGACCCCAAGCTAATCAACGGTTACAACTGGTGTCATAATCTGTTGTTATAGGTACATTGTAATCTGTTTATCGGATGGGTCATTAATGATCATCAACATTAATTCATTCAAATAGAATCGGTCAGTCGGCAATTATCTTTGAAGAAATGTGCATAAAACAACTTGGGCACAATTTGCAATGTTTACCGTAGTTTCATGGAGGAAACGTAATGACAGAAACTTGAAAACCATAATAAACTCGTTGAAGACATTGTTTTACTTGTTTTCCTTGAAATAAACAGAAAATTCAGACGTATTTGCCATTGACTGCCCTCATTTTTGATACGAAAATAACAAAACCGGCTGCCATATTGTGATCCTATTTACATCATATTTATGTACTGTTTAAAAAGAAGGAGCACACCTGAATAAAGAAAGATAACTCAATCTGATTTTTTCCTAGCATTAAGTAACCCATTCACTTAAATTCTAAAATATGCCTACATACTTCTTGCTTAAGAATATATATGTTCAGGTATTTTTAGTTGTGGGAAAAGTTAAATAGGGTCTTAGTAGCAGTGTTGGTTGGTTGCCTTGGTCATCTTTTTCTGTATTCTTTATTTTTGATACAATTTTTCACTGTTGCTATATATATATCCTAACATTGCGCATTTACTCAGCACAGCTGTTTTGTGCTGTATTGCCATTAAGCACAGCAGGGGTAGAAAGGTGAAACTGGTAAAATGTGCCAGACAATAGAAACAGAATGAAACAGGTCACCTTTCAAAACATACTGCATATAAAGCTCAACTGTGCCAAGCAGTGATCTAAAAACTTGTTTGTTTCCAGTTTTGGTGAAAAAAATAATTTGTTTTGGACCCTGAGAAAAAAAAATGTTTGTTTCACCCTCAGCTGCCACTATATGTAATGCTAAAATTGAAAGAAAAAAATGTTTCGGTTTGTCGCTAAAAAACAGATTGTTCTTCGCCGAAGGCGAAAAAAAAAGTTTGTACAGGAAACAAACCATAGCCCCCCCAGAAAATCAAATGGTTGCTGCCTTACTATCTTTTATGAAAACATGCCCTTTTCATATTATCATATCACGCGTTAAATGCCCTTTTTCAGGATTGGCACCCTGCCCTTTTGAAATCCTACATGTAGCTGGAACACTGATATGATGATATGATGATATGAGGCTGACTTCATACAGAAACTTTTTTAAAGGGAGAAAGAAAAGAAGTTAGCAGTATCCTTTAATTTTACTTTCCGCTATATTGAATTTACTATAGATGATGTTCTCTCACTAAATAATTCAAAATTTGGTGACTACAATGTATGTTGAAGAACCTATCCCTTAGAACTTGACATGTAGGATACAACAGATACAGTTAAGTCTGCCTCATATCTTGAATTTGTGAATGAGGATCAGTTGAATTTTTTTTTACAACAAATGAAATGATTTCAGCCAGTGATTTCAGCTTTTCAATTGCAAACTTTTTATTTCTATGTAGCAACATTCCAGCAACCAATGCATACAGATCTAGAGTACATGTAAATTCATGTATATATTTATTTGTTGTACAATGTACATGATGTATCTCCCAGTTGATTTAATTTTCCAGGGCTTGTACTTCCTATCAGAATTTCCTTGATAAAGGGTTGCTGCTCAAAAGGAAGCTACATTGTATTAAACCAATAGTTTTAACTGGTGAAGTCAACCCTTCATAAGTTTTATAGATGCCATGACAAGTTGGTTGACTGGTTAAGAAATATCCCTTTCATAGATGATAACAGATGTGTTTCTAATGTCATAAGTACAAATCTGTACTTAACAGGTTAGACTTATTTCCAGTTTTGTAATACAACAAGCAACCATACTGGGTGGTGCACATGTGGAGCAGGAGCAGCGTAATTTTGTAAACATACAAAATTAAAGCATGTTCCCCTTAAAATAAATCTCCATACTGACAGATCTTCCCATTTGAATCCTCGGAAGTTCACTGTTTATACATTTCGATAAACCCCACCAAAAATTACCTTTTCTGGGATTTTTTCCATTTTGTTGCTTTTTTAATTTGTTCACAATTTGTTTACAATTTCCATGTGGTACTTCCTTTACATTGCGCATGTCATGCCGGATATTCAAAGCAAGTCATCGGCACATTACAAACTCGGCACAGTGCAAACTCGGCACATTACAAACTAGACATATTATACAAACTCGGCCAATTAATAATAATATTACATGCATTATAAATGTAAATGATAGACAACATAGACGTATTTTATCTAATTTTAGAAGTGGGTCTCTACCTTTAGCTATAGAGACAGGTCGTTACACCAATCCAAAAACTCTTCTTAATGACAGAAAATGTAAATATTGTACAGTTGATTGTGTAGAA
This sequence comes from Mytilus trossulus, assembly GCF_036588685.1. Taxonomy (NCBI): domain Eukaryota; kingdom Metazoa; phylum Mollusca; class Bivalvia; order Mytilida; family Mytilidae; genus Mytilus; species Mytilus trossulus. Next base: position 22,388,791 of record NC_086374.1, on the reverse strand, counting down.
GACAAAAAACATTTTTAATGCATTTTGAATTTTATTCAGATCTGCGATATGGTCTTTTTGAAAGCAAGTGCAATTAATCCAAATTTTTACGATTTTAATCATGACGATAAAAAAAATTCTCTGATGTCACATGATTGTATACAACCCTTTTTAGCAAAATCTTTATATTTTATGTTTAATCGCAGCTAATATTGTGTATAACAGTATTATTATTATTTTTTTTAATGTAATTTAAAAGTTTTATTTATTCATTTGTAATGAATGTTAGAATAAGTTTTAAAGCAAAAGTGTCTCATAAGTCATTTATGGCTGGATACCGATATTTTTACTTCGATTAAAAATTTTATTTGTATTTTTATATTTATATTATGATGTATGATATTGTTCTGTATTGGTATGTGACACTATAATAAAATATTCTGTCTGTCTGTCTGTCTGTATCAGATATATCATTGTGCCAATAAAGACTTATTTTCATTTTTATTTGTAATTCAATTTCAGGTTGTCTGCTATTGATATTTGTGTTTGTTTTCTTTTTTTTATTGATTTTTACAGGCTTAAATTCAAATTAGTAGTTTATTTTTTTCATAGTGAGATAAACTGTTATATACATGTACCAGGTTAGGCGGTTGGAACCCGTTAGCATATTTAACACTGCCAGATTCTGTATGTACATGTCTGACCCAAGTCCGGAGCCTGTAATTCAGTGGTTGTCGTTTGTTGTTGTGTAACATATTTGATTTAGTTCCTTTTATAAACATTGATTAGGCCGTTAGTTTTCTCGTCAAGTTTGAATTATTTTAAATTTGTCATTTCGAGGCATTTTGTAGCTGCATGTGCAGTATGGGCGTTGCTAATAGTTGAAGGCCGTACTATGACATGAGTTGTTAATTTCTGTGTCATTTGGTCGTTTGTGAAGAGTTGTCTCATGGCATTACCATACTGTTCTTATTTCTGTATCTGTACTTTATTTCCCACTGACTTTTGAATATGGACGGGTACGTCACAGATTACTTTCGGCTATTGTGTGACGGCTTGGTATGCGCATAAAATAAGTCGCGCTTGCTGAGGAGTGCTGATTTAAACTCCTCGGTTGTATTGGCACACACTACCGAGTCCTCTAGATGGGTCCGGGCAAACTACTGCAGTGCGCATACATATAGAGTTTTTTAACTGGTCGGTCTTACTTTTTGGAATTATGACCGCTCGATTGTTCATACGGATTGTAGATTCAAAATGTTCTTAGTAACAAAAGTTATATCATTGTATATGTTGTTGCTATAATTAGTCGGTTGGGTAAATGACATTTTATAAGATCGTCTGGAGGGAGCACTGGTCTCTTCCCTTTTTTTAAAAAGAAAATCAAGCGTTGTTGATGTTGTCTTGCTTGTAGTGACGGAAGCTGAACATCTGATAGCATTTTTGTAATACACTCTTCATAACTTGATTTAAAGTCTTTCGTGATAAATTTAGCCCCTACTTCTGTATGGATTCCAATTTGTCGATGTCTTTTTAGGTATATGGGTCCCTATAATTGATCCGAACTCCATAATAGATCTTACGAGTGCTATAGATGCTGTTTTACTGCATTCCCTAGGGCAGTGTTGTTGGTTTCTCCGCAGGAAGCCTAGCGTGGAACTGGCTATGTTGCATGTGTTTGTTAATTGTTCCTTCCATTTAAGATCTTCTTGTATTTGTAGCCCGAGGTAAGGGTTGGATGACACTCGTTCGAGTGTGTGGTAATTAAGGTTGTTCAACCGTTGGCTTTTCAAGTACTTTTCAGGCTAAGCATATAGAAATTTTTGACGTTGAAGTCGTCTGCCCATTTTCCAGTGATTTTAGGTCCTCTTGTAGTTTGTTAATTTGTGATTATTTTGGTTTTTTATTTTCCTGTTCAGCAAACATTCGTCTGCAAATAGTCGGCTTGACGAGTTTACTGCATCTGGTAGATCATATATGTGACACAGGAAGGGGATGGGTCCTAGTACCCTAGGGGACTCCGGATTCGACTTCATGCATTATTTGAGTGATATATCCGCCAAGTTGGACTCGCATTTTCTCTCAGTCAGGAATGAAGTAAGTCATTTGTGTTTGTTTCCTCTAATTTCATATGAGTTAATTTTGTGCATGAGTCTATCATGAGGTACAGTATCGAATGCATTGGAGAAATTAAGAATTGCCTTGTCTACCTGGTTTCCTTTGTCGTATGAGTGCAGCGTGTCGTGGATTGTGATGGCGAGTTGCGTCTCACAGGAATACCCGGATCTGAAGCCGTGGTTTAGTGATGTCAATACATAATGCTTTTCTAGGTGTTTTAGTATTCCTTTCTTGAAAATAGTAGAGATGTTGGCATTTCCCCAGTCCTCTAGTATAGTACCACTGTCTTGGGATAGCTGGAATATTGATTTCAGTATTGGTGCCAGATGTTCGGCGCAATGTTTAAGACCCCTTCTTGGTATGCTGTCTAGGCCAGATTCTTTGAATGGTTGATGATCCTTTAGTTCAAACAGTGATTTGTGATGTATAGAGTTTTTTACCCTGATGTTTGTTTTTGGTAAAAAATTTTGTTGGTTCCTTTGTGAAGACAGACACAAATTTCTCCAGTAGATTCGCACCTTCTTTTTTGCTGTCGTTTATGAGCTGTCATTGTGTCTTTAGTGGTGCAGCTCCAATCTTATCATGCTTCCTTGACCTGACATATTGACAAAAAGGTTTTGTGTTGTTCTTGTTTATTCCTACGATTATGTTCTGCTTTCCTGATTTTTCTCTTGCAAGTTTTTTGGCAATGGCGGTCTTTTGTTATAGATTTCGATGTATTTCTTCAGCATTTTCTTGATATTGTAGGTTATCCATGACAGTCTGTTTTTTGACTTGACTATTTTAGATGGTAAGTTTTTGTCTAGGCTAGCGAAAAGGTGTTTCTTAAATGGCAGCCATGCTTCGTTGACAATTTGGTTGTTTTGGATGTTATTCCTTATTTGCGTTGACAGTGAATCTGTTGCTTTATTCACTTAATCCCAGTTGGCCCTTGCCTAGGTGTAGACTTTCCGAGGGTTAGATTTAGAGTAAAACGGTATGGTGTCTGTGTCAGTTATGAAGATGGCGTGATCAGAAATACCTGGTTGTTCGTTGATGTTTTCATTAATTTTATATTATGCAGTTGCTATTTGTCCGGCTAGTTTAATTCTATTTAAGTGAGGGGGTCTTTTCTACAGTCAACACAAGTATATTCCTCTTCGAAACTAAAAGGCAATTTGAAAGAGTTGGTCTTTTTTGTTTCATAAAAAAAGAATGACCACAGTTGATATTAGTATGTTGTTTGAGGAAGGGATAAATCGTATATTTAAAAAATTAAATCATTCTGATTTAAACAAAAATTTCTTTGAAACTGACATTCTTCAATTTTTCACTTATTCTTACAACATTTGTATAAACTTCAAGATTATAAAAAACCGGTTTTTTTCTAAAGTGAACATTGATTGGTTAAATATTTCTCAGTGTGTTTGAATTTGTTTGATAGCCTTTTGGTCATGACTGTTTGTCTCTAATATTTAATAAACTGTGCATTTGTATTCAGATATCGCAGATCAAATTTATTCGTTCTTTGTGTAATCATACGTTTTTTGATTGAGTTAAGTCTGCTAATTGATATTTTATCGTATGTTTTTATATGTTGTGATGTTATGCTATTGTTTCAGAAAAAGGGAGAAGGTTTGGGCCCATTAAAACGTTTAATCCCGCTGCAAATGTTTGCACCTGTCCTAAGTCAGGAATCTGATGTACAGTAGTTGTCGTTTGTTTATGTAATATATACGTGTTTCTCGTTTCTCGTTTTGTTTATATAGATTAGACCGTTGGTTTTCCCGTTTGAATGGTTTTACACTAGTAATTTTGGGGCCCTTTATAGCTTGTTGTTCGGTGTGAGCCAAAGCTCCGTGTTGAAGGCCGTACTTTAACCTATAATGGTTTAATTTTTAAATTGTTATTTGGATGGAGAGTTGTCTCATTGGCACTCACACCACATCTTCCTATATCTATTATCAAGATGCTTAGTTGACAAACTATTTGTAACGTTTGGAGGATGTAATTTTTAACAAACAATCAGCTTTCGCATGGGAAACCAATGTGCCCCTCTTCTTGTCGACTTGTTCTTTAATTAATATGAGGCTTTACGCTATAAAGATGATATCCTCTCACTAAATAACTTAAAACAAATAGGGGCGAAAGATACCAGAGGAACAGTCAAAGTCAAAAACTGAAAATAAACTAACAACACATGGCTAAAAAAACCACAAAAAAAACCACAAACAGACAAATAGTAGAACATGTAAAACAACATAGAAAACTATAGACTGGGCAACACGACGAGTGTGACACGAGTAGCAGGATCAATTTACCCTTCCGTAACACCGGAGATCGTCCATGGTTTTTGGTGAGATTCGTGTTACTCAGTCTCTACTTTTCTTTATGTTGTGTTTTGTATACTGTTGTTTGCCGGTTTTTTTCTTTTTTGCCATAGCGTTGTCAGTTTATTTTCAACTTATGGGCTTGCATGTCCCTTTGGTGTTGTTTTCCTCCCTTCAATGTTGTTTCGATTTATACTTGAAGTTTGTTGATATGGTTGACAATCGTTGATAATATCAGAAGAAGAATTACCAAATATTCCTTTTCTTTAACAATATTTATATTTATAAACCGTTTCCGTCCAATTTCAAACATTGCAAATCTTAACTAAACTCTTCTTCTGTCAATGTTTCTTCGAATTATTATTTTTTCCAAATTTCTTTACGAATAATGTTTTAACCTGTATTTTCAAATAATGAAAACTGTAGTTTTGACTGAATTTGAATTTAAAAATCAGAAATAAAATAATGAAGAGACTGTTTATCAAAAAAACTATTCTTGCATATCACTGAAGAAATGCAAAAGCCTTGTTATATGCCAAATTATTGTTTCAAAGACGTTTATGTTTCATAACCTCTGTATTGAAAACTAAAATCTTATTTATTTCTATAAACATATTACGTGAGAACTTTTACTGCTGACAGTTTCATTTGTTCTTCTCCAAATTGTACTTCAAAAAACTAAAATAAGATAGAAATATTACCTAACATCTGGTTTAAAGGAAAAATGTATTTATTTTGTACAAGACTGCAATATTCTAAAGAAGAGATTAATAGTTTTGACAGTATCTTTTTAAATCATAATAGGATTATACGAACAGGCATTTTCTGAAACAAAATAGATGTAAACAACACATGTTGAAATAGATACATACCTTGTATTTTCTTTGTCTATCTAAGATCCTCCAATTTAATCCTATTATTTCAAAAGAAAGAAAAATTCGTTTGTCAGCTTTGATAAAGACGTTCGATTATTTATATACGGATATATAAACGTATACAGAAAGAAAAGATCACACTGGCATATATATACAGCCGTGGTTCCCTAATATCATGGTCTGGAGAAATATGTAAGTTAGCTTATATTATTGTATCAGAATAGAACAAATGTATTCATTGCGCTTTATTTTATTTGTCTAATTATTTACCAACCTGAATTTATATAATCGTCTTAACATTCCCCCTTTCAATGTGCTACTAAATGATTATTTTTCAAATTTATTTTAGAATAATGTTTTAACCTGTATTTTTGAATAAAGAAAACTGTAGTTGTTACTGATTTTAAAGTGTAGGATACAAATATTAGAATTTAAATAATAGAGATATTATTTATCAAAAAGTAACTACTTGATAAATTACAAATCTTGCACAATTAAAATAAATGTAACTTCAAAAATCAATCAACAAATACAATAAATATTTTTCTGTTAGAAATTCATCAAAGACACAAAGACCAGTATATTCATAATCTGACAGTCACTTAAATCATAGAAAACAACCATTTGAAATACAGTTAGAATAACGACATCCTATTTAATTGATAAGTGTAAAATCTGAGAAAAAACGCAACAATTCTATCCTAGAATGACGCATACTATTTTTTGTTGTTGCGCAATTATGCAAGGTATTTTACACAAGTGTGTGCATTTTTTTAACAAACGGATTCTCATTCCTAGAAAATGTCTTATCATGAAATGTTCTTTGTCAAGCATTTCAGGATTGATATAATTTTGATTAACGGCCATTGTGTTTTAAAGCAAGAAATGTAAAACATATATATAAATATTTATTGGAGTTTATAAGGATGTTCGCTTTTGACTTTTTCATTATTTTTTCTCTCAATATTGAGGAATTCCTCATGTTACTCTATTACCAAACATGTACCTCAAATATACAGCAGAAACACGTTTTAAGATATATTTTTTTTGTGCGTGTACTACATTTAAAATACAGTTAATATCGCAACACATTTGTTCCGATGTATTTCAATTGAAAGTTATAGAAACATGATTTCCCCGTTCTTCCTTTTAATTTTGAAAATATATATTATTTTGAAAACATGCAGAGATGTTTTTCATTGAAAAATACTTCGTGAACATATTGTTATTTCGAATTTAACCAAGACACACCAACGAAAAATATATTTATAGTTTGATCACGTTGAAATACTTGTTTACATTATATTTATTAAACTTTTCCAAAAATGACGAAACATTGGAATAAACAAAACGTACGGAAGTTGTTTTTCTTGGTTTGGTTAAGAATATTAATATTTCACGTTTGTCAATGTCTATAATTTGTTTTTCCTAAACTATTGTGAGTACTTATTGATCAGAATACATAAAATAGTACCTCTTCATTACTTACCATTGAGAATAAATCTGAGACATATTTTGCATAAAAAAAATTATATATATATGCCATATTAATTTGTTCTTGTACGTTTTCAATTCCTATCATTGGTAATTTAATGAACACAATTGTTTATTTGTAAAAGACAGATGTATGAGTAAAAAGTAAAATTAAACAAAACCGAACTCCGATGAAAATTTAAAACGTAAAGTCTCTAATCAAATGACAAAATCAAAAGCTCTAACACATCAGCTGAAATATTCTTGACTTGGTACAGGCATTTTCTTATGTAGAAAATAGTGGTATAAACCTGTTTTTTTTTAGCTAGACAAACCTCTCTCTTGTATGACAGACACATACAATTCCGTTATATTGACAACGATGTGCGAACAAAGCAAACAAACATAACACAAAAAGACATAAAGGCAAAGAACATTAGCAAAGATAAAAGACAATAATACTCTACCACAATAACACAATAAAGGGATGTATTAGTACCGAGCCACGTCAAATGAATATTACCAAAAATAGACGTAGTTGACTATGCGGTATGGGCTTTGCTAATTGTTGAAGGCCGTACGGTGACCTATAGTTGTTAATGTGTGTGTCATTTTGGTCTTTTGTGGATAGTTGTCTCATTGGCAATCATACCACATCTTTTTTTTTTTTTTTTTTTTTTTTTTTTTATATTAAACAGTATTAGTAATATTCACAAAGATAAATAAAAGACAGTACCTATAATTTATACTTCAAGACCATCGTGTATTATTGTGAAGTTGATACGGAATATTTATCAACAAGGTCTTGGTGTCTTCCGATGAACTTTGAAACAAAGTACAATCGTGTCAGTCTAAACAAAACCGAATGGAAAAGAAATAATTTATAACAATTTCATCGAGAATGCACATCACTATCTCATTATGTTGTTTTATTTTGATATAGATTCATGTTCTCGTAATGTAAGGCTATGGAAAGAAGATAACTACAAAATTAGGGGATTTTATTCAGATTCTACCCAGCATCAAAAGTGATACGGTATTTCTCTTCTCCAACAATTGAAAAATTATAATGAAACAATCGAGATTAGATAGAGAGTAATACTATTGGCATTATCGAACTTGTATAAGTAATTTACAAGTAGAAGAATGAAAATCCTTTAACAGAAGCAACAACGGCCTCATTGTCATTGGTATATGCTTTTGTATACATACCACTATTAAAACCAATGGAAATCATTAACGATACATACACGTTGAGAGCCTAAGATAAAATATATATGCAAATGTTAAATTACCCATGGCCTGCCGCAATGGAAATTGTGTGCTAACTGTGCTATTATCTGATAACAAATAACATTGTCATTTCACTTGTAGAAGAAGCTTACCAGCGGATCATTACTGTAACATCTATGACCGATGGAAATGGCGTGGTACTAGGTAAGTATGTATGGTATAATTTTATGATAGTCTAAAATTTTCACGTTTGTATGTTCAATCTTTATTGTTTTGAGATTAGAAGTAAGACGAAAGAGAACGACTGTCAGATGTGCCTTTGGTTAACCATGGAACAGCAAAGGAAATTATGTGATCGCAAATGGCCCATTATGGCTTACCATGGCTTTGTGAAGAACATAATGTCAAATGGTCGCAAAGGATTTACTATGGCTTACAGTGGCCCAACGAAGAACGTTACACGAAATGGTAAGTAGCAAGGTAAGTATAGTTAATGACATAAACATGTTCTAATTTTTTGACAGGTACACTTTTGATAGAACGAAATTTATGTTTAGGAATTCCTACATGAATGGTGTTAACACAGATGGATTCCCGGGTATGTATAAACAGGTAAACATACTCTTAATTCTATTACTTTCAGGTCAAGAAGGTATGTATAGTAATTTATGCCTTGCATGTCTGTAACATTAACATTGAACTTCATGCTGCCTCAGGATGGTACGTATTATTTTACCTGTTTTGGGGTACTAATTAATGTTTATTCATTTTTAATCATGGAACTGCAGCTATTGAGTATGTTGTCCAGAGCCTTACAAAGAAAAATGAAAACAACAACATACTCATACTTGTATGTTCACTATCGTATTCATTACTGTATATATTCATTATCTTGTCTCATGGATTATTTATATTTCATCATATCAATGCTATGCGTATTGTCATCATATCATTTTATTTAACATATTGTCAGATCATGTGTAGACAAGGAAACAGCAAGCTCCAATGTACATATCTTGGATCAGTGTTCTTTCTTTGGCATACAATTTAAAACAAACAATAATGGAAATGTCACCAATGAGTTTGTTGTCCAGAGCCTCACAAAAATTTTAAATGTCACAACATTCTCATACTGACATACCTTCATTCTAAAAATTAATTATCAGCATGTTATAATTTTACGAAAAAAAAATTCCTATCAACACGGAGTTTGCTGCTTTCGTGCTTCACCACTGCTTTCATTTTTTATCAGTTTAAAATCAAAATAGCATTATTGTATCGTTTTGTGACATGAATAAGAAGAAACGATTAATTAATAAAAAGCAACACAAAATAACCATCAATAATTATATGAAATTAATCATTTGCCTCTTTTCTTAACAGAACCTATAACAACAGCTGAAGGTGTAACAACAGGAGCTACTGGAACTGTACAAACAACAACAAGTATTCCAACAACAAAGACAACAACAAGAATTGTAACGTATTCTGAAACAACACCATCCCAATCAACACAAACTAGTCCAACGACACCAACAGAACCTATAACAACAGCTGGAGGTAAAACAACAGGGGCTACTGGAACTGTACAAACGACAACAAGTAGTCCACAAACTGAGACAACTACAAGAGCAATAACTCAGTCGGAAACACCATCTCAATCAACAACAACTAGTACAACTACACCAACAACAACAAGTATTCCACAAACTGAGACAACTACTAGAGTCATAACTCAGTCTGAAACTCCATCCCCATCAACACAAACTAGTCCAAATACACCAACAGAACCTATAACAACAGCTGGAGGTAAAACAACAGGGGCTACTGGAACTGTACAAACGACAACAAGTAGTCCACAAACTGAGACAACTACAAGAGTAATAACTCAGTCGGAAACACCATCCCAATCAACAACAACTAGTACAAGTACACCAACAACAACAAGTATTCCACAAACTGAGACAACTACTAGAGTTATAACTCAGTCTGAAACTCCATCCCCATCAACACAAACTAGTCCAAATACACCAACAGAACCTATAACAACAGCTGGAGGTAAAACAACAGGGGCTACTGGAACTGTACAAACGACAACAAGTAGTCCACAAACTGAGACAACTACAAGAGCAATAACTCAGTCTGAAACTCCAACTCAATCAACAACAACTAGTACAACTACACCAACAACAACAAGTATTCCACAAACTGAGACAACTACAAGAGTAATAACTCAGTCTGAAACTCCATCCCTATCAACACAAACTAGTCCAAATACACCAACAGAACCTATAACAACAGCTGGAGGTAAAACAACAGGGGCTACTGGAACTGTACAAACGACAACAAGTAGTCCACAAACTGAGACAACTACAAGAGTAATAACTCAGTCTGAAACTCCAACTCCATCAACAACAACTAGTACAACTACACCAACAACAACAAGTATTCCACAAACTGAGACAACTACTAGAGTCATAACTCAGTCTGAAACACCAACTCCATCAACAACAACTAGTACAAATGCACCAACAACAACAAGTATTCCACAAACTGAGACAACTACAAGAGTAATAACTCAGTCTGAAACACCATCCCCATCAACACAAACTAGTCCAAATACACCAACAGAACCTATAACAACAGCTGGAGGTAAAACAACAGGGGCTACTGGAACTGTACAAACGACAACAAGTAGTCCACAAACTGAGACAACTACAAGAGTAATAACTCAGTCTGAAACTCCAACTCCATCAACAACAACTCGTACAACTACACCAACAACAACAACTATTCCACAAACTGAGACAACTACAAGAGTAATAACTCAGTCTGAAACACCATCCCCATCAACAACAACTAGTACAACTACACCAACAACAACAAGTATTCCACAAACTGAGACAACTACAAGAGTCATAACATATTCCGAAACAACACCATCCCCATCAACACAAACTAGTCCAACTACACCAACGGAACCTACACCAACAGGTGGAACACCATCAACAGGAATAGAAACAACTGTCGAGTTTACTAAAACTACCAGAAGAGGTAAAAGTTATTGACTTGACAGTAATGGAAAACTTTTCTCCAAAATTAATAATTTTTATGCAATATCACATGCACGATCTTCAAAAGTGTGCAAAACCCATAACGTTTACTCAATTATAAAAGGCACAGACATGACAAAATGTGAAAATTTAAAATGATAATGGCCTGATTTTATTACAAAACAATAAACGCAAAGCACTTATGACAGACAGTAACGACTTACAACCTCTGAAATACAGGCTTTCTATTTGGGACAGGCATATACAGAATGTGACGGGGTTGAACATGTCTGTGAGGACCCAACCCTTATCAAAACCTTGAACAGTGGTGTAAAAACACGACATAGGATCAAACTGCTGAAATAATTTGGAAATTTACCAATTAGGGCATCATAAAGCACTTACATAATTATTAGAAAGACAAAGTACACTAAGTACCGATATGAGAGTTACTGAAAGCTTAAAATGGCCAACAGATTCAATTTTCTAGAAGACTTTTAAAAATGGCATCGGATACGTCGAGAAATATGGGGGGAGACATTAATGAGAAATGAGAAAAGACATGCAACTCCATAGCGGAAAAAGACGTAGGGACAACTAAGACAAAGAAAAGAAAAAGTATGCAACACAAAACAAGAAAAAAATCCATAAGATTCTTCTGCAGGGTAGGCAGTTTCTGTAACCACGTTACTCACAACCATTTACTTAGAGTTGCATAAGAAAATTTTACATTAATGATGTATACAGGTTATTGACGTCATGTCTAAAACATCTTTTCATTTACTTGAGGTTACAAAATTCATAATTGATAACCAGTTTAACAATAACGTATTGATCATTTATAACGATGATATCTGATTTTAGAAAGTACAAGTTTCGGTACAACAGGATTAATATCAACAGAGGGAACAACCGAACCAGTAACAACTGCTGGTGGTACCACGGCAGCGACGACTAGGCGTCAAACAACACACATGAAAACAACAAATGTCAAAACATTACCTGGTAAAATCTCCTTTATATTCACACGTTTGACATGTGTTGACAAAGTTATAAAGGTTTCACATCATTCATCCAAATTTTACTAAAATTGTACTTTACTTTTGGTCCCTTTGGATCAAATACTTCATACATGTTTCGGTAAAAATATATTAGTGGCTTTTGACTATTTGAATGATAAAGATTAACTCTGAAAAGTGCTTCGGATGCATGAAACTTTCCACCCTATTTTTAATATGCTCCTATGAAATGAAGGTATTTCTATATTTTACAAACCATTTTTGTAGTTCTGCAGATATGATGTTTTATTTAGAATGTGACCAAGTACATATATGAGAGACTATTGCAACATTAACATTGCTATGCTAAAACTTATATTCAAAATGTCATTTGATTATGATTTTGAATTTTTGGTGACGTTGTACCCTTATAGACTTGATTATCATATATATTCACCCTTGAGAGATGCATACACATGATGAAGCTAGTTTGTCTATAATTTTAAAATCTAATCAAACTTTTTAATGTATTTATTATAGTGTTTAATTTATATTCTTAAATATTTATATATTTTATATATATTATTACGTTAATTATCAGAATCTCAATGTTTTTCCCTCGTCGGGATTCGAAATAATGGTATTGGGATATCGAGAAAACTCTGCCTGCACTGTGTCTAGCGCTCTAGACCACTAGGTCACCAAGCACGAACTAAGTGTTACCTTTCATCGTCAGTATTACTCAATTTATTTCACTTGACTAGGCGGAGTTTAACCGGTTCGCTCATAATAAACTAGTCCATCTATAGATAGGTTATTTAGAATAAACTCATCAATGAAGTGTCCAGTTATTGTTTTGTAAATTCCTTTAATGACACTGATAGGTGATTAGAAATCAGTAATAATTATAACGGCAATCATCCTTATCACACACATCTTCAAATAGACTGTCCTTATGCAAATTAAAACGTAAGCTCCGCCCGATCAGTTGAAATGATATTAGTAATAGAATATGCATATATATTACATATATATTACACATACACACACACACACAAAGACGAGCATATAATTTATTCATACTAGACCACAATTTTAATTTATTTATATAATTCTGTTGGAGATACAGATAAAACAAACATTATCTGTTCATTGACAATAATGACTCAGTAGCGCACAAGGGAAACCTCCATTTCAATATTAGATGTGTACATTTTGAATTTCTATTTTGAAATATGATATTACAAATGACACTAAACTAGGAAACACTATTGACAAATCCAAAGATAATAAATTTGTGATGTTCCTGTAGCGTAGAAGAACCGTTTCATATCCTATGAATCTTAACATAAAGAACTGTAAGCACATACTACAGTTAAATACCATAAATAGAAATCTGTTAAACTCTTTTAACAAATTTAGGAATGTAAACTTTGTGAAAGGCTTTTTCCTTTGAAGTTAAAGATTAAGTCTGATATCGTTGATTTTACTTCTATGCATGTTTATTTATAAAAAATCATAAAGCTTTATAAGTACAATTCAATATATTTTATATTTCTTTACAGAAACAACAACAAAACCAATGAAAACAACTCACACAATACCAAGATCAACCACAACGCCTTCCTCAACAACAAGTGGTATGCATATTATTTTTCACCTTCAATTTATCTAGCTTTTACTTGATACAATACTAAACAGTTGAAGTATTGTACTTCCGTAAGACCTACTAATTTTTACTTTTTTTTTAACCACTATTCCATATATAAGATTTATTCTATTAACTAGTTCATAGATTCTCATTCTTACCACTTTACCATAGGTAAGCTGAAATTTACCCACTTTACCATAAATAATGAGTATTCTAACCAATATAAACTATACCACGCATTTTTTTAATCACAATACGGTAGATAAGGCATATTTTAACCACTATTCAAAAGATAAGGTGTGGGCTTTTTTTCACCATAGATAAGCTGATATATAACCAATTTAACATAGATGAGACATATCCTAATCGCTTAACAATATTTTCGTCATCTCAAATAAAATATCAAGTGTAGCGCAGCATGTAATTCTCATACCTAAACGCATCATATTTGTTCTTATTTTAAACACAATAAATCTGGAAAAAGATAAACTCAGTTTAAAGACATATTTACTTTAACCTTTTAAGAACATTTTGCGTTAATGCCTAATTAATGTTTTACAAAACATTTCTGATATGTTCTCACACTTTTTTGAACTTTTTCAGAATCAACTATTGCTATTACTACAACAGGCCCTACCACACCATCGACACAAACAACTGGAACCAGTGTCGTAACAACTCCAAGTGTTAGTAGTTCTGTATCGACACAACCTACTACTACAACTATCACTACGACACCATCGTCAACTACAGAAACTACTGTCATAACATCTGAAACTACACCAAGAGTTTCTTCAACAACAACCGTTTTGACAACAACAGGTAATTTCTTGTCATTTATATTTTTTTTATTTCGGTGTTAACGAGTACTGTCGGGTGGTATGCTATGTTTTACTGTCGATTTTTTTGTTTATACAAATTACTGTTTATTTTGAAATTATTGCAAGCTTTTTATTATTGCGAAAAATGTATCTTTGCGAGTTTCAAAATAAAAAAGAACTTGCATTCGGATATCTGATACATAAATCAGCAGTCAATATGACTTGTTCAATGTCGAAGAAGACTTTGCTTTTGCGTAAAATGTAAAATTAGGTACTGAGTGTGGAAAACAGGAATCAAATATTCTTTTACTTGTTCATTTAATCATTGAAAGTAGATTTACATTTAACTTAAAGAAACTGAATTAACCGTCAAACCTTACCATGTCGAACAATTGAAATATATATATCTCCAGTATCTACATATGATTGTAATCATGTATCTTTACTTATTTAAATGTTGTCTTTTGATAATACACGAGGATATGTCTTTGTTTATTACAGAGTGCGTTAAAGTCATGTTGGATGGAGCACAACCATCTGATATCACAGTAGAAAGTTCTTCTAATGCTCCAGGGGATCTACCATCAGATTCACAGAAACCAAAAGGATGGAGTCCAGCTGATACAGACGAAAACCCTAAACTTATCTTTAAGATAAACGATGAAGATGATACATCACAATTGTACTCCATAACTTTTGATGAAACCAATGTTGAATCTGTAATTGTGAAAATTAAACAGGATACAACTGTAATAGATAGAATACCTGTAAGTAATAAGATCTTTTATTTCGACCATTTTTAGAACGAAATATTGAATAACAAAGTTTCTGCGAAGAAGTACTTTGATAAACCAGCGCATCATAAGAATTCTCCAACAAAACACGTAAGCAACGAGATGACGCATAGATGATCATAAGACATTACTTTCTCTTTCAGGTTGACAACTTTGACAGTCCTATCAGTCTAGGTGGAAAACCTGGAAACATCATCGAATTGATTATTAAACCAGACACTACTGATGAGACACCAACCATTAGTAATGTGGTTATTAAGGCATGTTTCGAAGAGATTGGTAAGTAATCATTGACTTTATGTATTATTTATATATTAATGAACATTTTTGTTACAAAAGAGTGCTTCGTTTCATTTTCTTGTGTTTTTTGCCGAGTAGAATAAATGGAAATATGACTCTTTCCGTTTTGTATATATTCATATTGTCAGTAATTCAGTTTTCAGTAGTATATGCCGTTTACGTTGATGGCTGTATTAAGACATCTTTGAGTTGATAAAATTGTTTGTTGCTTTGGGAACACTGCTTGTTTGGAATTCTCTGTTTTTTTTATGGATTCAAATTGATGACTCATTTTTTCACTTCTTATGAAACACGTTTCGTCATTGTATTTCTTTTATATGTTCTGATATTTATTGAATCATTTTTCACAGAAACAACTACTGCTATTACTACAAAAGCCCCTACCACATCAACGACACAAACAACTGGAACCAGTGTCGTAACAACACCAAGTGTTAGTAGTTCTGTATCGACACAACCTACTACTACAACTATTACTACAACACCATCGTCAACTACAGAAACTACTGTCATAACATCTGAAACTACACCAAGAGTTTCATCAACGACAACCGTTTTGACAACAACAGGTAATTTCTTTGTCATTTATATTTTTTTTATTTCGATGTTAACGAGTACTGTCGGGTGGTATGCTATGTTGTACTGATGTTTATGTTTATACAAGTTACTGTAAATTTCGAAATTATTGCAAGCTTTTTATTATTGCGAAAAATTCATCTTGGTGAGTTTCAATATAAAAAGAACTTGCATTCTGTTATCTGATACATAAATCAGCACTCAATATGACTTGTTCAATGTCGAAGAAAACTTTGATTTTGCGTAAAATGTAAAATTTCGTACTGAGTGTGGACAACAGGAATCAAATATTCTTATAATTGTTCATTTAATCATTTAAGGTAGATTTAAATTTAACTTAAAGAAAACAAATGAACCGTCAAACTTTACACGTCAAACAATTGATATATATTCATATCTCCAGTTTCTGCTAATAATTGAAATCATGTATCTTTACTCATTTAAATGTTGTCTTTTGATTGTACACGAGGATATGTCTTTGTTTATTACAGAGTGCGTTAAAGTCATGTTGGATGGAGCACAACCATCTGATGTCACAGTAGATAGTTCTTCTAATGCTCCAGGGGATCTACCATCAGATTCACAGAAACCAAAAGGATGGAGTCCAGCTGATACAGACGAAAACCCTAAACTTATCTTTAAGATAAACGATGAAGATGATACATCACAATTGTACTCCATAACTTTTGATGAAACCAATGTTGAATCTGTAATTGTGAAAATTAAACAGGATACAACTGTAATAGATAGAATACCTGTAAGTAATAAGATCTTTTATTTCGACCATTTTTAGAACAATTATTGAATAATAAAGTTTCTGCTAAGAAGTACTTTGATAAACCAGCGCATCATAAGAATTCTCCAACAAAGCCCTTAAGCAACGAGATGACGCATAGATGATCATAGGAAATTACTTTCTCTTGCAGGTTGACAACTTTGACAGTCCTATCAGTCTAGGTGGAAAACCTGGAAACATCATCGAATTGATTATTAAACCAGACACTACTGATGAGACACCAACCATTAGTAATGTGGTTATTAAGGCATGTTTCGAAGAGATTGGTAAGTAATCATTGACTTTATGTATTATTTATATATTAATGAACATTTTTCTTATAAAAAGAGTGCTTCGTTTCATTTTCTTGTGTTTTTTACAGAGCAGAATAAGTGTAAATATCACTCTTTCCGTTTTGTATATATTCATAATGTCAGTAATTCAGTTTTCCGTAGTATATGCCTTTTACCTTGATGGACGTATTAAATACATCTTTGAATTGATAAAATAGTTTGTTGCTTTGGGAACAATGCTTGTTTGGAATTCTCTGTTTTCTTTATGAATTCAAATTGATGACTCATTTTTTCACTTCTTATGAAACACGTCTCGTCATTGTATTTCTTTTATATGTTCTGATATTTTTTGAATCATTTTTCACAGAAACAACTACTGCTATTACTACAAAAGCTCCTACTACATCAACGACACAAACAACTGGAACCAGTGTCGTAACAACTCCAAGTGTTAGTAGTTCTGTATCGACACAACCTACTACTACAACTATCACTACAACACCATCGTCAACTACAGAAACTACTGTCATAACATCTGAAACTACACCAAGAGTTTCTTCAACAACAACCGTTTTGACAACAACAGGTAATTTCTTTGTCATTTATATTTGTTTTTATTTCGGTGTTAACGAGTAATGTCGGGTGGTATGCTATGTTGTACTGTCGATGTTTGTGTTTATACAAGTTACTGTAAATTTTGATATTATTGCAAGCTTTTTATAATTGCGAAAAATGTATCTTTGTGAGTTTCAAAATAAAAAGATCTTGCATTCTGATATCTGATACATAAATTAGCACTCAATATGACTTGTTCAATGTCGAAGAAGACTTTGCTTTTGCGTAAAATGTAAAATAACGTACTGAGTGTGGAAAACAGGAATCAAATATTCTTTTAATGTGGCTCGTGGGTACAAAAATTTTAGCAAAAAATTCAACCTTTATTTTGTCATTACAAATTTTATTTATTACACTATTAGTTGTTACTTTATGAAATGGTACAAAAAACAACCCAAAACAATGATTTGGTTTGGCCCCAGATGACTTTGAAAATTGAAAAAGCTCCAAATTATCTCCCTTTGGTGCAAAAAAGCCATTTTTTGGCCTTAAATTTGAAATATATTTTTTAACTCATCGGTGACCTATATTTTTTATTATTGTTTTCAAATAAGCTGTACATAAACTAAATAATTGTAACATTAAAGCGATTTCTTATATTTTTTTATTTTTTTATTTTTTTATTTCGATATTTCCTCTTTTTCTCCTATTAGTTCAACAGAAACATTAACAAAAATGTATGCTTCTTCCAGAGGCAGATTTTAGCTTAAATGAACGGTGACCCAATTTTTTTATTTCATTTTTCTTTTAAGTATATGATAAAGTTTATTTATGAAAAAATATAGCGAAATCCTATATTAGAAAAAAAAAAATCATTTATACCCAGGAGCCCCCTTAATTGTTCATTTAATCATTGAAAGTAGATTAAAAATGAACTTAAAGAAAACAAATTAACCGTCAAACTTTAACATGTCAAACAATTGATATATATATATATATATATATATATATATATATATATATATATATATATATATATCTCCAGTATCTGCTAATGATTGAAATCATGTATCTTTACTCATTTAAATGTTGTCTTTTGATTATACACGAGGATATGTCTTTGTTTATTACAGAGTGCGTTAAAGTCATGTTGGATGGAGCACAACCATCTGATGTCACAGTAGATAGTTCTTCTAATGCTCCAGGGGATCTACCATCAGATTCACAGAAACCAAAAGGATGGAGTCCAGCTGATACAGACGAAAACCCTAAACTTATCTTTAAGATAAACGATGAAGATGATACATCACAATTGTACTCAATAACTTTTGATGAAACCAATGTTGAATCTGTAATTGTGAAAATCAAACAGGATACAACTGTAATAGATAGAATACCTGTAAGTAATACGATCTTTTATTTCGTCAATTTTTAGAACGAAATGTTGAATAATAAAGTTTCTGCTAAGAAGTACTTTGATAAACAAGCGCATCATAAGAATTCTCCAACAAAGCCCTTAAGCAACGAGATGACGCATAGATGATCATACGAAATTACTTTCTCTTGCAGGTTGACAACTTTGACAGTCCTATCAGTCTAGGTGGAAAACCTGGAAACATCATCGAATTGATTATTAAACCAGACACTACTGATGAGACACCAACAATTAGTAATGTGGTTATTAAGGCATGTTTCGAAGAGATTGGTAAGTAATCATTGACTTTATGTATTATTTATATATTAATGAACAATTTTCTTATGAAAATAGTGCTTCGTTTCATTTTCTTGTGTTTTTTACAGAGTAGAATAAGTGTAAATATCACTCTTTCCGTTTTGTATATATTCATAATGTCAGTAATTCAGTTTTCAGTAGTATATGCCTTTTACCTTGATGGCTGTATTAAGACATCTTTGAATTGATAAAATAGTTAGTTGCTTTGGGAACAATGCTTGTTTGGAATTCTCTGTTTTCTTTATGAATTCGAATTGATGACTCATTATTTCACTTCTTATGGAACACGTCTCGTCATTGTATTTCTTTTATATGTTCTGATATTTTTTGAATCATTTTTCAAAGAAACAACTACTGCTATTACTACAAAAGCTCCTACTACATCAACGACACAAACAACTGGAACCAGTGTCGTAACAACTCCAAGTGTTAGTAGTTCTGTATCGACACAACCTACTACTACAACTATCACTACAACACCATCGTCAACTACAGAAACTACTGTCATAACATCTGAAACTACACCAAGAGTTTCATCAACAACAACCGTTTTGACAACAACAGGTAATTTCTTTGTCATTTATATTTGTTTTTATTTCGGTGTTAACGAGTACTGTCGGGTGTAATGCTATGTTGTACTGTCGATGTTTATGTTTATACAAGTTACTGTAAATTTCAAAACTATTGCAAGCTTTTTATTATTGCGAAAAATGTATCTTTGTGAGTTTCAAAATAAAAAGATCTTGCATTCTGATATCTGATACATAAATCAGCTCTCAATATGATTTGTTCAATGTCGAAGAAGACTTTGGTTTTGCATAAAATGTAAAATAACGTACTGAGTGTGGAAAACAGGAATCAAATATTCTTTTAATTATTCATTTAATCATTGAAAGTAGATTTAAATTGAACTTAAAGAAAACAAATTAACCGTCAAACTTTAACATGTCAAACAATTGATATATATATATATATATCTCCAGTATCTGCTAATGATTGAAATCATGTATCTTTACTCATTTAAATGTTGTCTTTTGATTATACACGAGGATATGTCTATGTTTATTACAGAGTGCGTTAAAGTTATGTTGGATGGAGCACAACCATCTGATGTCACAGTAGATAGTTCTTCTAATGCTCCAGGAGATCTACCATCAGATTCACAGAAACCAAAAGGATGGAGTCCAGCTGATACAGACGAAAACCCTAAACTTATCTTTAAGATAAACGATGAAGATGATACATCACAATTGTATTCAATAACTTTTGATGAAACCAATGTTGAATCTGTAATTGTGAAAATTAAACAGGATACAACTGTAATAGATAGAATACCTGTAAGTAATACGATCTTTTATTCCGTCAATTTTTCGAACGAAATATTGAATAATAAAGTTTCAGCTAAGAAGTACTTTGATACACCAGCGCATCATAAGATTTCTCCAACAAAGCCCTTAAGCAACGAGAGACGCATAGATGATCATACGAAATTACTTTCTCTTGCAGGTTGACAACTTTGACAGTCCTATCAGTCTAGGTGGAAAACCTGGAAACATCATCGAATTGATTATTAAACCAGACACTACTGATGAGACAACAACAATTAGTAATGTAGTAATTAAGGCATGTTTCGAAGAGATTGGTAAGTAATTATTGACTTTATGTATTATTTATATATTAATGAACATTTTTCTTATAAAAGAGTGCTTCGATTCATTATTTTGAGTTTTTTTCAGAGTAGAATAAGTGGAAATATCACTCTTTCCGTTTTGTATATATTCATAATGTCAGTAATTCAGTTTTCCATAGTATATGCCTTTTACCTTGATGGACGTATTAAGACATCTTTGAATTGATAAAATAGTTTGTTGCTTTGGGAACAATGCTTGTTTGGAATTCTCTGTTTTCTTTATGAATTCAAATTGATGATTCATTTTTTGATCACTTCTTATGAAACACGTCTCGTCATTGTATTTCTTGTATATGTTCTGATATTTTTTGAATCATTTTTCACAGAAACAACTACTGCTATTACTACAAAAGCCCCTACCACATCAACGACACAAACAACTGGAACCAGTGTCGTAACAACTCCAAGTGTAAGTAGTTCTGTATCGACACAACCTACTACTACAACTATCACTACAACACCATCGTCAACTACAGAAACTACTGTCATAACATCTGAAACTACACCAAGAGTTTCTTCAACAACAACCGTTTTGACAACAACAGGTAATTTCTTTGTCATTTATATTTGTTTTTATTTCGGTGTTGACGAGTACTGTCGGGTGTAATGCTATGTTGTACTGTCGATGTTTATGTTTATACAAATTACTGTAAATTTCGAAATTATTGCAAGCTTTTTATTATTGCGAAAAATGTATCTTGGTGAGTTTCAAAATAAAAAGATCTTGCAATGTGATATCTGATACGTAAATCAGCACTCAATATGACTTGTCCAATGTCGAAGAAGACTTTGCTTTTGCGTAAAATGTAAAATAACGTACTGAGTGTGGAAAACAGGAATTAGATATTCTTTTAATTGTTCATTTAATCATTGAAAGTAGATTTAAATTGAACTTAAAGAAAACAAATTAACCGTCAAACTTGAACATGTCAAACAATTGATATATATATATATATATCTCCAGTATCCGCTAATGATTGTAATCATGTATCTCATTTAAATGTTGTCTTTTGATTATACACGAGGATATGTCTTTGTTTATTACAGAGTGCGTTAAAGTCATGTTGGATGGATCCCAACCATCTGATGTCACAGTAGATAGTTCTTCTAATGCTCCAGGGGATCTACCATCAGATTCACAGAAACCAAAAGGATGGAGTCCAGCTGATACAGACGAAAACCCTAAACTTATCTTTAAGATAAACGATGAAGATGATACATCTCAATTGTACTCCATAACTTTTGATGAAACCAATGTTGAATCTGTAATTGTGAAAATCAAACAGGATACAACTGTAATAGATAGAATACCTGTAAGTAATACGATCTTTTATTTCGTCAATTTTTAGAACGAAATATTGAGTAATAAAGTTTCTGCTAAGAAGTACTTTGATAAACCAGCGCATCATAAGAAATCTCCAACAAAACCCTTAAGCAACGAGATGACGCATAGATGATCATACGAAAATACTTTCTCTTGCAGGTTGACAACTTTGACAGTCCTATCAGTCTAGGTGGAAAACCTGGAAACATCATCGAATTGATTATTCAACCAGACACTACTGATGAGACACCAACAATTAGTAATGTGGTTATTAAGGCATGTTTCGAAGAGATTGGTAAGTAATTATTGACTTTATGTATTATTTATATATTAATGCACATTTTTCTTATAAAAGAATGCTTCGATTCATTATTTTGTGTTTTTTACAGAGTAGAATAAGTGGAAATAAAACTCTTTCCGTTTTGTATATATTCATAATGTCAGTAATTCAGTTTTCCATAGTATATGCCTTTTACCTTGATGGACGTATTAAGACATCTTTGAATTGATAAAATAGTTTGTTGCTTTGGGAACAATGCTTGTTTGGAATTCTCTGTTTTCCTTATGAATTCAAATTTATGATTCATTTTTTTATCACTTCTTATGAAACACGTCTCGTCATTGTATTTCTTGTATATGTTCTGATATTTTTTGAATCATTTTTCACAGAAACAACTACTGCTATTACTACAAAAGCCCCTACCACATCAACGACACAAACAACTGGAACCAGTGTCGTAACAACTCCAAGTGTTAGTAGTTCTGTATCGACACAACCTACTACTACAACTATCACTACAACACCATCGTCAACTACAGAAACTACTGTCATAACATCTGAAACTACACCAAGAGTTTCTTCAACAACAACCGTTTTGACAACAACAGGTAATTTCTTTGTCATTTATATTTGTTTTTATTTCGGTGTTGACGAGTACTGTCGGGTGTAATGCTATGTTGTACTGTCGATGTTTATGTTTATACAAATTACTGTTTATTTTGAAATTATTGCAAGCTTTTTATTATTGCGAAAAATGTATCTTGGTGAGTTTCAAAATAAAAAGAACTTGCATTGTGATATCTGATACATAAATCAGCACTCAATATGACTTGTTCAATGTCGAAGAAGACTTTGCTTTTGCGTAAAATGTTAAATTACGTCCTGAGTGTGGAAAACAGGAATCAAATATTCTTTTAATTGTTCATTTAATCATTTAAAGTAGATTTAAATTTAGCTTGAAGAAAACAAATTAACCGTCAAATTTTTACACGTCAAACAATTGATATATATATATATATATCTCCAGTATCTGCTAATGATTGTAATCATGTTTCTTTACTCATTTAAATGTTGTCTTTTGATTATACACGAGGATATGTCTTTGTTTATTATAGAGTGCGTTAAAGTCATGTTGGATGGATCCCAACCATCTGATGTCACAGTAGATAGTTCTTCTAATGCTCCAGGGGATCTACCATCAGATTCACAGAAACCAAAAGGATGGAGTCCAGCTGATACAGACGAAAACCCTAAACTTATCTTTAAGATAAACGATGAAGATGATACATCACAATTGTACTCCATAACTTTTGATGAAACCAATGTTGAATCTGTAATTGTGAAAATCAAACAGGATACAACTGTAATAGATAGAATACCTGTAAGTAATACGATCTTTTATTTCGTCAATTTTTAGAACGAAATAATGAGTAATAAAGTTTCTGCTAAGAAGTACTTTGATAAACCAGCGCATCATAAGAAATCTCCAACAAAACCCTTAAGCAACGAGATGACGCATAGATGATCATACGAAAATACTTTCTTTTGCAGGTTGACAACTTTGACAGTCCTATCAGTCTAGGTGGAAAACCTGGAAACATCATCGAATTGATTATTCAACCAGACACTACTGATGAGACACCAACAATTAGTAATGTGGTTATTAAGGCATGTTTCGAAGAGATTGGTAAGTAATTATTGACTTTATGTATTATTTATATATTAATGAACATTTTTCTTATAAAAGAGTGCTTCGATTCATTATTTTGTGTTTTTTACAGAGTAGAATAAGTGGAAATATCACTCTTTCCGTTTTGTATATATTCATAATGTCAGTAATTTAGTTTTCCATAGTATATGCCTTTTACCTTGATGGACGTATTAAGACATCTTTGAATTGATAAAATAGTTTGTTGCTTTGGGAACAATGCTTGTTTGGAATTCTCTGTTTTCTTTATGAATTCAAATTGATGATTCATTTTTTTATCACTTCTTATGAAACACGTCTCGTCATTGTATTTCTTGTATATGTTCTGATATTTTTTGAATCATTTTTCACAGAAACAACTACTGCTATTACTACAAAAGCCCCTACCACATCAACGACACAAACAACTGGAACCAGTGTCGTAACAACTCCAAGTGTTAGTAGTTCTGTATCGACACAACCTACTACTACAACTATCACTACAACACCATCGTCAACTACAGAAACTACTGTCATAACATCTGAAACTACACCAAGAGTTTCTTCAACAACAACCGTTTTGACAACAACAGGTAATTTCTTTGTCATTTATATTTGTTTTTATTTCGGTGTTGACGAGTACTGTCGGGTGTAATGCTATGTTGTACTGTCGATGTTTATGTTTATACAAATTACTGTAAATTTCGAAATTATTGCAAGCTTTTTATTATTGCGAAAAATGTATCTTGGTGAGTTTCAAAATAAAAAGATCTTGCAATGTGATATCTGATACGTAAATCAGCACTCAATATGACTTGTTCAATGTCGAAGAAGACTTTGCTTTTGCGTAAAATGTAAAATAACGTACTGAGTGTGGAAAACAGGAATCAGATATTCTTTTAATTGTTCATTTAATCATTGAAAGTAGATTTAAATTGAACTTAAAGAAAACAAATTAACCGTCAAACTTGAACATGTCAAACAATTGATATATATATATATATATCTCCAGTATCCGCTAATGATTGTAATCATGTATCTTTACTCATTTAAATGTTGTCTTTTGATTATACACGAGGATATGTCTTTGTTTATTACAGAGTGCGTTAAAGTCATGTTGGATGGATCCCAACCATCTGATGTCACAGTAGATAGTTCTTCTAATACTCCAGGGGATCTACCATCAGATTCACAGAAACCAAAAGGATGGAGTCCAGCTGATACAGACGAAAACCCTAAACTTATCTTTAAGATAAACGATGAAGATGATACATCACAATTGTACTCCATAACTTTTGATGAAACCAATGTTGAATCTGTAATTGTGAAAATCAAACAGGATACAACTGTAATAGATAGAATACCTGTAAGTAATACGATCTTTTATTTCGTCAATTTTTAGAACGAAATATTGAGTAATAAAGTTTCTGCTAAGAAGTACTTTGATAAACCAGCGCATCATAAGAAATCTCCAACAAAACCCTTAAGCAACGAGATGACGCATAGATGATCATACGAAAATACTTTCTCTTGCAGGTTGACAACTTTGACAGTCCTATCAGTCTAGGTGGAAAACCTGGAAACATCATCGAATTGATTATTCAACCAGACACTACTGATGAGACACCAACAATTAGTAATGTGGTTATTAAGGCATGTTTCGAAGAGATTGGTAAGTAATTATTGACTTTATGTATTATTTATATATTAATGAACATTTTTCTTATAAAAGAGTGCTTCGATTCATTATTTTGTGTTTTTTACAGAGTAGAATAAGTGGAAATAAAACTCTTTCCGTTTTGTATATATTCATAATGTCAGTAATTCAGTTTTCCATAGTATATGCCTTTTACCTTGATGGACGTATTAAGACATCTTTGAATTGATAAAATAGTTTGTTGCTTTGGGAACAATGCTTGTTTGGAATTCTCTGTTTTCTTTATGAATTCAATTGATGATTTATTTTTTTATCACTTCTTATGAAACACGTCTCGTCATTGTATTTCTTGTATATGTTCTGATATTTTTTGAATCATTTTTCACAGAAACAACTACTGCTATTACTACAAAAGCCCCTACCACATCAACGACACAAACAACTGGAACCAGTGTCATAACAACTCCAAGTGTTAGTAGTTCTGTATCGACACAACCTACTACTACAACTATCACTACAACACCATCGTCAACTACAGAAACTACTGTCATAACATCTGAAACTACACCAAGAGTTTCTTCAACAACAACCGTTTTGACAACAACAGGTCATTTCTTTGTCATTTATATTTGTTTTTATTTCGGTGTTGACGAGTACTGTCGGGTGTAATGCTATGTTGTACTGTCGATGTTTGTGTTTATACAAATTACTGTAAATTTCGAAATTATTGCAAGCTTTTTATTATTGCGAAAAATGTATCTTGGTGAGTTTCAAAATAAAAAGAACTTGCATTGTGATATCTGATACATAAATCAGCACTCAATATGACTTGTTCAATGTCGAAGAAGACTTTGCTTTTGCGTAAAATGTAAAATTACGTCCTGAGTGTGGAAAACAGGAATCAAATATTCTTTTAATTGTTCATTTAATCATTTAAAGTAGATTTAAATTTAGCTTGAAGAAAACAAATTAACCGTTAAATTTTTACACGTCAAACAATTGATATATATATATATATATCTCCAGTATCTGCTAATGATTGTAATCATGTTTCTTTACTCATTTAAATGTTGTCTTTTGATTATACACGAGGATATGTCTTTGTTTATTATAGAGTGCGTTAAAGTCATGTTGGATGGATCCCAACCATCTGATGTCACAGTAGATAGTTCTTCTAATGCTCCAGGGGATCTACCATCAGATTCACAGAAACCAAAAGGATGGAGTCCAGCTGATACAGACGAAAACCCTAAACTTATCTTTAAGATAAACGATGAAGATGATACATCACAATTGTACTCCATAACTTTTGATGAAACCAATGTTGAATCTGTAATTGTGAAAATCAAACAGGATACAACTGTAATAGATAGAATACCTGTAAGTAATACGATCTTTTATTTCGTCAATTTTTAGAACGAAATATTGAGTAATAAAGTTTCTGCTAAGAAGTACTTTGATAAACAAGCGCATCATAAGAATTCTCCAACAAAGCCCTTAAGCAACGAGATGACGCATAGATGATCATACGAAATTACTTTCTTTTGCAGGTTGACAATTTTGACAGTCCTATCAGTCTAGGTGGAAAACCTGGAAACATCATCGAATTGATTATTAAACCAGACACTACTGATGAGACAACAACAATTAGTAATGTAGTAATTAAGGCATGTTTCGAAGAGATTGGTAAGTAATTATTGAATTTATGTATTATTTATATATAAATGAACATTTTTTTTTATAAAAGAGTGCTTCGTTTCATTATCTTCTTTCTTCGTGTGGGATAAGTGTAAATATTACTCTTTCCGTTTTGTATAGATTCATACTGTCAGTAATTCAGTTTTTAGTAGTATATGCTGTCTACTTTAATGACTTTATTTAGACATCTTTGAGTTGATAAATTTTTTTGTTGTTTTGGGAACACTGGTTATGTGGAATTTTCTTGGGTTTTGGATTCAAATTGATGACTCATATTTTCACTTCTTATGAAACACGTCTCGTCATTGTTTTTCTTTTATATGTTCTGATATTTATTGAATCATTTTTCACAGAAACAACTACTGCTATTACAACAAAAGCTCCTACCACATCAACGACACTAACAACTGGAACCAGTGTCGTAACAACTCCAAGTGTTACTAGTTCTATATTGACACAACCTAGTACTACCACTATCACTACAACACCATCGTCAACTACAGAAACTACTGTCATAACATCTGAAACTACACCAACAGTTTCATCAACAACAACCGTTTTGACAACAACAGGTAATTTCTTTGTCATTTATACATTTTTTTTCTATTTCGGTGTTATCGAGTACTGTCGGGTGGTATGCTATGTTGTACTGTCGATGTTTGTGTTTATACAAATTACTGTAAATTTCAAAATTATTGCAAGCTTTATCAACTTCTCAAATAATACACGATGGTCTTGATGTATAGATTCTGCGTACTGATGTTGTTTATCATCTTAACAACATGTTTTACTGTTCTTTCATTTGTCTTTGTTCTATTATTAATATTACTTTTACTGTTGAATGGTTTTATGTGATATCCGTTTGACGTGGCTCGGTACTTATACATCTCGTCAATGTGTGTGTATTGGCTTTCATTTTTTGGTGATTTGTTTTGTATATGCGAATCTTTGTATTTCTTTTGTTCTTATTACGTGACTCTGTACTTTAAAAGATCCCGTCAGTATTATTTTAGTCTATTATATGCCATTATGATATATTTCTATTATGAATTACTATATACGTTGAACCACAAACGTCAAAATCATTCAATCGCGTAGTGGATTTAACTATTTTTGGATTCTCATAAATTCTACCTATTACTTTTGGACTACTTTAAATCTCGGTCTATTTCTGTAATTTGTTCTTACATACTTTTGATTTTTAACTCTGTATGGTTACATTGCATATGTAAATTTTAAAACTGTTTGTATGCACATTGAACGACAAATTTATGTGACGTATACAAATTTTATGACGTCAGACACTCAAGTCAATCCATGTGTTCGTAGATAGATGTTTTTATGTTCTGTTAAATTGTCCCTTTTAAAATTGTTATGCGATGATGACTGATGTACCCATATCTTGACTATTTTATTAATTGTGAATGTTTATTTAACGCAACATGTAAATATAACGGAATTTGATGAGACTGTTATTAAAGAGAGAGGGTAAGCGCTATAGAACCAGGTTTAATCCACCATTTTCTACATTTGAAAATGCCTGTACCAAGTCAGGAATATGACAGTTCTTGTCTATTCGTTTTTGATGCGTTTTGTTATTTGATTTTGCCATGTGATTATGGACTTTCCGTATTGGTTTTCCTCTGAGTTCAGTATTTTTGTTATTTTACTTTTTATTATTGCGAAAAATGCATCTTGGTGAGTTTCAAAATAAAAAGAACTTGCATTCTGATATCTGATACATAAATCAGCTCGCAATCATTCCGGAAATCGCAAATTATTCTCTTATTATTTCCTATTCATCAAAATTTACAAAAAATATGTATGAACGCAAACATTTCAGAATGTACATTATTCCTTTTCTGTATTAATTTATAAAACAAATGAATAATCTGAATCAATCAGACCAATTTTGACTTCAGATTATTCTCTCTTTTAATAAATTAAGTTTTTTGAGGTCTTTAACTCTGTTTAAACTGAGCTTCGAAAATATGGACGTTGAATTAAATTCAACATGACTTGTTCAATGTCGAAGAAGACTTTGCTTTTGCACAAAATGTAAAATAACGTCCTGAGTCTGGAAAACAGGAATCAAGTATTCGTTTAATTGTTTATTTAATCATTTAAAGTAGATTTAAATTTAGCTTGAAGAAAACAAATTAACCGTCAAATTTTAACACGTCAAACAATTGATATATATATCCAGTATCTGCTAATGATTGTAATCATGTATCTTTACTCATTTGAATGTTGTCTTTTGATTATACACGAGGATATGTCTGTATTTATTACAGAGTGCGTTAAAGTCATGTTGGATGGATCCCAACCATCTGATGTCACAGTAGATAGTTCTTCTAATGCTCCAGGGGATCTACCATCAGATTCACAGAAACCAAAAGGATGGAGTCCAGCTGATACAGACGAAAACCCTAAATTAATCTTTAAGATAAACGATGAAGATGATACATCACAATTGTACTCCATAACTTTTGATGAAACCAATGTTGAATCTGTAATTGTGAAAATTAAACAGGATACATCTGTAATAGACAGAATACCTGTAAGTAATACGATCTTTTATTTCTACCATCTTTAGAACGAAATATTGAATAATAAAGTTTCTGCTAAGAAGTACTTTGATAAACCAGCGCATCATAAGATTTAACAAAACCCTTAAGCAACGAGATGACGCATAGATGATCATAAGACATTTCTTTCTCTTTCAGGTTGACAACTTTGACAGTCCTATCAGTCTAGGTGGAAAACCTGGAAACATCATCGAATTGATTATTAAACCAGACACTACTGATGAGACACCAACCATTAGTAATGTAGTAATTAAGGCATGTTTCGAAGAGATTGGTAAGTAATCATTGACTTTATGTATTATTTATATATAAGTGAATATTTTTCTTATAAAAGAGTGTTTCGTTTCATTATGTTGTGTTTTTTCAGTGTAGATAAAGTATAGATTATTACATGGCATTTTTCATATCAGACCCTCAGACCCTTTATCGGCCTTCGGTCATGATATCGGCACAAGAGCCGCAGGCTTAAGGGATGATATCATGAACGAGGGCCGATAAAGGGTCTGATATGAAAAATGACATGTAATGATCTTTTTATCATATACTTCAGCAGAAGAAATACAGACAAGAACTATTGATTAAAAGTTTTTTTTAATTTAATTGATTTTATTGATATTACAAGCATTTTATTTATCTTGTCACAACATATATTTGCTCCTCAACTATTTTGTGAAAAGTATTAAATCACTTTCGGTTTTCCGCACTGTTTTGTCGTTTTCGAACAAATTTCCGGAAATGCACGAAGTTGCATGTGATAAACGTCACGGAAATGAACGGAAAGGCATGTGATAACATTCCGGAAGCAGAAAATAAAGGTCCCTTTATCAGCCCGCTGATGAAATTCTGAGAAATCTGTTCAATAAACCTAGCAAACCTTTAATAGCCTTTTAATATTTTAAATGTTTATGAACTGTAAAATTTTAGTAATATTTCATACAAGTATATGATAAGTGGAAATATCACTCTTTCCGTTTTGTATATATTCATATTGTCAGTAATTCAGTTTTCAGTAGGATATGCCTTTTACCTTGAGGGCTGTATTAAGACATCTTTGAATTGATAAAATTGTTTGTTGTTTTTGAAACACTGCTTGTTTGGAATCTTCTGGGTTTTTTTATGGATTCAAATTGATGACCATATTTTCACTTCTTATGAAACACGTCTCGTCATTGTATTTCTTTTATATGTTCTGATATTTATTTAATCATTTTTCACAGAAACAACTACTGCTATTACTACAAAAGCCCCTACCACATCAACGACACAAACAACTGGAACCAGTGTCGTAACAACTCCAAGTGTTAGTAGTTCTGTATCGACACAACCTACTACTACCACTATCACTACAACACCATCGTCAACTACAGAAACTACTGTCATTACATCTGAAACTACACCAAGAGTTTCACCAACAACAACCGTTTTGACAACAACAGGTAATTTGTTTGTCATTTTCACTTTTTTTTCTTATTTCGGTGTAAACGAGTTATAATTAATGTTATAATTTTTACTAGTATTTGTGTTTATGCTGATTATTCTTTTGATGTTTTATTGTATATATCAGTTACCTATCTTCCATACATTATTTCAACCAATTTTAAATCATAGATTGTTTTCCATTGTACTAAATTGAGTTTTTGAATTGAGTTAGAGTTAAAGCTGACTGAAAGTATGATACTTGACAAAAAGCAATGAGACGATATACGTCAATGTTGAACAGCCTTTTGTTTTAGTTTAGAAACAAGAATCATTTATTCTTTTCATTTATTGTTGATTTAGTAATCATCACTTTGATTACACTTTGTTAAGACACACTGAAATCAACTGTACCACTTCAGGAATTCAAACAATAAGAAATCATCTTCAGTATATGCAGATGATCGTAAGCCTATTTCTTAATTTGTGTTGATATTGTATTTAAGACAGAATATTTTTCTTTATAACAGAGTGCGCTAAAGTTATGTTGGATGGATCTCAACCAACTGATGTCACGGTAGATAGTTCTTCTAATGCACCAGGAGATGTGGCAGCAGATTCACAGATACAAAAAGGATGGACTCCAGATGATACAGACGAAAACCCTAAACTAACCTTTAAGATAAACGATGCAGATGATACATCAGAATTGTACTCCATAACTTTTGATGAAACTAATGTTGAATCTGTAACAGTTATTGTCAAACAGGATACAACTGTAATAGATAGAATACCTGTAAGTATACCATTAAAAAAAGTAAATTATTGTTTGTCGTGATATTATGCGGCTAACTAAATTAAACTGATATGTTACTTAAAGGTATAATTCCTCTTTTTTTTTTATTTATTTTTATTTAGCTTTAATGAATAATCTTAAGGACATCTTTATCATTTACTCATGTATTGTTTGATATTGGAGGTAAAACCAGTAATCCGTCTGCATATTTGAAAAAAATAATTAAAATCTCCAAGGCCGGTTCTTATAGTCTTTTGTTGATTCAACTGATGTTACTGACTTGATTGTGGCATTTATGTTAAACCTAATTAGTATAATGCAAATTAATTAAAACAACGAATATTTTTGGTTCAAGAAAAATGGCCTTTTTATCAACATATCTTATAAATTAGCTGGATAGAATATATACAAGGCATTGCTTTTGTTTTGTAACAATGAATAAAAACAAAGTGGATATACGAATATTGCAGTAACTGAAATTTTGATATGTCTCAAGACAATTATATTTTGTATGATACGAAAATATCTAAATATTTGTTTTGAAATTTAATAGAAACTATTAACAGGTAAATTACTATTAAAAAAAATGGAAAACAACACGTTTTATAATTTATTGCGTCCGAAGCGCTTTTCTGGATTTACCTTCATCAGGAACGCTCAAAGCCAAATATTTGCAATCCGAAGATGTATAAGTACTGAACGTCGTTGAAGAGCTACATGTCAAAAATACCTAAAATAAATAGCCAAATTACAGCATATAAGCATAAAAATAATTGCATTTGAAATGCATCCTTATGTTTACTGGATTTAGTTTAAGGGTATCGACTAGTGGTTGCATCGGTTCGATATTACTTTAACATTGTTGTCTAGGAATTTTTCAGTTAACAAACATATATAGTTGAATTAGTTTCAAACTGTGAACAGGTTTTTTCATAATAGCATGGTATATTATAATAAGGAGATGTGATGCGATTGCCAATGATACCGCAATCCATCAAAGTTCAAGTAAATGATATATAAGCAATTATAGGCAACCGTACGGTCATTATCAAATAAATAAATTTATCATATTTACCAGGATTAAATTTGGTTTGTACGCAAAACGAGCGTTTTGTCTACAAAAGACTCATCAGTGACTCGAGAATCCCAAAAAGCTGAAAAGGCCAAACAAAGAAAAAAGAACATTGAGGACTAAAATTCAGCTAGGCTTATCTATTTCTGAGGAAGAAAAGCCTCTTATAGTCGGCTTTGATAGGCCCCGACTCGACCAAAAAGTAGGGGCCTCATTAACAACAAACTAATTTACTAAAACAAAATCTGACATGAAACCACCGCAACCACTGATCAACAGGCTTCTTACTTGGAAAAGGCACATAATTAAGAATAGGTCAGAGTTTAACATGTTTCTGAGCGCTCTCGTCCCATAGAACACGGAAATGTGGTGTTACAGCATAAGTTTAGACTAACTTTAAATTCAAAAATAGCTTAACTCATCAGGTCGGCACAAAGCAGAAAATTACCTAGCAAAATATCGTTTCTTTGATAAATAGTTTTTTTCATGAATCTAATTATCATTTGCAATCGTTTTTGTAAAGGGCATTAGTTATGAAATATGCATTCGATCATACCAAAAACCACTCTCAGTATCTTGCTATTTTGTTTGTAATCTTAAGGCCGTACATTGACCTATAATTGTTTTCTTTTATAAATTGTTATTTGGATGAACAGTTGTCTCATTGTCACTCATACCACATTTTCCTATATCTAATTAAGACATACTGATTATTTCTTGAACTTTGATATCAAGGTTTGTGTTCCAAAATAAAGTATGCGGAATTGTTGATTCTATATCTTTCGATAATTAACCACTAAATTAGAAAGTAGTCTTTTCAATTGCTTGTTTTGTTTCGAGTTGTGCAAATATCGTACTGATATAAAAAGTAAACCTTGCACACATAAGTCTTGCAAGAGATTTCTGACAGACACGGATAGAATGTAACCAGACTACACATTGTAACAAAGATATAATCACAACCAAATTCAAACCAGGACTTTGATCAAAAGATAGCAACCATGTTACGCAATCTCTTCTCGTTCAAACTTCCCAAATAGCATCAATTTGTGGTATGAACAGCTAATTTTTATTTCAGGTATTTGAGTTTGATAGTCCTGTTGATCTAAAGGGAGTGTCTGGTAACGTAATTGTACTAAAAATAGTTCCGCAAAATGATCAGTTGTCACCTACTATCAAAAACGTTGTCATAAAGGCTTGTTTTGAACCATCTGGTAAGTTGATAGTTTTGATTAAAAAGGAAATGACAAATTGATTAACATACATGCATTTTCTTAGTTTAATTATAAATTTTAATAAACTTTTATGAACAGATTAGTTTATTACAACTAATTTCCTTTTAAAATGTCATTGTATTCGACAGATAACATATTTTCGATCAATTTTCAAAACGTCTTTGTATTTGGGCAGAGCAGTCTGATGTTTTATATTTCCATTTAATAATTTTCAAACACGAAACAATTTTACACAAGTAGAGGTTAAGTTATCGATATGAGTAAAGCACTTGCTGAACTTTTCAATTAGCGGAAGTGAATTTGAAAATAAACATGACACTGTCGAATATATTGGCATTAGACGTTTATATATTGTGCACAAGACAGGTAGCCTATATCTCAAATTTGTTATTTCATCGTTTTTTTAAGGAAATTTAATTTGCAATCTTAAATGAAACACTGCAAATTTTATTTTGTACTTAGAACACATGTAAGAACATTTTAGCGAAGGCTTTAAAAAAAGTTTTTTGATTATAATGAACCAAGGGAGTCGAATATTGCACTTTATATTTGATAGTTCTTGTAAACAAGATTTTCATTTCTTATTTGAAATAGCAACAACAACAATTGCTGCTACTACACCTTTGACCAGCAAAACAACCATTATTACATCTACTGCTGGATTTTCTACTGCTTCTGAGACTGCTCAGCCTACAACTTTGACAACTGGCACAACAACAGTATCAACCACTTCTGTTGAAACATCAGGTAACTAAGCATCATAAAATCAATGAATTAAGAAAACTAGCTTTTTAAACTGGTAGGTAATAAAAATACACATTCTGGACGTACCATTTATATCTAAAACAAACAAATGTAAATAAATAAAAACATTTACAAAACAAAAAATGTCCAATTCAATTTTCTTTTCTATTTTTCAGCAACACAACCTAGTGTGAGTACATCTGCTGTTACACAACCAAGTGTGAGTACCTCTGCTGCTACACAACCAAGTGTGAGTACATCTGCTGCTACACAACCAAGTGTTAGTACATCTGCTGCTACACAACCAAGTGTGAGTACATCTGCTGCTACACAACCAAGTGTTAGTACCTCTGCTGCTACACAACCAAGTGTAAGTACCTCTGCTGCTACACAACCAAGTGTGAGTACCTCGGCTGTTACACAACCAAGTGTTAGTACATCTGCTGCTACACAACCAAGTGTGAGTACCTCGGCTGTTACACAACCTAGTGTTATTACATCTGCTGCTACACAACCAAGTGTGAGTACCTCTGCTGCTACACAACCAAGTGTGAGTACATCTGCTGCTACACAACCAAGTGTGAGTACATCTGCTGCTACACAACCAAGTGTTAGTACCTCTGCTGCTACACAACCAAGTGTGAGTACATCTGCTGCTACACAACCAAGTGTAAGTACCTCTGCTGCTACACAACCAAGTGTTAGTACCTCTGCTGCTACACAACCAAGTGTGAGTACATCTGCAGCTACAACAACAAGTGTGAGTACCTCTGCTGTTCCAACGACAAGTGTTAGTACTTCTGCTGCTACACAACCAAGTGTGAGTACATCTGCTGCTACACAACCAAGTGTAAGTACCTCTGCAGCTACAACAACAAGTGTAAGTACCTCGGCTGCTACAACGACAAGTGTTAGTACTTCTGCTGCTACACAACCAAGTGTTAGTACATCTGCTGCTACACAACCAAGTGTGAGTACATCTGCTGCTACACAACCAAGTGTGAGTACCTCTGCTGCTACACAACCAAGTGTTAGTACTTCTGCTGCTACACAACCAAGTGTGAGTACATCTGCTGCTACACAACCAAGTGTAAGTACCTCTGCAGCTACAACAACAAGTGTAAGTACCTCTGCTGCTACACAGCCAAGTTTAAGTACTTCTGCTGCTACACAACCAAGTGTTAGTACATCTGCTGCTACACAACCAAGTGTGAGTACCTCTGCTGCTACACAACCAAGTGTGAGTACATCTGCTGCTACAACGACAAGTATTAGTACATCTGCTGCTACACAACCAAGTGTGAGTACATCTGCTGCTACACAACCAAGTGTGAGTACATCTGCTGCTACACAACCAAGTGTAAGTACCTCTGCTGCTACAACGACAATTGTTAGTACTTCTGCTGCTACACAACTAAGTGTTAGTACATCTGCTGCTACACAATCAAGTGTGAGTACATCTGCTGCTACACAACCAAGTGTAAGTACCTCTGCTGTTACACAACCAAGTGTGAGTACATCTGTGGCTACAACGACAAGTGTTATAACATCTGCTGCTACACAACCAAGTATAAGTACATCTGCTGTTACACAACCAAGTGTAAGTACCTCTGCTGTTACACAGCCAAGTGAAAGTACCTCTGCTGCTACAACGACAAGTGTTAGCACATCTGCTGCTACACAACCAAGTGTAAGTACAACTGCTGCTACACAACCAAGTGTTAGTACATCTGCTGCTACAACGACAAGTGTGAGTACATCTGCTGCTACACAACCAAGTATAAGTACCTCTGCTATTACGCAACCAAGTGTTACTACTTCTGCTGCTACAACGACAAGTGTAAGTACATCTGCTGCTACACAACCAAGTGTTAGTACATCTGCTGCTACACAACCAAGTGTGAGTACATCTGCTGCTACACAACCAAGTGTGAGTACGACTGAGGCTACAACAACAGGTATAAGTACCTCTGCTGCTACACAACCAAGTGTAAGTACATCTGCTGCTACAACGACAAGTGTAAGTACATCTGCTGCTACACAACCAAGTGTGAGTACCTCTGCTGCTACACAACCAAGTGTGAGTACCTCTGCCGTTACAACGACAAGCGTTAGTACATCTGCTGCTACACAACCAAGTGTGAGTACCTCTGCTGCTACAACGACAAGTGTAAGTACATCTGCTGCTACACAACCAAGTGTGAGTACATCTGCTGCTACACAACCAAGTGTGAGTACCTCTGCTGCTACACAACCAAGTGTTAGTACCTCTGCTGCTACAACGACCATTGTTAGTACTTCTGCTGCTACACAACCAAGTGTTAGTACATCTGCTGCTACACAACCAAGTGTGAGTACATCTGCTGCTACACAACCAAGTGTAAGTACCTCTGCTGTTACACAGCCAAGTGTGAGTACATCTGTGGCTACAACGACAAGTGTTATTACATCTGCTGCTACACAACCAAGTATAAGTACATCTGCTGTTACACAACCAAGTGTAAGTACCTCTGCTGTTACACAGCCAAGTGAAAGTACCTCTGCTGCTACAACGACAAGTGTTAGCACATCTGCTGCTACACAACCAAGTGTAAGTACAACTGCTGCTACACAACCAAGTGTTAGTACATCTGCTGCTACAACGACAAGTGTGAGTACATCTGCTGCTACACAACCAAGTGTAAGTACCTCTGCTGTTACGCAACCAAGTGTTAGTACTTCTGCTGCTACAACGACAAGTGTAAGTACATCTGCTGCTACACAACCAAGTGTTAGTACATCTGCTGCTACACAACCAAGTGTGAGTACATCTGCTGCTACACAACCAAGTGTAAGTACGACTGAGGCTACAACAACAGGTATAAGTACCTCTGCTGCTACACAACCAAGTGTAAGTACATCTGCTGCTACAACGACAAGTGTAAGTACATCTGCTGCTACACAACCAAGTGTTAGTACATCTGCGGCTACACAACCAAGTGTGAGTACCTCTGCCGTTACAACGACAAGCGTTAGTACATCTGCTGCTACACAACCAAGTGTGAGTACCTCTGCTGCTACAACGACAAGTGTAAGTACATCTGCTGCTACACAACCAAGTGTGAGTACCTCTGCTGCTACAACGACAGGTGTAAGTACATCTGCTGCTACACAACCAAGTGTAAGTACATCTGCTGTTACACAACCAACTGTAAGTACCTCTGCTGCTACACAACCAAGTGTGAGTACATCTGCTGCTACACAACCAAGTGTTAGTACCTCTGCTGCTACACAACCAAGTGTTAGTACCTCTGCTGCTACACAACCAAGTGTGAGTACCTCTGCTGCTACAACGACAAGTGTAAGTACATCTGCTGCTACACAACCAAGTGTAAGTACCTCTGCTGCTACAACGACAAGTGTGAGTACATCTGCTGCTACACAACCAAGTGTGAGTACCTCTGCTGCTACAACGACAAGTGTAAGTACATCTGCTGCTACACAACCAAGTGTAAGTACATCTGCTGTTACACAACCAAGTGTGAGTACATCTGCTGCTACACAACCAAGTGTGAGTACCTCTGCTGCTACACAACCAAGTGTTAGTACTTCTGCTGCTACACAGCCAAGTGTTAGTACCTCTGCTGCTACACAACCAAGTGTAAGTACCTCTGCTGCCACAACAACAATTGTGAGTACATCTGCTGCTACACAACCAAGTGTGAGTACATCTGCTGCTACACAACCCAGTGTGAGCACATCTGCTGCTACACAACCAAGTGTAAGTACCTCTGCTGTTACACAGCCAAGTGTGAGTACATCTGTGGCTACAACGACAAGTGTTATTACATCTGCTGCTACACAACCAAGTATAAGTACATCTGCTGTTACACAACCAAGTGTAAGTACCTCTGCTGTTACACAGCCAAGTGAAAGTACCTCTGCTGCTACAACGACAAGTGTTAGTACCTCTGCTGCTACACAATCAAGTGTTAGTACCTCTGCTGCTACACAACCAAGTGTGAGTACCTCTGCTGCTACAACGACAAGTGTAAGTACATCTGCTGCTACACAACCAAGTGTAAGTACCTCTGCTGCTACAACGACAAGTGTGAGTACATCTGCTGCTACACAACCAAGTGTGAGTACCTCTGCTGCTACAACGACAAGTGTAAGTACATCTGCTGCTACACAACCAAGT
Organism: Mytilus trossulus; assembly: GCF_036588685.1. Taxonomy (NCBI): domain Eukaryota; kingdom Metazoa; phylum Mollusca; class Bivalvia; order Mytilida; family Mytilidae; genus Mytilus; species Mytilus trossulus. Next base: position 22,348,889 of record NC_086374.1, on the reverse strand, counting down.
GTAAGTACATCTGCTGTTACACAACCAAGTGTGAGTACATCTGCTGCTACACAACCAAGTGTGAGTACCTCTGCTGCTACACAACCAAGTGTTAGTACTTCTGCTGCTACACAGCCAAGTGTTAGTACCTCTGCTGCTACACAACCAAGTGTAAGTACCTCTGCTGCCACAACAACAATTGTGAGTACATCTGCTGCTACACAACCAAGTGTGAGTACATCTGCTGCTACACAACCCAGTGTGAGCACATCTGCTGCTACACAACCAAGTGTGAGTACCTCTGCTAATACACAACCAAGTGTAAGTACCTCTGCTGCTACACAACCAAGCGTAAGTGTAGTGACCGAAACACAAACAACTGCTGGCCCAAAAACTGGATCTACTGCTGGATTTTCTACACCTTCTGAAACAGCTCAACCTACCACTTTAACAACTGGTACAACAACGACTTCCACTACTGTTTCAACGACAAGTACAGGTAAGGCTTCACTTAAGTTCTAGGAAATATGCAGAGTTATGTGATATGATTACGTTTTGGGAAGCGTACTCGACTTCCTACATGATGTATCTATGTTAACTATATATTTCATATATTGTTTGTCAGGGTATAAGGTTAGTCAGTTTGTTAAGAGTACAGGGTTAGTCAGGTTACAGGGTTTGAAGGGTTTACTTGATATAGTTGTCAAGCTAGAATTTAAAGATAAACTCAACACATACATGTTCTACGTTTTGGAATAAATTATTATTATAGTTGGCCAATAACGTGGCTGATCAGAAATAACCATGTTAAGTTGTACTTTAACAAAATAAATTAACTGTCACACTTTAACACTACAAAATATAAATACATTTATCTCAATTATCTGCTAATGATTGTAATCATGTATCTTTACTCATTTAAATGTTATCTTTTGATTATACAAGAGGATATTTCTTTGTTTATTACAGAGTGCGTTAAAGTCATGTTGGATGGAGCCCAACCATCTGATGTCACGGTAGATAGTTCTTCTAATGCTCCAGGGGATCTACCATCAGATTCACAGAAACCAAAGGGATGGAGTCCAGCTAATACAGACCAAAACCCTAAACTAATCTATAAGTTAAACGATGCAGATGATACATCAGAATTGTTCTCAATAACGTTTGATGAAACCAATGTTGAATCTGTAATTGTGAAAATTAAACAAGATACAACTGTAATAGACAGAATACCTGTGAGTATTACGATCATTTATTTAGATTTATTTCGATCGACCATCTTTAGAACGAAATATTATAAGTTATATGGTTCGCTACTGACCCCATACGGATCCAAAGAGGGTTAGTAAAATCCATAGGGGATGAAGCCGGAGGCCGAGTCCCCTATGAATTTTGTTCACCCTCTATGGATCCGTAGGGGGTCAGTAGTTAACCGTATAACGAATTTATCGGACGCTGGAGTTTTTTTTGCGGCGTTTTGTTGAAAAACAAACAATAAAACGCAAAAACATTAATAGCTGACGTTGCCATTAACGCGACATGAACCCCATACGGTCTCATAGGGGGTCACCACGTGACGGCGTTTAACCAATCACAACGTGATAATTCATCTGTGGTCCGTTAATGAACAATGCAGTTTCTGTTAAGAAGTACATTGATTAACCAGCGCATCATAAGAATTCTAAAACAAAAACCTTAAGCAACGAGGTGACGCATAGATGATCATAGGAAATTACTTTCTCTTGCAGGTTGACAACTTTGACAGTCCTATCAGTCTAGGTGGAAAACCTGGAAACATCATCGAATTGATTATTAAACCAGACACTACTGATGAGACACCAACAATTAGTAATGTGGTTATTAAGGCATGTTTCGAAGAGATTGGTAAGTAATTATTGACTTTATGTATTATTTATATATTAATGAACATTTTTGTTACAAAAGAGTGCTTCGTTTCATTATTTTCTTTTTTCGATTGGGATAAGTGTAAATATAACTATTTCCGTTTTGTATAAATTCATACTGATAGTAATTCAGTTTTAGTAGTATATGCTGCTTACTTTAATGGCTATATTTATACATCTTTGAATTGATCAAATTATTTTTTGTCGTGATTCTAGTTCTGCTTGTTTGGAATTGTGTTTTTTTAATGGATTCTAATTGATGGCTCTTTTTTATCAGTTCTTATGAAACACGTTTCGATATTGAATTTCGTTCATAAGTTCTAATATTTTTTTAATCATTTTATCACAGGAACAACTACGGCAATTACTACTACAGCTCCTACCACACCATCGACTCAAACAACTGGAACCAGTGTCGTAACAACTCCAAGTGTTAGTAGTTCTGTATCGACACAACCTAGTACTACCACTATCACTACAACACCATCGTCAACTACAGAAACAACTGTCATAACATCTGAAACTACACCAAGAGTTTCTTCAACAACAACCGTTTTGACAACAACAGGTAATTGCTTTGTCATTTCTAAAAGGACGAAAAGAAAGAGGTGACACAGACAAAGCCTCATGTAAAACAATATTGCATCCAATTTTATACGTTTCTATGTTTTTTTTTATATATTTCATATATTGTTTGTCAGGGAATAATGTTGGTCTGTTTGTCAGAGTACAGGGTTCGTCAGTTAACATGGTTTGTTAGGCTAACTTCATATATAGTTGTCAAGCTAGAACTTATGAAATGTATATATAAAAACAACACATACTTGTTCTACGTTATAGAACAATTCATTATTTTAGAGGGTCAACAACGTGGCTGATCAGATAAAACCCTGTCAAGTTGTACTGTAACAAAACTTTAACAAAATAAATTAACTGTCGAACTTTTACACTACAAACAATTAATATATATATCTCCAGTATCTACATATGATTGAAATCATGTATCTTTACTCATTTAAATGTTGTCTTTTGATTATACACCAGGATATTTTTTTGTTTATTACAGAGTGCGTTAAAGTCATGTTGGATGGTGCACAACCATCTGATGTCACGGTAGACAGTTCTTCTAATGCTCCAGGGGATCTACCATCAGATTCACAGAAACCAAAGGGATGGAGTCCAGCTAATACAGACCAAAACCCTAAACTAATCTATAAGTTAAACGATGCAGATGGTACATCAGAATTGTTCTCCATAACGTTTGATGAAACCAATGTTGAATCTGTAATTGTGAAAATTAAACAGGATGCAACTGTAATAGATAGAATACCTGTAAGTATTATGATCATTTATTTCGACCATTTTTAGAACGAAATATTATTGAACAATGAAGGTTTCTGCTAAGAAGTACTTTGATAAACCAGCGCATCATACGAATTCTCCAACAAAACCCTTAAGCAACGAGATGACGCATAGATGATCATAGGAAATTACTTTATCTTGCAGGTTGACAACTTTGACAGTCCCATCAGTCTAGGTGGAAAACCTGGAAACATCATCGAATTGATTATTAAACCAGACACTACTGATGAGACACCAACAATTAGTAATGTGGTTATTAAGGCATGTTTCGAAGAGATTGGTAAGTAATCATTGACTTTATGTATTATTTATATATTAATGAACATTTTTGTTACAAAAGAGTTTTTCGTTTCATTATTTTCTTTTTCCGAGTAGGATAAGTGGAAATATCACTCTTTCCGTTTTGTATATATTCATATTTCCAGTACTTAGTTTTTAGTATATGCTGTTTACTTTGATGACTGTCTGTAGACATCTTTGAATTGATCAAATATTTGTTGTTTTTGTAATAGTTCTGCTTGATTGGAATTGTCTTTTTTACGTATTCAGAGTGATGACTCCTTTTTGTCAGTTCTTATGAAACCTGTTTCGTCATTGTATTTCTTTTATATGTTCTTATATTTGTTTAATCATTTTTCACAGGAACAACTACTGCTATTACTACAACAGCCCCCACCACACCATCGACACAAACAACTGGAACCAGTGCCATAACCACCCCAAGTGTTAGTATCACTTCAACACCATCGTCAACTACAGAAACAACTGTCACTTCACCAAGTGTTTCTTCAACAACAACCGTTTTGACAACAACAGGTAATTGCTTTGTCATTTAAAAAAGGACAAAAAGACAGAGATGACACAGACAAAGCTGCATGTTAAAAAATATTGCATCCCATCTGATGTGTATCTATGTTTTCTATATATTTCATATATTGTTTGTCAGGGTATAAAGTTGGTCTGTTTGTCAGAGTACAGGGTTTGTCAGTTAACAGGGTTTGTTAGGCTAACTTCATTTATAGTTGTCAAGCTTGAACTGACGAAATGCCAAAGATAAAAACAACACATACATGTCCTACGTTTTGAAATAAATCATTATTATATAGGGTCATCAATGTGTCTGATCAGATAGAACTATGTCAGGTTGTACTTTAACATCACTCTCTAAATATATAGTCATGGTATTTATTTGAACATTAACTTTGTCTTAGAACTTTTTATACAGCTTTTACAACAAAACAGTGAAATATTGAGAAACATTATTTATAGTCTATTGTTATTGTTTGTTTTTATTTCAAGATGAAAAGGACGAAAACAATAGGTAATTTTGAGAATTCATATGGTATTTTTTTTGGCCAAAAAAATCCAATGATCTCAAAGACAATAGTATGAAAAAAAATACTTACAATATGCAAGCAATGAAAGGGAACCTGAAAGCTCTGTGACCAAGTTTACCTTTATAGTATATGGGGTCTATATTTGCAATCTGGATATGCCCGTCTTATATATATTAACTTTGTACTTGTTTGACTTTATTAATAGTTTGATGTGAGCGTAACTGATGAGTCCTATGTAGACGAAATGCGCGTCTGGCGTACTAAATTATAGTCCTGGTACCTTTGATAACTATTATTGTACTTATACAGCCTTGCCTTTTTTTTTTTTTTTTTTTTTATATATTTGGCCTTTACCGTTTCTGCTGAAGGTATATCAAGAATGTGCTGCAGACGCATACACTTAATATATTTCATGTCATTTTGTCTTTTAATAACAAGTTTAAAAATGTTTGGCACACAATCTCAAACTATTCATTGTATTCTGACACTTGTACTGAAGCTCTATAAATACATGGTCTTCAAATGTCAACTTTAATAACGATGGCAGAACATGTCTCCTTACCAAATTGTCTATCATGTAACTGAAATGTTTGTTTAACATTCTATAATTGTCTGTATTCACCATTAGTGTTTGTTGATTCATTCCACTTCTATCAGTTCCATAAGGATTCCACATTTTGAAAACTTTCAATGGTATTTTTTATTTCTTAGTGCCATAAAAATATCTCAATACATAAATGAAAACTTACCATATATTAAAACTTTCGAAAAAGGACATGTCAAAACAAATGTAAAAAACCAAATGAATAATATTTCTTCATATTGTATTTTATCCTCGCAGTAACAATGACACAACACAAAACAACAGCAGTTGGACCAACATCAAGTCCAACAACTCACATCGACCCAGTTACCATGACACCGTTCCCACCACTGCCAACAACTAAGGGTTAGAGCATTTGTTTTTATTGCGCATTTTTCACTCATAAACTAGCATTTTCTGAAAGTACCAACAAGGGACTTCACATAATTGTTAATTGTTTAAAACTCGTAAAATGCACTCATCCTCATTAGAAAACATGAATTGTAACGTGCTTAACATTTAATCAATTTTTTTTCCTGACTGGAAGAAAGTTCCCAATTGATTTTTTTTGTAGTTTGCACAACACTTCACTAGCACGAAAATTACAGTATGATTATGGTAATGACATTTTGAATAGAATTATATCAATATGTTGTCAAAATTGCAATATATATGGTAGTTTCATATCTATCTGATTTATAAATAAACATATTTTATTCAGCCAAAATTGATATACTTAGTAAATATTAGTTTTGTACAAATTGCAGTTTTTCTTCACATCTAATTGAAAAGAAAAATTAAATAATAAACTCGTTTCTGTAGTTGGTATTCCTAAAACTATTTTGTGTGTTATTATCCAAAAATGATGGCGTTACTTGTTAAAAAACTAAAATGTTAAATAGAGTAACAATTTTATGTTGAATCAGGAATTCGCTAACACTAAACTATTAAAAAGTAGTTAGATAAATCATAACTGCTCGTGATAAGTCGTCCGATGTGTTTGAGCTTTTGTTACTTGTTTAGGACTTTCCGTTTTAAATTTCATAACAACATATCTCTATTCATACGATTGCAATTTAGTTATTGATTGATATTTTTTCTACATGTCTAAAATTCATTGAATAAAACGTTCATTTACCTGAAAGAAAATTTGACGAAACTTCTTAGTTTCTACAAATGTGCTGACATTACCGCCTGTCACGCTAGGTCGATTCTAACAATGCTGCTAATCAACACATCGTAAACGTAAATGTAAATTGATCTAATTTGGATTTATGACAAAAATGTTCAAGACTATTTTCTTTTTTTTCAGAACCTACAACGCAGATTATAACATCACCAAAGACAACAACTGTTGTATCCACTACAACAGGTTTGTAAAAAAAATAATATACATTCAACTATCGTACGGCTATATATATACTGTTTGCAGTGCTTGATTTTTAAATGCGTTACCAACAACGAAAGTAGTTCTAGTAACTACTCGAATACATCCGCCATTCCTCCGCAACCCTTCAAAAGTTGTCTTTGGATGATTTTCTGAAAACTATTTTTGAATAGCAAGTAAAGGGATAAAAATCTTTAAGTTTGATAAGTAGTAAGCTAATACATAACTGCAAGTGAGCACTGAGGAAACTTGATATTGATGGCAAATCTTTATGACTTCTAATCCTTTCTAGTTCCCAGACGATTTAGGACTCGAGATAAAATATACCGCATTTTGTTCTTGTTGAAGAGGAAGATTATCTATTCAATAGTGTTTTTTGGAACATTTCTCATTGCAAATTTTGACAAAAACATTAATAAACTGACCCTTTACGATTTCGTGGTTGATGAACATATAAACACATTTATGAGAAAAAATTCATTCTATGTACAAATTATAAATATTATACCGCTTTCAGAGTGTATGAAGACAACCCTGGATGAACTTACTCCAACAATGTTAACAGTTACTACCGACGATTCTGCCAATGGATTTAACCCAGAAGACATATTGTTATCCTCTGGATGGATTGCCGATGGTAGAAACCCTGTAATTGTTTTGAAACTGAATGATGAGGACGACAGTCCAAAGATTTACCAAGTTAGCATGACTGTCACAAATGTCAAACAGATAGAAGCTGAATTAAAGAATGTTGACGGAGTATCAGTAGCAACTGTAACAGTAAGTCTTTTAATATTATTAAAACATAAATACAGAAAAATCAATCTCAATATGATGATAAGAAAATAAAGTATTGACAATAAGACAAAATAAAGCACCCATAAAACACCTATGGTTGAGTTTGGGAACAGTTTTCGTGTTTTGTTTATTAACCTTAATGCCATCAGAATAATAATATAACACAGGTATCTGTTCTGTAATATATAACGAGAACACAAAGCATTTTCTGGTTGTAAGATAACACATATATCCAAACTTTTTGTTTAATCATTATGCTTTTTATTTATAAGTCATATTTAATAGAAGGAAATTAAGCCTTTTATGGGTTACTTTTGATAAATCCCTACATACTTTTTGGATAAACTGATATGGTTAAATGAATCAATTATAAAGAAATGTATATGATCCCTACATATTTGTTTTTTCACTCTGGAAAAAAAACTGAGCAATAACACACACCTTATCCTATAACATATTTTCACAGGAAAATCCAACATCTACTAACGAAGAAACAGTTGTTTTAACTTTCGATGGTGAAACCGGCACAGAAATTGTTATAAAACTTGTATCGCCCCTAAGAGGAGAACCACCTATAGTGTCCGATACAGAAGTTGAGGCTTGCATTCATCCAAAAGGTAAAATAAAAACCCTTATCTTCGTTATTGCTGTAATTTAACTGTAAAATATAATCAATTACTTAGAAAATGTATTTGTCAGTAAATATGCGATTTTTAACTAATAGTGGTGCAAACAGTTTCTAAATAGATGGCTCGGGTCGTTAGGTGGCTGTAAAAAGTGCAACTACGGTTTTACAAAAGTAATCATTTGAATTAAAAATATTTGATCAGACAATAACTGGTGTAGTAGCAACTATTGCACAGAACATATATTGATACTCAAATATTGTTGTACTTTTGTAGATTAAAATTATTCTTGTAACATTTAAAGGTTATCCATAAGTCCTTTGGGCACAACAGACGCAGATTTTCAACTTCTATAAAAGCTGCATGTAAACAAATTTGAAATATTTGATGTTTCCTTTTATTGTAATGACCCTTATTAGTATTTATTGGAATATAATGAATTTTTTGGGTTAACTATGACATAGAAGCCAGAGCATTACATGCAAAACAAACATATAGATTTTAAATAAATTGCAACTGTTATAATAATGATACTGATAGAGTACATCTGTTTAAAACGATTAATGCATATTTAAAATTATCAGAGATTACCTGGATCTTAATTGTTTTAACGAAGAAACACAAAACGCTCAATCTTCACAATAAAAATGAATCATTTTACTGATAATTTTTAGAGATTACAACTGTCATCTCAACGACGCCAGGTTCAACAACTTTGGTATCGACAACAACAGGTTTGTAAAATAATTAGAATATGATTCTATTTTTGCCATGTTATATTATCTTATCAGTTCACACTCTGTTAAACAAAACAAAGTGAATCCTTATTTTTACATACTGCAAATTCTTTATGACATTATAATAATAAAAATATGCAGTAATAACGATGATAAAAACAACAGAAATCCCTACAAACACAAATTTCGGAATCGATTATGACGTGAAAATAATAAAATGTATAATTTTTCGAATTAATATATGTTGTTCCTTTCACTAATGTCTCTTGTTTTGATTTTTAGTTTATGGTAGTTATGAATACGTAATTTAAATAGTATGTGGTTTTAAATGACGTGTTGTATGTCAAATTGTATTGGTTTTAATATACAGCCGAAATCATATTAATCATATTGATGGGGTTCGTGTTGCTTAGTCTTTAGTTTTTTATGTTGTGCTTTGTGTGCTATTGTTTGTCTGTTTGTCTTTTGTTTCCTTTTTAGCCATGGCCTAGTCAGGTTTTTTTTCGATCTGTGAGATTGACTGTCCCTCTGTTATCTTTCGCCCAATCTTTAATAATGCACAATAAACTTGATATTGATACTTAATTAACTTTCCAGAGTGTATGAAGACCACTTTAGATGAACTTACTCCAACAATGTTGACAGTTGATACCGACGATTCTGCCAATGGATTTAACCCAGATGATATATTGGGAACCAATGGATGGATTGCCGATGGTAGAAACCCTGTAATTGTTTTAAAACTGAATGACGAGGACGACAGTCCAAAGATTTACCAAGTTAGCATGACTGTCACAAATGTACGAAGGATAGAAGCTGAACTAAAGAACGTAGAAGGAATATCAGTGACAACTGTGACGGTATGTCGTAAACATAAAATCGATTAAACACAAATATTGTATCTTCTGCTGATTTGTTAATGTTATTTAAAACTATTTGATCTAGGCATGGAATAGCTTTAGAAAAGTTAACAAAACCGACACGAAAAAAATTAAATTAAAATAAGGACAAACAATTTTCTTTATTGCATTGCGTTGTCTTTATACATGTATATTGTTTTGAAAACATGTACCAATTAATCATTTCTTTGACGAGATAATACCATATTATTTGTTTAGTAAATATGTCAACCATTGAATACTGTTTCGTCAAATTAACAATTATAAAGTAAAGCAGGAAATAGGAAAGAGGTCGAATATTCCAGATGCGTCTACGCACATTATGGAACAGGAAGGATGTCAAATTGTCAAACACAAAGACTAAAATTTCAAGGCTTAATCTGTTATCATTATTTTCGCCATTATATTACAGAATTACAGACAATTTGTAAGGACTATCTCAACGTAAAATTTCATAGAAAAGCCTTAGATTCACAGTATATCAGCAATTATAGTTTAACCGTATATCAACAATTATAGTTTAACCGAATTTCTGTGAGCATGTACATTCTACATTATATTAATTCGGACATAGTCAAACAAAAATGCTTGAAACCAAAATATAAGATATTTGCGAGCATCAAAACCATGTGGTCGAGAACGCTGTCAAAGGTGCACTTGAATAAAAGGGGTGCAACCCTATTTTTATTACAAATGCTTATTAAACCAGCGACATTTTATAAGATATTTCATTTTGTATAAAAAAATGTATTTCATATTTTGGCCTCTATATTTTATTGCAGAAAAATCCAGAATCAACCGGAGAAGAACCAGTAGTTTTAAGTTTCAATGGTGTTATTGGTACAGAAATTGTAATTAAACTGGTGTCACCACTACGAGCTGAACCACCTATTGTTTCTGATACAGAAGTAATTGCTTGTATTCATCCAAAAGGTAAGCAAAAACATACTATAGATATAGAGAAGTTAAAGAAAAAATGCTTTCTTTGAACATACATATGAATATAAAATACTGCCAATTGACATGGGTTAAATCATATCTGGAGATGGAAATGAAGAATATTTTGGGTCGTGCTTTTTTGATAAAGCAAATATCGTTATTTTCTCACATCGTACTTATCCCAACTTTTCGTGAGTAAAATCATCATTTTCATTCAATGAGTAACAGTTTTTGAAAAAGATATCATAAATGTAAAGCAGACAACATGGCTATCAAAATGCTCCACATGCCGATTTCAAATGCTCTTATTTATTTTCTTCGACATCATAAGGAATAACTTATTTATAGCTCCGTTGCTCTCTATGTTAAGTGGTAGTTATTTCATGTCAAAATATCCCTTATCTTTAAAGCATATCGGAATGCACTGCGTCCGGATACCCTTGGTCTGAACAAGAGGGCAAATATGCTGTACTTTCTAACTTTCATAAAAAAAAATATACAAAAAAACGTTTAATTAGGATTTTACAGTGATCACAAGTTTTTTAAGCTTTCATTTGATACCAAATTTTTCACAAACACTTTACTTATTGATATTATAACAGCTATGCGTAGGAATTATAATATTTGAAATATGTTCTTCTGTCGTTACAAATGAATTTTATGGATGTGATTATTTCAGTTACCAATATTTATGTTTTGCTTTGTTCATTTGACTTTGAAAAACAAGTTTTAACGAATATAAATTTAAAAAGAAGAAATGAAATTATTTATTTTTTAGTTTCAAATAAGTTGCTAAATTGTGTTCATTCTCCTCAAGGTGTCTTGCAAAATATTTGAGTAACACATTACACATATAATTAAATGGTGGGATTAAATATTCAATAAAAGAAAGACATAGTGCAATTGTTTTTTTCAGAGATTACAACAGTCGTCATACCTACTCTATCAACTACACACATCTTACCTCCTACAACATCAACAACTTTGGCACCAACAACAACTGGTATGTGAAAGTTAAATCACATGCTACCAATATCAAATTGTTAAAATGAGTAATTAACAATAGAATTCTTGAGGACTGAAAAAGTTTTTTTTTAAATAAAGGTTGTACTTTTTTCAAATGAAAAGAGTGACACAATATTTTGAACATTGAAAATTTGTGAATGACATCTTTCACTATAATTGACGAAATAAAAAAAAAATCCGTCAACTGCAATCGACTGGTACAGGGATGTGAAGGCGGATTTTAACCAAAATGTAGTTCTTTAATTTTAGGTTATTTGTTGTCTATTTTGTTTATTAAATGGATATGTCGTTTTGCAATAAGACTACAAAATCAAATTCAAATCAACAACAAAAAAAACAGTATGTTCTTATAAAAGGAATTATTTGATAAAAAAATACATAAAAGGATAATGTTGAACTTAGATTTGCGTAAATAGGTTGGTAATAGAAAGTTCTCTACGGAAGGTATTCACAAAAACACTCTGTTTAGGAAAAATAATTTCAATTGGATAATTAAAGATGTTTGAAAGACAGTGATTTCTTTTTCAAAACAATTTGATCAAACTTGGTTGCCCAAACAGAATTTTGTTAAAGTTAACATACGAAAAAAGTGTCTATAACATATATGCATCGCTTGATGATACAGTTGAGAATATAAATGGGGAATGATAATTATAGTATAAGTTCAAATTTATATTAATAGCTATCATGGAGTGTCCTGTAGATACCGTATCTGAACCAGTAGATGTTGAAAATGTTATTACATCATCTAATCCAACTGATGCAGATCAAGTTCTTGAACCTGAAGGATGGACTCCAGCACCTGATGATGATACTCCAACCGTTGTATTGACATGGGAGGAACCGGCATCAATTATGGATGTAATCGTAGTAACAGAAGAGGTTGACACTGTCCGAATCATTGTTTACAATGACGATGAAGTTGTTTTTGATGAGCCTATCAAGGTATGATATATCCAAAGATGTATTAGTTAAAACAGAAAATGTGGTATGATTGCCAATGAGACAACCAATGGTGAAGAAATGCAAATCGTTTCATTTTGTAAATCTGATTAAGAAAGGGATTTTTGAAATTGTAGTTGAAAAATCAAATGTTCTCTCACATATTCACTATTTTTTTTATTTTTTTTATCAAAAATGGAATGACCTACTAGTTATTGTCTGGTTTTGTTTTTCTTTGTGCAATATCATAGTTAAATGATAGAAGGGAAGCGTAAGTGTAAAGTTGCACAAGTTAATATCACTGTGTTTGTTAATTTGGTAAAACAAAATGACACGTAGATGGCAGTACGCAGTGACACCGAAATTTTATTTTCATGTCATTTTCTAGTCTGAAATAACATATAAGTTGAAATATGTAGTTTTGTCTATAAAAAGAACACTCCAAAGCGTTTCATTATAGACATATGTCTGACGATTTCATATAGACATAGACAAAGATATACCAGACTTCTAATATTGTTCGCCTGGCACGCGTTTCATCTGCAAAACACCCAATAGAGACGCTCTAATTACATATCTTAAAATGCCAACCATAGGGGAAAGTTAAAGAGTATTCATGACAAAAATTTCAGAACGATATTTCCAAAAACATCTAATGTTATTGTTTTTTGCGTGAAAAATCCTTTCACTTCTTTGTATGTATGTACAACAACTCGTTAATATTAACTCCATTGTTACATGTACTTAGTTTTTTATCAATTAATATGTGTCAAAACCATGAACTGTTGTAACTTTAAAAAAAAATGATATTAAACGCACTGTTCAATCAACATATGAGATATGGTATCTTCTGAATTACAAGGTGCATTTGTTGTTAAACAGGTTCAACCAGATGACCCTACAGTAGAGGTCACTTTACCAAATATAAAGAAGGACATTGTTCCTGGTAACAAGATTAAATTGATAATTACACCTGTGTCGGATGTTGCAACGCCTGTTGTGAAGGATGTGCAAGTGAAAATCTGTAGGAAAGGTAACTGTTTGTAATTTTTTGAAAAACAATTTATTTAATTTCGATAAAGATAGGATGACACTAACTTACAACTCCTTATCTTATCAAATAACGTGAATTTCTCCTCTAAGGTTCGAAAACAGGAGTTCATACTTTTCTCTTTACTAAGTTAATATGCATGAATGACTGCAGGTTTAAAATCGCATTTTCTTCATTCAACATATGAGTACGTAACTAGACATATCCTCCTCCAATTCCAAATTCAAATATGCTGCATTTAATTATTACGAAACAACATTCCAAAAATATGAAAGGTGTGATACAGATTTTATGTCACTTGAAGTGCAGAAAGTTTTATAACATATTTATAAACAACAGTCAAACAAGAAGTCAACAAAAGTCAACTGTCACTAAATAAAAAAGTTTAAAAAAAATATAAATACTAAACTCAGAGGAAAAATTCCCTAATCAAATAGTAAAATCAAAAGCTCAAACATAACAATTTACGCAGGTTATGAATATGTGCTATATATGAGTCTGCAATTATACAGTTTTGTAGATGTGAACTCTTGTGAACAGTAAGGTGTTAGTGCTACTTTGTCTATTTTTCCTTTAATTATTTGAGTGACAATTTTTCAAGAGATGCTGCTTAATTAAGATTGAAAATCATCACTAAATAGGCAGGACGTCTCTCAATGATATTGAAGCTGAAACATCAGCTCGCTTTTAGAAATCATATATGATCCTTGATTATACAGCAGAACGAATAAAGAATTATCTCTGCTGGCATTGATTATCACGTTGAAGATTTGCGATTCCTGGATGACTTTTATCATCTCGTCTTATTTTAGAATCACTGCAAACAATATGTTAACTGTAGAACAATAAATTGCTGTAAATGTGTTTTTTTCTGATCCCGCATACTTTTGTATGTTGATGCAACAATCATATCAATATCTTTTACAGAGGTTACGACAGTCGTCACTTCAATCACAGCAGCAACAACTTTGTTATCAACAACTACAGGTAAAGTAGAGTACCAAGTAGAACGAACTGCGTTACACATGTAGAAATATAAAATAAAAAGTCGAGTAAAATGTAATAGATTTATTTAGCAAACTCTATAAGAAGTAAGGCGAATATTTAATAGGAGCAAAAAACAGAAGCAGAAAAATAACAATCCCATCCCCAAAAATGACAAAGAAAAAACAGTAACATTTAAAAAAATTCGTAATGTTGGGCATATTTGCAAATAAACACCAAAAAAACACAAAAACATTGCAAATAAGATAGCAAAAAATCATATGCCGAAAACATAATCAAAATACTTATATGTAATATTTGCCTGTAATATGATGTTGTTAACGGAAAAGGACTTCCTGCTTCACTACTGTCATTTGTCCGTTGAAAGTTGGTACCAGTAAAGTTGTTGTCGTAATCTTTAGAACGAGTATGGACTACGAAAAGTTATACATATCATCTCTCTCACTCAGATATACCATCAATAGATTATGAAGTCGTTCAGCTTGGATTGAAAATGTTTTTATAGCATACATACTTGTTTTATACATCGTCAAATGCAACTATCACCGATTTCTTTCAAAAAATTAGCAACTAGTGTAGCAGTTCTATCGAATACGGCACTTGCATTACTTTCTGGTTTAACTTTTTGTTTGTGTGTGTTCTTGAACCTTAATTTCCCTAGTGTTCATGTGTTTTTTTTAAATATCATTTATGTGTTCCTCTTTTATTGAATTTTCTGAGTTTTTATCCAAATTCACCCCCCCCCCCCCCCCTCATTCGCCGTACTATAATTATTCTCTTGAACTATTGCACATATAAACTTTAACCCTGAACATGTTTTTTTTATTTTTAAACAGAGTGTATGAAGACCGCTTTAGATGAACTTACTCCAACAATGTTAGCAGTAACTACCGATGATTCTGCCAATGGATTTAACCCAGAAGACATACTGCGAACCACTGGATGGATTGCCAATGCTAGAAACCCTGTAGTTGTTCTGAAACTAAATGACGACGACGACAGTCCAAAGGTTTACCAAGTTAGCATGACTGTCACTAATGTCAAGCAGATAGAAGCTGAATTAAAGAATGTTGAAGGAGTAACAGTGACAACTGTAACAGTAAGTCTTGAATATGCAGATATAGCAAACTTGCAATTCATTAAGCATAGAAGCGGTATTAACCGTTGTCTTGAAGTTTAAAAATAACTGCATGCCATCATTAAAAAAAGTAATAATTTGCTGTTTTGGGAAAGCCACAATACTATAGCGTTACATAAATGTCCGGAACAAAAGCACTGACAAATTATAAGAAAAAATATATGCTCTTTATCTTTGACATGGTAATATATTGTTGGTCCTGAAATCTTATGTGTATAATTGCTTTATTGCGTCGTTTGCATCACAAACGGGGCACATACTAATATGTATTCTTTTAATGTTTTAAACATTCAAGTATTTGACCATAAATATATTTTTTTCTAGATCGAATTGTTTGGGTTTTTTAAAGAGATTTGAGAATTCAAAACTTCATAGTATGGGAGAATGGTATATAGGTAATGCGGCGCGGATTCATTTATTCAAATAATTTGTAAATCTGATTTATCCATACTATTACAGAAAATGCCAAAATCAACAGGACAAGAACCAGTAGTTTTAAGTTTCAATGGTGCTATTGGTACAGAAATTGTAATTAAACTGGTGTCACCACTAAGAGGTGAACCACCAATTGTTTCTGATACAGAAGTAATTGCATGTATTCATCCAAAAGGTACGTAATGTCATATTGTAAATATGTGTATTAAACAAAGCAAAAAAATCTTGTATTTAGACACATACATGAATATAATATACTTCCAATTGACATTGTAAAATTCATATCTGAAGCACTTCATTGATATATCAAATATCGACATGATCACCAGTCAACAAGTATTCATGTAGTACTTAAGCTTTTAATAATTCCCTTTTGATATAGTTACAGCTATGCGTAATTTACTTGCTTCTTGTATGTTACGTCTGGCTAAGCCGAATTAGTGTTTCATTACCAAGACAAAAAGTCATTACAATATTAGTTTTCGAATGATTCACTTTCTGGATGTCGATAAAGACAGTTATATGTTTTATTATGAATGTACATATTTCAGATAACAATTTTTGGGTTTTGCTTGGTGCATTTGAAAAAAAAAACTTTTACGAATATGAATTAAAATAAAGTGAATGTAACCGTTTATTTTGTACCTTCAAATAAATTGCTACATTAAGTGAATTGTCCTGAACTATCATTTCTTGCAAGATATTTAAGTAACACAGTACCCATATATTTTAATGGTTGAATTGAGTATTTAATTAAAAGAAAGAAATAATGCAATTGTGCTTTGTAGAGATTACAACAGTCATTCTGCCGTCTACATCAACAACAACTTTGGTACCAACAACGACAGGTATGTTAAAGTGAAATTACTAGCTACAAATATAAACTAATAAAAAATGAGAAATAAAAAATGAATTCAATAGTATCAAAAATATTTAAGGACCTGATATAGCTTGATGTTCGTTGTGAGCTACTTTTTTAAATAGTGATTCGAATGGAGGGTTGTTTCATTGGCACCCACACCACATCTTTCTATATCTAATAAGTTTTGTTGAAGAAAAAGTATGTCGATTAAATAATTGAAAATGTTTAAACGACATTGATCTCTTTATCCCCTTTTTCAAAACAAGTTGAACGAAATTGAATCCCTCCAAACAGAATTGTTTTAATACAAACATATAAATATATAACGAATATGCATACAATTGATTATAGTAATAATATAAGTTTCTATTCATATTTGAAGCTATCATGGAGTGTCCAGTAGATACGGTATCTGAACCAGTAGTTGTTGAAAAAGTGATTACATCATCTAATCCAACTGAGGCAGATCAAGTTCTTGAACCTGAAGGATGGACTCCAGCACCTGATGATGATACTCCAACCGTTGTATTGACATGGGATGAACCGGAATCAATTATGGATGTAATTGTTGTAACAGAAAATGTTGACACTGTCCGAATCATTGTTTACAATGACGATGAAGTTGTTTTTGATGAGCCTATCAAGGTATGATATATCCAATGAGTAGCTAAATTTAAGAAAGAAGATGTGGTATGATTGCCAATAAGATAACTTAGGGTGAAGAAACGCCAATAGTTTTATGTTGTAAATTTAATAAAGAAGGGATTTGCGAAATTGTAGTTGAAAAATCTAATTTTTTCTCACATGTTCACTTAATTTTTATGAGAAATGTAATGAGCAACTAGTAATTCTCTGGTTCTGTTTTTCTTTGTACAAAATTTTAGTTAAATGATAGAAAGAAAACGTTAGTGTAAACTTGTAAAAAGTTTAAATTACTGTGTTTGTTAATTTGGTAATAAAAAATGACACGTAGGTGGCAGTTCACAGTGACACCGAAATCTGATTTATTTTTATGTTATTTTCTAGTCTATAGAAAGTACACTTCAACGCGTTTCATCATAGACATATGTCCTCCGATTTCATATAGTGATTTATCCCTGTGTATGACACCCATATTAAGATCATCTTACCAAAGATTTACCAGACACGCGTTTCGTCTGCAAAATATTCACCAGAGACACTATCAAATATGTTAAAAGGCTAACCATAGGAGGAAATTGAAGAGCATTAATGACAAAATTTTCTGGACTATGTGTTTCCAAAATATCTAATGTTACCGTTTCTTGCGGTGAAAAATTCTGTGCATTTTGATCTATTCAAAGTTTTATGTCACACTTTTTGTATGTATGAACAGCAAATGTGTATTAAATTTTACCTTCATTGTTGCATGTACTTAATATTTTTATCCATTAATATGTGTCAAAACCATGAAATTGTGGAGCTTTTTAAATTTTGCAATTTCAATCAACATATGATATATCGTATCATTTCATGATGCACTTATTGCTAAACAGGTTCAACCAGATGATCAGACAGTAGATGTCACTTTACCAAATATCAAGAAGGACGTTGTTCCTGGTAACAAGATTAAATTTATAATTACACCTTTGTCGGATGTTGCAACGCCTGTTGTGAAAGACGTGAAAGTTAAAATCTGTAGGAAAGGTAAGTTTGTTTAGATTTGTAAATGATTAGTTAATTTTGATAAAGCTAAGATAGCACTTAATTACAACGCTTACTCCAATGAAATTACGAGAATTTCTCATCTAAGCTTTGAAGTCAGAGGTTCATACTTTTCCGTTTACCAAGTATCTTTGCATGGATGACTACAAAGGTTAAATTTCATTTTTCTTGTAATCAACATATGATTACATAATAAGGCATATCTACCCCAAATTCCGAATTCACATATCGTGCATTGGCGTATTGAAATTTTGAACTTGTTGCCTTTTGTTGGCTGTTGTTCGTGTGTTTCTTTGTCAATTGTGTTCTCTAATTCATTTATATTGTGGTCCTGTAGTGTTGTATTGTCATTTTGATGTTATATTTCACAAGGCCATAAAAGAGGAAGGTTTGGCGTGCCACAAAACCAGGTTCAACCCACCATTTTTTCTTTTAAAAATGTCCTGTACCAAGTCAGGAATATGGCCATTGATATATTATTGTTCGTTTCTGTGTGTATTACATTTAAACGTTTCGTCGTTTGTTTTCTCAGTTTTTTTACAGCGATATACTACTGTTGCCTTTATTGATTCATTTCGAAACAACATTGTACGAATATGAAAGATGTGATACAGATTTTCTGTAACTCGAAGTGCAGAAAGATTTATAACATATTTATAAACACCAGTTAAACAAATAGTCTACAAATATCAACTGTCACTAAATAAAATAAGTGAAATCACAAAAATACTAGTACTATACTCCGAGGAAAATTCAAAAAGAAAAGCCCTAATCAAATGGCAAAATCAAAAGCTCAAACACTAAATGTTTACTAAAGCTTATGAATATGTGCTATATATGAGTGTACAATAATTCAGTTGTGTAGATATGACCCCTTGTAATTAGTTTGACATTATTATTCCTTTGTGTTTTTTTCCTTTTATAATTGGAGTGACAATTATTCATTCGATGCTACCTGATTGAGATTGAAAATAATCACTAGAAAGAAAGGGCATATCTCAATGATATTGTAAATGAAATATCATCTTGTTTTTAAAATCATATATTATCCTCAATAATACAGTAGAACTAGTAAAAAATGATCTCTGCTGGCATTGTTTATCATGTTGAAGATCTGCATTCCCGTTGATTATTTTTATGATCGTTTTATTTGATAATAATTGCAAACAATTTTTTTTAAAAGGCTGCATTACATTACAACTGTAGAACAATACATTGCTGTAAATGTGGGTTTTTCTGATCCCAATTACTTGTGTGTTTAGATGCAATATCATATTAATATCTTTTACAGAGATTACGACAGTCGTCACGTCTACTACATCATCAACAACTTTGTTATCAACAACTACAGGTAAAGTAAAGTACCAAGTAGAACGAACCACGTTACACATGTAGAAATATAAAATAAGCAGTCGAATAAAATGTAATAGATTTATTTAGTAAACTCTACACGAAGTGAGTCGAATATTTAATAGGAGCAACAAACAGAAGCAGAAAAATAACAACACCATCTCCCAAAAATGACGAAGAATAAACAGTAAAACATTTTAAAAAATCGTAATATTTGGCATATTGGTTAATAAACACATAAAAACACAAAAGCATTGTCAAATAAGATAGCAGAAAATCATAGTCCGAAAACATAATCAAACTTAACACTTACTCCTTAAAACTAATATTTGGTAGTATTATGCCGCTATTAACGGACCAAGGCTTCCTGCTTCACTACTGGCATTTACTAAATTGTCCATTGAAATTTGGAACCAGTCATGTGTTCTCGTAATCGACAATTTTAGGATGAGTATGGGCTACGAAATGTGGTATATATCATCTCTCTCACTTGGAAATACCATCAATAAATTATGAAGTCGTTCAACTTGGCACAACGTCTTGGAATTTTGGAACCTCATTGCTCTTCAACTTTGTACTAGTTTGGTTTTAAAAATATTTGGATATGAGCGTCCCTGATGAGGCTTTTGTAGACGAAACGTGCGTCTGGTTTACCTAATTATAATCCTGGTACCCTTGATAACTATCAACTTGGATTGGAAATGTTTTTATAACCTACATACTTATTTTACACCGATTTCTTTCAAAAGTTTGCCACTAGTGTAGCAGTTTCTTCTATCGAATACGACACTTAAATTACTTTCTGGTTTAATTTGAATAACTTTCTGGTTTAACTATTGGTCTGTCAGTGTGCTTGAACCCTTATTTCTCCAATGTTTATGTGTTTTTTAAAAATAGTATTTATGTGTTCCTCTTTTATAGAACTTGCTGAGTGTCATCGAAATTAATCCCCCTCATTCGCCGTACTATTATTATTCTCTTGAACTATTGCACACATAAACTTTAACCCTGAACATGTTTTTAATCATTAAACAGAGTGTATGAAGACCGCTTTAGATGAACTTACTCCAACAATGTTAGCAGTAACTACCGATGATTCTGCCAATGGATTTAACCCAGAAGACATACTGCGAACCACTGGATGGATTGCCGATGCTAGAAACCCTGTAGTTGTTCTGAAACTAAATGACGACGACGACAGTCCAAAGGTTTACCAAGTTAGCATGACTGTCACCAATGTCAAACAGATAGAAGCTGAATTAAAGAATGTTGAAGGAGTAACAGTGACAACTGTAACAGTAAGTCTTTAATCTGCACATATAGCAAACTTGCAATTCATGTAATAGTTATACACCGAGGGAAAGGTATGCCGTAGGGGTTTCTTATCCAGACATGCCGTATCCCGAGGTGTATAACTAACTTACACCACATTTTAAACTCTATATTGTTAAATTGATTATCAAATGAAAAAAAACCGATAGCGTATATTTTATTGACAATATCAAACCATCATTTATAAGATTTTTTTGTTATTACATGAAAACCCACTAGTAACCTTTTTTGGTTATCTTCGTTCACATTTTGACAAGTGAGTATGTTTTACCAATGTCAAGGTTGTTTTGCATATTCCAAATAAATCCTTTGGTTGATATGGATCAGCAGGTCAAGGTTGACCGTATCGTGTATTCATATTAAAAACAAAAAATACGTCATGCTCCTTGTATGCAGTTGTCAATATGGAAGGGTATGAGACGGACGACATTTCTTAGCAAGCGTTGGATTTGGTAGATGAGACTAATTTAAAAGATAAAGGCAATATTATAACCCAAAGAACTTACCTGTATCAGTTTAATAAAGGTAATCATAACTATATTTTCTATCTTACGGTTTTATGGGGGGAAAAGCCCCCCTCTTCTCGAGAATGAATAAACATTCATATTCGGACCTACAAAGGGATAAGTGTGTCTGCAAAAGAAACCCGACTTCCAGGCACGCTCAGTATACAAAGTTACAGATTTAATATTTCGTAACTTTTTCTTTTGCGAGGGGCTGATCCAGCTGGGGTTCCCAACTCAAAAGAAAGGGGTGGGGGTTCAAATAAGTCAAATACATTGATCTTTTAAATCTGGTCCCACCCGCGAAACTACTACCCCGGAACGGCCACTTGATAACGGGGGGGGGGGGGCGAGAGTTAGAATCCCCCCTTTTTTATAATAGAAACATATGACTGGGATAAAAAAATATTACTTTCTGCAAAGGAATGATTGAAGGATTTTTTTTATTTAAAATAAATGCTTATTTTTTTTTTCGCTAATGGAATTTCCTTAAATGGTTTTTTTTTTTGATATCTTGAAACAATTTGTAGTGAACACTGTTAGTAATTTCTTGTGTTCATGCTATTTAAAGAATAATCAATTTCTATTGTTACGGATAACAATGGACTTTATTTGCGGGATGTAGAAGCAGGGGTTTCCAGAAACCCCGCTTGTCACAGCCTGTGGTCAAAATCCATTGTTATTCATAACAATAGATCTATTCAATTTACACGTGTTTCAAAAATAGAAACTTTGAAGTATAACAATAGAGCTGGGGTGTAATAATCATAGAAACGATATTAACCGTTGCTTTGAAATTTGAAAATACTTGCATGACACTACCAAAAATAGAAATAGATTGCTGTTTGAGAAAGCCACATTACTCTAGCGTCACATAAATATACGGGACAAAAGCACCGATATACCGTTTAAACAAATTATAAGAAAAATATATGCTCTATATCTTTGACATGGTAATATGTTGTTGGTCCTCAAATCCTATGTGTATATTTGCTTTATTGCTTCGTTTGCAATACAAATAAATGCCAACGGGCACATGCTAACATTATTTTGTCTGATGAGTTAAGCCTTTTCTAACTGATTTTTATAGTTCGTTCTTATGTTGTACTGTTATAACACTGTCCCAGGTTAGGGGATGGTTGGGATCCCGCTTACATGTTTAACCCCGCCACATTATGTATGTGCCTGTCCCAAGTTAGGAGCCTGTAATTCAGTGGTTGTCGTTTGTTTATGTGTAACATATTTGTTTCTCGTTCATTTTTTTTATATAAATAAGGCCATAAGTTTTCTCGTTTGAATTGTTTAACATTGTCTTAAAGAGGCCTTTTATAGCTGGCTATGCGGTATGGGCTTTGCTCATTGTTGAAGGGCGTTCGGTGACCTATAGGTGTTAATGTCTGTGTCATGTTGGTCTCTTGTGGACAGTTGTTTAATTGGCATTCATACCACGTCTTCTTTTTTATGACATGTATTTTTATCGATTTTATTATTGTTTTAACCATTTTAAATATTTGACCGTTAATATTTTTCGTTTCTAGATCGATTTTCTGGTTTGTGATAGTAAAGGGGGAACGGCGTGAATTCATTTATTCAAAATGTGTGTAAATCTCTCAACACTTGATCTTTGACATATTATTTTAGAAAATGCCAAAATCAACAGGACAAGAACCAGTAGTTTTAAGTTTCAATGGTGTTATTGGTACAGAAATTATAATTAAACTGGTGTCACCACTAAGAGCTGAACCACCTATTGTTTCTGATACAGAAGTTATTGCATGTATTCATCCAAAAGGTACGTTATGGTCTGATATAGATATGTTGGATAAACAAAATAACAGAAGCTTGTATTTGGACACCCACAGGAATATAACATACTTCCGATTGACATGGTTCAATTCATATATTGAGCACTTCATGGATATATCAAGTATCTTCATGATCACAAGTCATTAAGCATTCATTTAATAATAATTTCATTAGATGTATGTTTCATTATATTACGATATTCTGACTGGCTACTCTGCAATCTCGCGTTATTCCTTAAACAATTTCATTACACAATAAAATTTATCATTCATGATCACACAAGGTCCCGCAATAAAGTGCACAGGTAAATTAAATAAGAAACTTGATAAAAATCGTGTTTTCATGATCATAGCTAAAAAAGTAATTATAAGTATTGAATGCTTCATTTTGTAACTTCGTGGTGTTGTAAAAGCGTTGACCGTGTGCACATTTTTAAAATGAAGAACTTGCGCGCTTTATACAAAATGTACATCGGTCAATGCTTTTACACCCCAATGAAGTTACAAAAAGAAGCATTCAATTCTTAACTAAACCTTTCTAAAATTCTTTTTTCATAAAGTTACAGCTATGTTACTTGCTTCTTGTATGTCACTTCTGAATAGGCCGAGATATTGGTTCATAACCAAGACAAAAGTCATTGCAATATTTGTTTTCGAATGATATATTTTCTGCATTACGATTGAGACACTTATATGTTTTATCATGAATGGACATATTTCCGAAAAAAATAGTTTGCTTTTGTTTGGTGCATATTTGACCAAAAAAAATAATGCAAAAAAAAACCTTTCACTTCATGTATTTAGTTTTGATGTTATATATGTTATTCTCGTCGGATTTTGTCAAATGCTTAGTTCGTTTCTGTGTGTGTTACATTTTAATGTTGTGTCGTCATTCTTTTATATTTAATGCGTTTCCCTAGGTTTCGGTTTGTGACCAGGATTTTTTTTTCTATCGATTTATGAGTTTGAACATCGGTATACTACTGTTTCCTTTATTTACGAATATGAATTAACATAAAGTGAATGTAATCGTTTATTTTGTAGCTTCAAAAAAATTGCTACATTAAGTGAATTTTCCTGAACTATCATTTCATGCAAGATATTTTAGTAACACAGTACACATATATTTTTATGGTTGGATTTAGTATTTAATTAAAAAAGAAATAAATAAAACAATTATGTTTTCAGAGATTACAACAGTCATCATGCCGTCTACATCAACAACTACTTTAGTACCAACAACCACAGGTATGTTAAAGTAAAATTACATGCTACAACTGATTAAAATAGAGAAATAAAAAATGAATTAAATAGAATCATTTTTTTTTGGGGCCCATTTATACCTTGCTGTTCGGTGTGAGCCACTTTTATAAAAAGTAAGTAATGGAAGTAGATATAAGAAAGAAGATGTGGTATGCCAATGAGACAACTCTCCACAAAAGACCAAACTGACACCGAAATTAACAACTATAGGTCACTGTATGATCTTTAACAATGAGCAAAACTCATACCGCATAGTCAGCTATAAAAGGCCCCGAAACGACAATGTAAAACAATTCAAACGAGAAAACTAACGGCCTCATTTATATAAAAAAAGTTAACGAAGAACAAAAATGTAACACAAACAAACAACAACTACTAAATTACAGGCTCCTGACTTGAAACAGGCACATACATACATAATTTTGAGTTGTCTCATTGGCACCCACACCACATCTTTCTATATCTAATTAGTTTTGTTGAAGAAAAAGTCACATAATTTTGAGTTAATGTCTGATAGGTAACAGACCTGATAGAGCTTGATGTTCGTTGTGAGCCACTTTTTTAAATAGTGATTCGAATGGAGGATTGTTCCATTGGCACTCATACCACATATTTCTATATCTAATTAGTTTTGTTGAAGAAAAATGAAGTCGATGAAATAATGAAAAATATTTTAAAGACATTCATCTCTTTATTCCCCTTTACAAAGTAAGTTAAACGAATTTGATTCCATACAAACAGAATTGTTTGAATCCAAATATATAAATAGAGTCTCTATAACGAATATGTATACAATTAATTCTAGTTATAGTATAATTTCATATTCATATTCATAGCTATCATGGAGTGTCCAGTAAATACAGTATCTGAACCAATAGATGTTGAAAATGTTATTACATCATCTAATCCAACTGAGGCAGATCAAGTTCTTGAACCTGAAGGATGGACCCCAGCTCCTGATGATGATACTCCAACCGTTGTATTGACATGGGATGAACCGAAATCAGTTATGGATGTAATTGTTGTAACAGAAGAAGTTGACACTGTCCGAATCATTGTTTACAATGACGATGAAGTTGTTTTTGATGAGCCTTTCAAGGTATGATATATATCCAAAGAAGTGGTAGCTAAAGTGTTGAAGAAATGCAAATAATTTCATGTAATTAATTTGGTTAAGAAGGGAACTGTGAAATTGAAGTTTAAAAATCAAATGCTCTCTCACATATTTACTAAAGAAATGGTAGCTACAGTGTTGAAGAAATGCAAATATTTTCATTTTGTTAATTTGATTAAGATGATATTTGTGAAATTGTAGTTGAACAAACCAAATACTTGATCTATGAACTTTTGTTACTTTCTAGAGAAAGTTGATTTATCCCTTGTTTTGTCCTTCTGATATCAACTCCTCATTGGTTGAATCATTTGTTCAGGAAATTAAGAGTTTAAATAAATATATAAATCTTAATAATCAAAGTGGAACGATGAAGAAACGGTTTTAAAATTACTGTCAAAAATATCCACCGTACATAAGCTTTTTTTGTTTATATCAAGCATA
Organism: Mytilus trossulus; assembly: GCF_036588685.1. Classification (NCBI taxonomy): domain Eukaryota; kingdom Metazoa; phylum Mollusca; class Bivalvia; order Mytilida; family Mytilidae; genus Mytilus; species Mytilus trossulus. Next base: position 22,322,388 of record NC_086374.1, on the reverse strand, counting down.
TGGTATATATGAGAAAATCCATGATGCATTTCTTGTTAAACAGGTACAACCAGATGACCCTACAGTAGAGGTCACTTTACCGAATATCAAGAAGGACATTGTTCCTGGTAACAAGATTAAATTGATAATTACACCTGTGTCGGATGTTGCGACGCCTGTTGTGAAGGATGTAACAGTTAAAATCTGTAGGAAAGGTAACTTTTTAAGTTTTGTTAAATAATTAGTTTATTTTGTTAAAGAGAAGTTGATACTTACTTGCAACTTCTCCTCCAATCAAATTTCTCGAATTTCCCATCTGACCTTCAAACTTTGTCGTTTGCTGAGTAACTATTCTTGAATGACTATAGGGATAAAATTGAAATGTTCTTGTTAACAAGACACGTGTACAAAACTAGGTATATATATAAGTTCTGAATTCATATATTCTACAAGTATGCATCACCATACCACAGTGCAAAAATAAGTGCAGAAATTTATTTATAACTATAATCACCTTCTGAACAAATACTCATCGACAACCAACTATGAATAGATAAACAACAGGTCTACGCAGGTTATGAAAATAGGCTGGATATAAATATAATATTAAGTAGTTGTTCAAATTTAAGGTAACAATATTTCGGTTTTCTTTATTTGACTTTTTTTCTCAATTATTTACAGAAATACTATACAAAGATGAAATGTTATATTTATTTTGTTGCTACAAATAAATAGATTCGTGATGTACATTTTCCTGTAAATTAATTTCTTGCAAAATATCTGAGTAACACATTGCAAATATATGTTTGATGATGTAGCCATGTTTTCAATTTTGAGAAAATAATATATCACTATGTTTTCCAGAGATTACAACAGTTATCCTGCCAACTACATCAACAACAACTTTGGTACCAACTACAACAGGTATGTTAGTGTAAACTTAATCGCTACCTATTAAATCTCGTCAAGAAAAAAAAATTAGATAAAATACGAGATTGTTTTAATAACAGAATGCTTACATAATTCCTTAAATAGTTTGTATTATGTTATTTAAAAGTTTACTTGAATTTATGTATTAAAAATATTGCAATGCGTCGGTCCTTTATTGTGTATGGATATTTTGTCGGTTGTAATCAAATCGTAATTTTCTTTATGTTTTTGATTTTTGTTCATTTCCAAAATATCGTGTATAAATTTTAATACTGGTGAAAACTGAAATATAAAACGCATAGTTACTGAAGTTAAAGTTGAAAGTATATATATATGTGTGAGTGTTATTTTACAATTTCGATATTCAAATAAAAAAAAATTGAACAACCTTGTTTCCAGTAACAGAATTGTTTTAATCCAAACATACGAATATAGTGTCTATGATGAATATGCATACAATTGATTATAGTTATAGTATAACTTCAGTTCCTATTCATATTTATAGCTATCATGGAGTGTCCAGTAAATACGGTATCTGAACTAGTAGATGTTGAAAAAGTGACCACATCATCTAATCCAACTGAGGCAGATCAAGTTCTTGAACCTGAAGGATGGACCCCAGCACCTGATGATGAAACACCAACCGTTGTATTGACATGGGATGAACCGGAATCAATTATGGATGTAATTGTAGTAACAGAAGAGGTTGACACTGTCCGAATTATTGTTTACAATGACGATGAAGTTGTTTTTGATGAGCCTTTCAAGGTATGATATATATCCAAAGCAGTGGTAACTAAAGTGTTGAAGAAATGCAAATAGTTTCATTTAATAAATTTGATTAAGAAGGGAATTGTGAAATTGTAGTTGAAAAATCAAATGCTCCCTCACATATTTACTATATTTTAATGAAAAAAGGAATGAACTTCTAGTTATTGTTGGTTCTGTTTTCCCTTGTGCAACATATAGTGAAATGATAGAAGGAAAGAGCTAGTGTAAAGTTGCAAAAAGATAATATCACTGTGTTTTGTTAATTTGGTATTACAAAATTACAAGTAGGTACAAGTTCACACCAAAATCGAATTCATTTTTATGCCATTTTCTAGTCGGAAATAATACATATTTTAATTATTTAGTTTTAGATTAAAGAAAGTACACTACAAAGTGTTTCTTTATAGACCTTTGTCTGCCGATTTCATGTAGTGATGTAGTCCCTGTATATGACTCTCATATAAAATTATCGCATCAACGATATACCAGGCTTTCGATATTGTTCGAAAGACACGCGTTTCGTCTGCTAAACACTTATCAGAGACGCTCTAATAAAATATTTCAAAAGGCTAACCATAAGTCTTGAGGTAGTTGAGAAGCTCTGTTTAAATTTAGCAATTTTAATTGTCTTTATTTAAACATGTTTCTCATTTCTAATTTGTTTAAACATTTGTCTAAGACATAAAGTGTTAAAATAAATACAAAGTTCTTAATAATCATAGTAAAACGACAGATAAACAGTAGAGACATAATAACTGTCAAAGATATCCACTTTACCTATGCCTTTTTATTAAAAAAAAACTAAAAAACAATCTCTGCACATGAGTTATCGGGTCATCTGAATTACATGATGTATTTGTTGATATACAGGTTCAACCAGATGACCAGACAGTAGATGTCACTTTACCAAATATTAAGAAGGACGTTGTTCCTGGTAACAAGATTAAATTGATAATTACACCTGTGTCTGATGTTGCGACGCCTGTTGTGAAGGATGTGGTAGTAAAAATCTGTAGGAAAGGTAACTTTTTTTTATGTTTTATAAAATAATTTGTTAATTTCGATAAGCTAATAAAAGCTAAGATGGCAATATCTTACAACCCTTACTCCATTCAAATTATACGCATTTATCCTCTTGGCTTCGAAACAGAACTTCATACTTATCGCCTGGATAACTACAAGGGTAAAATTGCATTTTCTTGTAATCACCATATGAATACATAACTAGGCATATTTTCCCCCAAATTTCGAATTTACATATACTGCGTTGATTCATTTCGAAACAACAGTGTACAAATATGAAAGATATGATACAGATGTTATGTAACGAAGTGAAGAAAGTTTTATAACATATTTATAAACACCAGTTAAACAATTAGTCAACAGAAATCAACTGTCATTTTGTGATTTTTTTCTTTCATTTTTTGAGTGACAATTATTCATGCAATGCTACTTTATAAATATTGAAAATCATCACGAGAAATAAAGTGCGTCCGTCTATGATATTGTAGCTGAAACATCATCCTGTCTCAAAAATCATTAATAATCCTCAATTATACAGCAAAACTATTAAAGAATTATCTCTTCTGGCATTGATTATCAAATTGAATGTTTGCAATCCCTTTGTTGAATTTTATCATCGTATTATTTAATAATCGCGGAAAACAATATGTTTTAACGGTTGCATAACATTTAACTATAGACCACAAAATTTGCTGTCAATGTGTCTTTTTCTTATCCAATATATTTTTGTGTTTAGATGAAACAATCATATGAATATCTTTTACAGAGATAACGACAGTCGTCACTTCTACTTCAGCATCAACAACTTTGTTATCCACAACTACAGGTAAAGTAAAGTACCAAGTAGAACGAACCACGTTACACATGTAGAAATATAAATTAAACAATCGAGTAAAATGTGATGTATTTATTTGACAACTCTATACGAAGTGGCGCGAATATTTAATAGGACAAACATATAGAAGCAGAAAAATAACGACACCATACCCCAAAAATGACGGAGAACCAACAGTAAAACATTTTACAAAAATCGTAATGTTGGGTATATTGGTCAATATCTTACCCCTGGCATCACAAAATTCATTAACTATAAATCAATGTTATTCTTTTATATCAAAAACTTGACTGATAGTTAACCTTTGCTATAAGACTATTTACCAGATTTGTCATAACATAATTAACATGTGTGGAGCAGCATCTGCTACCCCTCCGTAGCAGCTGAGATCACCACTAGTGTTTGGTGGGGTTCATGTTGATTAGTATTCAGTTTTCTGTGTTGTGTCTTCAGTACTATTATTTGTCTGTTATTCTTTTTTTTAGCCATGGCGTTTTCAGTTTATTTGTGATCTATGAGTTTAACTGTTCCTCTGATTGCTTCCTTTCTATCGAATACTTTTTTGTTGACTGTTTGTGTGCCTGAACCTTTATTTCTTCAGTGTTTCTGTGGTTTATTTTTAATATCATTTATGTGTTTATCTTATATAGGATTTGCTGAGTTGTTATCCGAATTCGTACTATTGCACATACAAACTTAAACCTGAATACTTTTTTTTTTTATCATTTAACAGAGTGTATGAAGACCGCTTTAGATGAACTTACTCCAACAATGTTAGCAGTAACTACCGATGATTCTGCCAATGGATTTAACCCAGATGACATATTGGGAACCAATGGATGGATAGCCGATGGTAGAAACCCTGTAATTGTTTTGAAACTGAATGACGACGACGACAGTCCAAAGGTTTACCAAGTTAGCATGACTGTCACTAATGTCAAGCAGATAGAAGCTGAATTAAAGAATGTTGAAGGAGTAACAGTGACAACTGTAACAGTAAGTCTTGAACCTACAGATATAGCAAACTTGCAAGATTTTTCAAGATTTGGATGCATATGGTTTATATCTTACGGAATTTTTCTTCGATTTTTACACTTTTTTTTCTCAATAAGACGTTATTTCGGTTATTTTAACTGTACATGTGTAATCAAAACATTTTTAAAGTGAAGTTTTAAAAAAGGTAAAACTTAGTGTTTAAATTTCATATTTTTCACTCAAATGCATAAATACATAATATTTGAAGCCAGTATTTTAAGGTTTTGGAATCCTGAATTTCGAAATTGATTTCTATGTAGACTATCATATAATTAATAGATTGAATGTATGAATATTACCCGTTGCCTTGAAGTTTAAGAATACCTGCATAACACTATGAAAAAATAGTAATAAATTGTTGTTTGAGAAAGCCACATTACTCTAGCGTTACATAAATATCCGAAAACAGAACCACTGAGATACCGTCTACCAAATTATAAGAAAAAGCATATGCTCTATATCTTTGACATGGTAATATTTTGTTGGTCTCTAAATCCAATATGTGTATAGTTGCTGTATTGCTTTGTTTTCATTGAAAGAAAATGCAAACGGGGCACATGCTAATTTTAATCCTGGTACTACTAACATGTTTTTTATTTTATTTTATTATTGTTTTAACCATTTAAAATATTTGACCGTACATATTTTTCTTTACTATATCGATTTTTTTTTATCAAGATTTGAGAATTCATAGTAAGGCGGGGAATGATATATAGGTGTTGCAGCGAAGATTCATTTTTACAAATTGTGCGTAAATCCTGTACATATGATCTTTGACATTTTATTACAGAAAATGCCAAAATCAACAGGACAAGAACCAGTAGTTTTAAGTTTCAATGGTGTTATTGGTACAGAAATTGTAATTAAACTGGTGTCACCACTAAGAGGTGAACCACCTATTGTTTCTGATACAGAAGTAATTGCGTGTATTCATCCAAAAGGTACGTAATGGCATAATGTATATATGTGTATTAAACAAAGTAAAAAAAGAGCTTGCATTTAGACACTTTTAGACAATTCTGTCATTATCACAGAAAATTGAAAACAATAGGTTTAATAATTTCATGCGTCCGAAGCGCTTTTCTGGATTTACCTTCATCAGGAAAACCAAAACTCCAAGGATGTATAAGTATCGAAACCGTTAAATAGCTTTATCACAAAAATACCTAAAATAAATAGCCAAATTCATCTAAGGTCAAATTTGTCTGAGGGAGTTGAAACCTTAGTTTCTTGATAATTTCAAAATTAATAAACTGACAATTTTAGACATGTCAGTATCGAAGTACTGACTACTGAGCTGATGATACGCTCGGGGACTGAAAGTCCACCAGCAAAGGTATCGACCCAAATGATGTAAAAAATTAAAAACTAACACGTTTAATAATTTAATGCGTCCCAAGCGCTTTTCTGGATTACCTTCATCAGGAACGCTCAAAGCCAAACACTTGAAATCCGAGAATGTATAAGTACCGAAACCGTTAAAAGCTTTATGACATATATAACTAAAAAGTCGTTAAGCTTCCATATGATACCAAAACTTTCCAAAATCACTATTTGATAAAGTTTCAACTCTGCGTAGTAAATATTTTCATTTACTTGCTTCTTGTATGGTACTTTTGACTAGGCTTAATTGCTGGTTCTATACAAAAACAAAAAAATCATTGTAATATATCTTTCTGAAAGATTCGCTCTCTGTACTACGATGAAGACAATTATAAGTGTTAGTATGAATGGACGTATTTCAGATAACAATATTTTGGTTTTGTTTGGTGAATTTGACAAAACTAAATCTTTTACGAACATGGCTTAAAAAAAAGTGTAGGTAATCGTTTATTTTGTACCTTCAAATAAACACATTATACATATATTTTAATGGTGGAATTCAGTATTTAATTAACAGAAAGATATAATGCAATTGTGTTTACAGAGATAACAACAGTCATCCTACCGACTACATCAACAACAACTTTGGTACCAACAACCACAGGTATGTTAAAGTGAAATTACTAGCTACAAATATAAACGTATAAACAATGAATACCCAAAAAAAATTTTGGAGCCCTTTATAGCTTGCCGTTTGGTGTTAGCCAATGCTCTGTGTTAATGACCTTACCTTGACATATAATGGTTTACGTTTATAAATAGTGGTTTGGATGGAGAGGTGTCTCATTGGCACTCATACCACATCTTCCTATATCTAATTAGTTTTGTTTTTAAACGAAAAAAGTGACACAAGCTTTCTAACATATGATTGATAAATTCTGTCGTTCATAAGAGTTGACGAAATAAACAAAGCCGTCAATTGAGATCGAATAGCACTGAGGATGTTTTGGTTGTTATTTAAAGTCTTATATTTTTGGACGTTTCTAAAACATGTTGATTTAGCTAAAGTACTCATGGCAACAACCATTTACGAAACCATAGATATTCATTTTGTTTGTTAATGTTTTTTTTTATCAAATGTATATGTTGTTTTGCAACTAGACAACAAATGAAAATCCGAACCTACAAACAAACATGTTCTACAAAATGAAGTGTTAAACTTAGTCATACACACACAAAGCAAATTTTACTACAGTAGTATGTTTAATAATCAACCCTGATATCTCGTTTAATAAACTAGTCATTTGAAATATATCCTTATTAACAACATATCAGAGTCAATGCAATTACTTCCTATCAAAATGATTTTTTTTATAACAATCTTTTTGATAAATATTTTATATACTGGTGTTTAACATTTCCCGATTTTGTAATAGTTCCATCTGGACTTCTTATGAGTTTGTTTTTAACAATGATAAGTATCCTCTGCATGAATTTATGAGATTGGAACATTTAAAAAGTGGGGACGGTAAAAGAGCCTATTCAGTTATATATATATATATATATATGCGCAAAGTATGAACACAACCACTTTGTTTTGAAAAATTATGTTGATGAAATAATCAAAAAAGTTTTGTAGACATTTTTTTGAATGGTTTTACACTAGTAGTTTTGAGGCCCTTTATAGCTTGTTGTTCGGTGTGAGCCAAGGCTCCGTGTTGAAGGCCGTACTTTAACCCATAATGGTTTACTTTTTAAACTGTCATTTGGATGGAGAGTTGTCTCATTGACACTCACACCACAGATTCCTATATCTATTAATCTCTGAATCCCCTTTTTCAAAACAAGGTAAACAAAATTGGATTCCTCCAAACAGAAATGTTTGAATCCAAACATATAAATAGAGTCTCTATAACTATTATGCATACCATTGATAAAAGTTATAGTAATAGTTCATGTTCATATTTATAGCTATCATGGAGTGTCCAGTAAATACGGTATCGGAACCAGTAGATGTTGAAAATGTTATTACATCATCTAATCCAACTGAGGCAGATCAAGTTCTTGAACCTGAAGGATGGACTCCAGCACCTGATGATGATACTCCAACCGTTGTATTGACATGGGAGGAACCAGAATCCATTATGGATGTAATTGTAGTAACAGAAGAGGTTGACACTGTCCGAATTATTGTTTACAATGACGATGAAGTTGTGTTTGATGAGCCTTTCAAGGTATGATATATAGTCAAACATTTGATTAGTTAATCGCTAATGACTACACATATTGTCATTTTGTACGTTTGATTCATTTTCGCACATACCTTTCAATCGTTTTTTTCAAAAGCATTTGACATCTTAATTCCATTATTTCAGACAAAAAGTTTTGTACACACAACCTTTTTGTACACATATTAGTTCAAGACAATTGGATATCTAAATTGGGTTAAACATTAAAATTCCAATGAACGTTAAGTTACAAAAACATGTTTCATAATTGCTGTCAAAAGATATACTTTTTTGTCTACATCCCTTGAATGTTATATCGTATTATTTAAGAAACATTTTGAATTGGTTGTTAAACAGGTTCAACCAGATGACCCGACAGTAGAGGTCAACTTACCGAATATCAAGAAGGACATTGTTCCTGGTAACAAAATTAAATTGATTATTACACCTGTGTCAGATGTTGCGACGCCTGTTGTGAAGGATGTGGTAGTTAAAATCTGTAGGAAAGGTAACTTTTTGATGTTTTGTAAAAAAAAGAGTTAATTCCGAGAACTTAAAACTCCTACTCTAATCAAATCATGTAAGATTCATATATTTTGGTATACTAAGTTACTATGACTTGATGATTAAAAGGGTAAAATTGTAATATTCTTGTTATCATGATTTTTGTAAAGGAATAGGTATATTTTTTATGTTTTAATTCCTATGTTCTACATTTATTCACCACGATAACACAATACAAAAATATGAAACATATATTACAGATTATATGTAGCTCCAAGAGCAGCAATTTATTTATATTTATAATCACCTTCTTAACAAATAATCAGCGAAAATCTACTGTGAATAAATCAATTATAGGTTTACGCATATTTTTAATATTGGCTAGATACAAAAATAATATTAAGTTGTTGTTAAAATTGCAGGTAACAATATTTTGGCTTTCTTTATTTGACTTTTTTTTTGACAGAAATGATATACAAAGACGAAATGTAATATTTATTTTAATGCTCCAAATGAATTGCTACGTTGAGTACACTTATTCCTGAAAACTCCTTTCTTGCAAAATATCTGACTAACACATTGCAAATATATGTTTTATGCTGTACCCAGGTTTTTAATTTTGAGAAAGAAATAATTTAACACTATGTTTTTCAGAGATTACAACAGTCATCCTGCCATCTACATCAACAACAACTTTGGTACCAACAACCACAGGTATGTTAGTGTGAAATTAATCGCTACCTATTTAATTAACATAACAAAAGGGAAAAAAAAGAATATATGAGATACAAGTGTGTATCAATAAAGTGTTTTAAACAGATTGCTGATATAATTCCTAAAACATTTTGAATTAGATTCAGTAGAAGTTCATTTGATTTTTGTATTTAAAATAGTATATATACGTCCGTACTATATGGTGCACGGATATTTTATCGGTTTTAACCAAATAGTATTTTTGTGTATGTGTTAAATTTTTGCACCTTTCCCAAATATAGTGTCTAAAACAGAATTGTTTTAATCCCAAATATGCATACGATTGATTATAGTTATAGCATAATTTCAAATTCATATTTATAGCTATCATGGAGTGTCCAGTAGATACAGTATCTGAACCAGTAGATGTTGAAAATGTTATCACATCATCTAATCCAACCGAGGCAGATCAAGTTCTTGAACCTGAAGGATGGACCCCAGCACCTGATGATGATACTCCAACCGTTGTATTGACATGGGAGGAACCGGAATCAATTATGGAAGTGATTGTAGTAACAGAAGAGGTTGATACTGTCCGAATCATTGTTTACAATGACGATGAAGTTGTGTTTGATGAGCCTTTCAAGGTATGATATGTATCCAAAGAAGTGGTTATATAATTGCTGAAGAAATTTAAACTGTTTCATTTTGTACATTTCATTACTGTTTCATTATTTTAGACAAATTCCCTGCACTCAACTTTTCTTTCGTACATATATTTGTTAAAGAATATTGAATATTTTAAATGCATTTAATATTGAAATTGAAATCATAATTTCGTTACAAAAACATGTTTTATAATTGCTGTCAAAGGAAAGCCTCTGCAAATATACTTTGTTGTCTATACACTAAATGTGATACCGCATTATTTGAGTAACTATTGAATTTGTTGTTTAACAGGTTCAACCCGATGACCCGACAGTTGATGTCAACTTACCAAATATTAAGAAGGACATTGTTCCTGGTAACAAGATTAAATTGATAATTACACCTGTGTCGGATGTTGCAACGCCTGTTGTGAAGGATGTGGTAGTTAAAATCTGTAGGAAAGGTAACTTTTTGATGTTTTGTAAAATAATTAGTTAATTTTTTTTTTAAATAAATGGACACTTACCTAAAACTTCAACATCAAATTGCTTGAATATACCATCGAATCTTCAAACTTAGTTACTGTTCTTAGATGACTTCATCATGTATATGGGATAACATTGTATGTTCTTGTAATGAAGATTTGTGATATATTGCGTCAATTGATTAATCACCAGTTTCCTCGGGTTATGAATACGTGTAATTGTAAATAACAAATAGTACAATTTATTGACTTCAAATTTCTGTTATTATGTATTTGAAATCTCTAATAAGGTGTTGTCTACTCAATGGTCAGGTTGTTGTCGCTTTGACACATTCCCCATTTTCTTTCTCAATTTTATTCTATTGTTTTTTATTTCAATTTTTCAATTTGTATTGTCACTCATAGCAGCACTTTGACTGAAAAAATATCAATACACACTATGACTTTATCTATTGTTTGTTCAAGTGTCTTTTAAATTTAAGTGTTTAACCACAATTTTAATGCTATATCACTTAATTCCAGAAACAACAACAACGCCAGCGCCATCAACTACAACACAAATACTCACAACAACACCAATAGTATCGACAACAACAGCGGCAGGGCCATATACAACAACACAAATACTCACAACAACACCAATAGTATCGACAACAACAGCGGGAGGGCATTCAACAACAACACAAATACTAACAACAACAACACCATTAGTATCGACAACAACAGGTATACACTGCATTATACTTTTAATCAATTGAAAAGCATTATAGGGGAATATTATTACATGTACTGATTAATTGATGCATCTAGAGCAAAACAGTAGCAAAAGATAACCGAACCGTAACTAAAGGAACATTCAAACTCATAAGTCGGAGGAAAAAAGACCACAAAACAAAACACAACATAGAAAACTAAAGACGGAGAAACACGATCACGAAACCTAACAAAACAAGAGTTGATAGTATGTGCTCTAGGAGGGTAGGCAAATTTTGCAATCTGAAAAAACGCTTCAGATTCAAAGTGACAGTAAAAATGCATTTATAGTATTGAAATACAAATACGCCGTATACAGGGATATATACCAGAACGCTCATTTTACATGTACAAACCTATTGGGATATTTTATTTTCATGTTTTATCAAAACGATAAAAAAAAAATAGAATTGTGTTGAAATACTAAGGCTTTTCTACATCAGCAATAGATTACCTTAACTGTATTTGACAAAACTTTTAAGAATTGTTGGTCCTCAATGCTCTTCTACTCTATTTGGCCTTCGAACGTCACTGATGAGTCTTTTGTAGACGAAACGCGCGTCTGGTGTATATACAAATTTTAATCCTGGTATCTATGATGAGTTTATTTGATCTGATGAAGTTGTATAGCACATAGTTAATTGAATTGTTTTTATTACAGAATGTATAAAAACTACTATGGAGGATGTATCCCCAGATATGTTGACAGTCATTACGGAAGACTCTGCACTTGGGTTTAATCCAGAGGACATATTTAAAACCTCCGGATGGGTGGCTAATAGAAATAAACCCGAAATTACATTGGAATTAAGAGACAGTAATGATAGCCCCATGGTGTATCAAGTTATAATGAATGTAGCCAATGTTCGAAAGATTGAAGCTGTTCTTAATAATGTGGAAAACGAATTTGTTAAATCAGTTACAGTAAGTCGTATAAGTCCAAAAGATTTAGGTAGTACAATAGCTATCAAAGGTACCAGGATTATAATTTAGTAAATCGCAAGTGTTTACTTGATTTGTCATAAATCTACTTAAATGCAGATATAAAGTTAAGTTACAATACCTTAATCGTTAGAACTTCAAATATAGTGTTTGTTTGTGTATAATTCATAAATATGACCAAATCTGTATTGAGAAAGTAAGATCTTGGGTTAGTTTAAACATATTTATTTTATAGTGGATTGGGAAACAAGTTTTGCAACTTTTATTAATCCCTTTCCACTTTGTGGGTGCAAGTGCTGCCTTGTAGCGGCATAGTCCTGCACTTTTTCGAAATCTACAAGGGTGTATTTTGCGTGCAAAAGATATGGCTCTATCTTAACACGGGTCAGCCATTTATCGTCCCCTTCCGACGGAATGTTATCGTTTACTCAAGACCATACTCGCAAATGATGTCAAGGGAGAGCCGCAAATTCAACCCCTGAAATTTTCATCCCGGACCGGGAATCGAACCAGGAACCTTTGAAATAGTAGTCCGAGGCACTAACAACTACACCACGGCTCTCATTAAGATCCTGGATTACGAATAGCAGAATTATAGTGTCCTATTTAGTTTGAAAACTGTCACACTGAAACGATCACATAACTATAAGGCAATCATAAAACTCATAAAATGAATACTTTTTCTTCAATTAATCTTTCATATTTTGGAAAATAAAAAATATCAATTTATGTATTTGGTACGACTGAAAAGCCATCTTAAGGAACGTAATCAAAACATTGAAAAGTATAGGATGTAATTTATTACAAAATAATAAAATCCATGAAAGGTCAACTTTGGATTAGTGAGTTTGAACTGAATTTCGTCAAAATTTATATACTGTTGATTCATTTTTATTCGTGGTATACCAATTTTCGTGGGTTTCGTGGGTCACAGCGAACCACGAATTTAAGAATTCCACGAAGAATAATCCCGATAAATGTGTATGGAGTTGGATGTTTATTTTCGGTTATGTTGTGCAGTTCTAGTAAAGTGTTGACTAGCGATAAACATTGTAACATAACACGTGTTTTTTTATTGAAAGAAGATACAAGTATTATAATTAAATCAATAATAAATATATCGAATATCAGTGATAATTTACTTTTTAAAATTGATTAAAACTTCATTGAAAATAACTGCAAGTTGTTAATTACCGTGTCATAGTTTGGTTTACTAGTGATTTAAAATCAATGGGATTAAGTACGGGGAAATGAGCTTTCAATCATAAAGTTTTGATTGCATCATAGAATTCCGACAAGCATTTAAAAATTGTAAAACAAACAAATAATTAGTTGTCTTTGTCCATTATTGTAATAGAAGTTTTTAATGAACACTTTAACCTAAAATGACCAAGCGAGGATTTCGACATTTCAAAACATTTTCAATGAATTCCTTCTTTTTAGTTTGTTTTATTATTGATTAAACCAAGGAGGTTATATGATCTCCTAAATCAAAAAGAAATCCACGAATTACGTATTATCTTTTTTTGTAATCAGCGATCCACGAATTTACGTAAACCACGAAACGTCTTTTTTTCTCTCTCCACGAAAATTGATACCCACGAAAATAAATAAATCCACAGTATGTTATAACGGAGACTCTTTTGGTGAGTCTGGGGTGCTTGTACTGAACAAAAATTTGTTTGGTGTATTCCTTATTAAAATAATTTATGTATTAAACAAATCTGAGTTGATTTGAAAAAGATTTTAAGAAATAATTGTAAACAGACAATATTAAACTTTATTCACGGACATGTATTCAGAAAAGAGTAAAAAAAGGTAATTTAAGTTGATAAATATTAGGATAAAAGCAAAACAAACATATTTTAAAGTATATTAATCACTCATTGTAGAAAGAACCAGAGTCAGCCTCAACTGAAACAGTTGTATTGATGTTTGATGGTGTCATTGGTACTGAAATTGTGATATCATTTGTTGCGTCAGGAGAAAAACCAATCATCTCTGAAGTGAAAGTGGTTGCCTGTATTCATCCAAAAGGTATAAAAACATTTAAGCAGCAAGTGTTTTGGGTGAAAAACCTACAGAAATGAATCAGAACAACAGTTATTGGGTCTTATAACTGATGATTAAATTTGTGCAACTGGATATTGCTGAAACGTATTTTTCTGTGTCGGATCTTTTTGCTAGTTATTCGCAGCTGGATGTTTGGTAGTCCGCATGACAACATTCTGCACTCCGGTAGTGTCTTTTACGAATTTCAAGATAGGAGTTTAACGTTATACATAAAATCTTTGACATTATAAAGTACTTAGTATCCAGTTGGTTTTCAAAGGTATGAAACTTGATGATCCGAGTTTTTAAGATATCAAATTATTATCATTGTGTGTTATATTTTTTCAGAGATAACAACAGCTGTAAGTCATACAACAGGAACAACAACTTTCAAATCAACAACAGGTAAGACGGATACCTTGTTTTTCTCTTTGATTGACATATTCAGTAGCTACATCAATTGTCACACTTACTGATACTTTCCGTAAGCTGTTGGTTATGGCATGAAATAATCACCTTTTTTTTTGTATTCCAAATTTCCTAACATGTGCTTGATATTTAGGTTGACAGCTACACAAAATATTGAATCACTCAAGATGGTATAATTAACAGACATAATGTTTAATTGAAGTTAACACAATCACGTTTATTTTCATTTGCCATTTTACTTTCTTGAATCTTGTAACTGAAAACATAACCACAATAATGGTAGTTAAAAAAATACAAACCTAATAAGGATGTGTAGTTAAGACGATAACATATACAATATCAACTTTTGTTATCTTTTCGATTATCTCAGTCATATAATTGTCTTATTTCTAACAATTGTAAAAAGTACTACTTGTTTTCTATAATGAGTAATGAATTCGTCAACAAACACTGAAAGTCAATTGCTTTAAATACATTATTCATTTTGTTACAGCGATGTATTGCCAATTCACACAAGAAGCCTTTAAAGACAACTTTGGATATGAGCAGATAGATATAGTTGGTTTTGTTGAAAAAGATGGAATTGAGGGTCTTACAAGCAATAGTGAAATAATTCAGATAGATTCAGTGATAGAGGAAGGAATTGTCGTTTTCGTTGGATGTAGTAACTGGTCAGTGCATTTCTTTTATGATTTATCTTTGTTCTGCAGAATAGAACTTTAAACTTAAAATTTCATTATTTTGTTTCCTTGTAGGAAATTTATATATTAGTTTATTATAAGTTTTGGAATTTTGTGTGTGTAAGATGCTGTTTCTTTAAATTAAACAGACATACAATCTAGCATTTTCTATATTCATTCTCAAGATGCTTAAATTTCCTGATAATTAATAAAATAAGGTAAATAATCCTTTTTGCTTAACTAAAATTTCGGATTTTAGTGAGAAAATAATTGATTGATTCTCAGGACGGAATCTGTTATACAGTTTAAACGTCAAAAACTATTGTTCTGTCATCCCTTAACCCACTTTATAAAACATTTGAAAACACCTGTCTGACGGAAGAATAGACACAGAAGATAGAAAATAAATGTGATGACCATATTGAAAAAGACTTTTGAATATGAAAGAGAAAACAAAGTAATATTCGGTTGAGTTTCTGAATTTTTATTTTAGTACTTGTGAAATGGATGGTAACATCAGATGTGATATAGGACAATGTGAAGGTATGTTAATACATGAACACTCATAGCTACTTTTCATATAAAAGGCCCTATGGTATCACATGAGATCCAGGTTCTTTCACCTGTGATTTCAGAAAGTGTGAAAGTTTCATATTTTTGTGAATGAAAAAACCCGAACCATTATATCAAATTGAAACATTAAGAAATGTTCTTTCAAAACATTGACTTTCTTTTATAAATGCATTGAACTGGAATTTTAATCAACGGGTTTAATTCGAGTATCACGATGGGCTTACTAGTCGGAACATTTGATTTCAAGCTTGTTTTGGGGTTGGGGGTATTTGTTTGTGTGTTCTTACTTTGTTGTGTAATGTTTATCAGTTTGTCTTCTTGTTACTTTGTTTTCTATTTATCCATGGACTGTCTTCTTAACCTATATCAACAACTTTTAATTGTTTTCTTAGTATCTGCTTGCAAGACCTTTTACATATACGACTTCCAACCCCACCCACTCTATTTATGAAATATATTATATTTTAGAATGCAAATATACACAGTGGAGTGAATGGACACCTTGTTCAAGAGAATGTGATGTAGGATCCAGATCAAGGCAAAGAATCAAAATTACAATTACCAATCCTAATATATGTGCTGATGATCTAAAGGAAATTGAAGACTGCAACATAGAACCATGCGTTACACCAAGTAAGATTATTCAATAAGAGATTTTATAATACATATTGCAATGGTTTTGTTTTGTGTTTTATCATATACCTAATTTAGAGCATGATAAAATGAAATGTTAAAATTATGTAAATCCATTGAACAAAATGCTACCGAAACATTTTGAGAGTTTCAATACTGAGTGTTATTGAGTTTAAATGATATCTTTCACGACATACTATTTTTTACAGCAACGATGCCAGTGTGTGAGCAGTGGAGTGAATGGAATGAATGCAGCACTTCTGACCCTTGCACTGAAGGTGTACGATCAAGAGAACGACATTGTCCTGACAGTCCGTCCCTAGAAAAGGAGCCATGTGTAAACAACTGCACATATCCAGGTAAGCCTAAAATTCTGAAAATTACAATTGCGGAAACATCATGCTATAAGTTAAAATCTTAGTAGACTTTTCTATGTGGAATCATATTAAACCGTATAAAAAAAGATTAAATCATTTGGGAGTAATATTTGTTATAAAAAAAAAAATCTACAATTTGATTATTACTTATATTCAATATTAAAGATTTGTATGTAGGAAGTTATAAGTTTTGATAAGTATAAGTAATGGTAATGCACTACCGGGTATTTTACATCCAATTTGATACACTGCATAATATGTAGTTTATTAAAACTGATTTGATCCAGCCCTAATGTTTACTGAACAAAAAGATAAGCCATGAGTGTAACAATTACATTAATTATTGTGGTTAACACTTGAAAATCATTGTTATATGTCGATATTATTACTTTCATTTTTTCATTACTGTTTTAGTATGCGAACATCCGTTGGTATTACTAACAGAACCAACTTGTCAGCTGACCTGTTATACAATTCAATATCCAGAAAGTTGTGTTATTCCTGATGATATGGAACCTAGTTGTGGATGTATGGAGGGTTACGTGCTTGACGAAGAAAGTAATATTTGTATTCCTATCCATGAATGTCAGAAATGTTACAAAGAAGATGGAACAGCTGTAAATCCTGGTCTAAGTTATATGAAATCCGATTGTGAAGAGTGGTAGGTGTCTAATTTTTCTTGAACTTTTTGTTTGATTTTTTTTTGGATTGAATGCGCCCAAAAATGTATCGTCATTTAAAATTTAAGGGAAATGCGTTAATTTGGTTACAGAATGATATGATTACTTTTTATTTGCAGTATCTGTACAGAAGGATTAACATTAACATGCGGTATCAAAACTGACTGTAAGTTGAAATATAGATACAGTTTATCATATCTACCGTCTCCTGCTGGTCTTTGAATATTGGGAGTTGTCAAGTTGGCTAACATATTTTTATCGCATGTATAGCAGAAATGTTTATTGTGGGTTTTTGTCTATTTAATAATATGATAAGCGGTAAAGTTGAAATCATATCTTTGAAAAAAAAACATTATATATTTCATCACAAAATAAACATTAAATAAACTCAGAATTATCAGAGATACCATGTTACGTCAACAAAAGAGAAACCAGTAAAAGTTAACAAGGCTAATTAAAGTAGGTAGTGGTATGGCTTTAACAATCCAACCAGTTTCACTGTTCAATAATAGATATTCACGCTATTGTCTATTCAGGACTTTGTCACCGTTATTACACTTCATAGTCAACAAAATATGGAATAAACATTAAGTAAAAAGTTATTGTAAAATAAAAAAGTAAAATCACAAAAAAACTGAACTTAGAGGAAAATCAATTCGGAAAATCCATAATCACATGGCAAAATCAAACAACAAAACGCATCAAAAACGAATGGACAAAAACTGTCATATTCCTTACTTGGTACAGGCATTTTCAAATGTAGAAAATGGTGGATTAAACCTGGTTCTATAGCGCTAACCCTCTCACTTTAATAACAGTCTCATCAAATTCCGTTATATTTACATTGATTTGGTGCGTTAAATAAACAACCACAATAAGCAGATGATAGGGTTGTCATTAGAATAGGAGCTTAATTTGAGAAAACAATAAACAGTCATTTGCAAAATGATGTCTGTCAATCTCTTCACTTAAGGTTTATACTTATGAATGAAAAATGAAGTTGAGATGTAAAACAGTTATGTATCAAAATGTATCCTAGGTTGCGCATGGACTGAATGGGGACACTGGGGAGAATGTAGTGAATCTTGTAAAGATGGAGTGCAGAATAAATACAGGTATTTTAATATGTTGTTTCTTTTTAAAAATTGTTTTATGTAAAGATACTGCAAATGATCCCTACTTAGATTTTAAAGTTTAGTTTAGTTTAGATAGATTATCGAAGGAATAGAAATGTATCGAAATAATAACATTTTCAGATAAAGTTGATCAAATTTTTTATAATTATGCATCAAGTATTTTCATCATTCTTAACGTTTTAGTTTGTTATTGTATATAAACACATTCTAATAAATTGGTGATGCGTCAATTCTAAATAGGGAATTGTTGGTCGGAGACCCTCACTCATGTGGAGATGACAAGATAACTAGAGTATGTAGTCCACCGACATCACTACCTGACGAATGCATAGACTGTATATACAACAACGAGGAATACAGTGTTGGAGATCTAGTTGATGTCAGGGATAATGGATGTACAAAGTGGTAAGTTTGTCTGTCGGTATATAAAAACTTGTGGCGACTTTAAATGTAGTATAATAACTAAAATAACCATTTACAATCAACTAATGACAGTTGTATCGAGGTTTTGTATTATACTGAAATTTAAAGACTTTTACTAATACCAAAATGTATGTTAAAGATATATGTTGATTATTTTTTCTATGTTTTGTTACTTTTTTAATATACTGTATGGTCTCACTTGGATCTTTGAATATCGTGTAAATAACGCAATGATTATTTATTATAGCTACTGTGATTCTACTCATAACTCGTACTGTGTTCCGGATCCTGTTGCCAATGGTAAGAATCAATTTTAAATGAAAACGTTCAAAATACTAGCTACCATTTTTTTTACTTTTAACACTATTACATAATATTGTGATGTATACTTTTTGGTAGTTTTGCTATTATAGATGTTGAATTGAACCTAAATCCTTTATATAAGAAAATACCCAACATATATGAATGTATTTTACTAGTAAGAAACAATTAATATCGCATTCTATCCTTGTTTCAAACAAGAACGAAAATGATTTATCCGCTGTACATGAATAAAAGAGGGACGAAAGATACCAAAGGGACAGTCAAACTCATAAATCGAAAATAAACTGACAACGCCATGGCTAAAAATGAAAAAGACAAATAGACAAACAATAATACACATGGCACAACATAGAAAACCAAAGAATAAACAACACGAGCCCCACCAAAAAGGGATGATCTCAGGTGCTCCGGAAGGGTAAGCAGATCCTGCTCCATATGTGGCACCCGTCGTGTTGCTTATGTGATAACAAATCCTAAATATAATGCAATACAATAATAAATGTTTAGCTGAAATTGCAGTTCATGGAAATCAT
Organism: Mytilus trossulus; assembly: GCF_036588685.1. NCBI lineage: Eukaryota > Metazoa > Mollusca > Bivalvia > Mytilida > Mytilidae > Mytilus > Mytilus trossulus. The sequence goes on along the minus strand of NC_086374.1, from coordinate 22,302,400 downwards.
GGACAGAAAAATAAACATTTATTGAACATTAATAATCAATACAGATACAAATATTTCGTTAACTCATTATTTAGAAATTAATATCGTTGTCAGTTATTTCAATAAAGAGATTTATAAATGAAAATTGGGAATGTGTCAAAAGGACAACAACCCGACCAGAGTAAGTGACAAGTGATTATTGGTATCGTTAACATAAAATAACATTAAACAATTGTAAAATATTTCTTAAACTAATGTTGTATGTGTGCTTCCTCTCAGTCAACGGATCATGGTCAGACTGGGCGGAATGGTCAGCTTGTAGCAGTTCATGCGATGGTGGCGTGAGATCTAGAGTTAGGCTCTGCAATGATCCATTACCCCTTTGTGATGGAAATGAATGTGAAGGAAGAAATGAAGAAGTTGAAGATTGTAACGCAGAACTTCCATGTAAATATGTTTTACTTCAAAGTGTCTAATAAAACAGTAATAATGATCGTTTTCAACAATGTATGGATACAAAAAGAAATAAAGATACTATTAAATGGTTGAATATTTAGGAATCTTTAATAAAAAATCATTTGAAATGGGTTTTCTATAGAAAAATAAATATTAGACAATTGCTTTCAAAAAATAATTGTTATCCCGGGTGCCAAAAATATATGATATAAAATAGAGAGATGTGGTATCATTATCAGTGAGACAACTACCCAACAAAATCTATGATACTGTAGTTATGACAAACAATGATTTGTCGCATGAATTTTATTATGACTGCAGTTGTTTAAGATCCTGCATTTGAACTGACATTTTCACAAAATATGCAAAACATCTCAAGATAAATTACATTGTGTGGAAAACTTATAGATGCTCTATGATACGCCACGCAGCAATGAATTTTTACCTCCTAGTCAACTAATAAATGTAGAGAAAATGACAGTTATATACTTTTACCCCTTCTTGTATATTGATAAGCAGTTACAATTGTTTTCACGTAGTATTTGTTTCTTGTTTAGGCTGCATTATCTCTGAATGGTCCGATTGGAGTGAATGTTCTGCATCCTGTGATGATGGTGAATCAGTTAGAACAAGATTCTTTGTAGATCCCTCAGAACAAAGTTCGTGTTCTGATGTGAATATTACAGACATCCAACCTTGTAATCTTGGGGAATGTAAGTAAAACTTATTATACAGATATAGAACATCAATCAATAATAGTTTTTATTTTTTTGTATTTTAAATAAAATAAATGAAACAGGAATGACAAATTGCATTGGTTTTTTTTCAAGTTAGGAGCTTCAAAGTTATTTTTAAAAATAAAAAAGAGGGGACAGTTATTTCCAATTTTTGAAGATGATTATAACTCGAGAATAATCTGAAATATTTCAGCCATGCGAAAGAACAGTGGAAATTGACGGAAATCCGAACGGAGGTAGACCTGCTGCGTCAATCGGTATAAAGACCATCAATATGAATTATACTCTAAAATATATGTTTTTCTATATATATTGAAATATAAATGAAATTGAACTTATACAAAGAAATATAATATTTTGTATAGGTGGTTGCCGATACAGCGAATGGAGTGAGTGGACTGATTGTAATGCAGAGTGTGGTATCGGTCTGTCACAAAGAAAGAGAGATCTCGTTCAACCAAGCACTTATGTAGAATGTGACCAATTACAGGTCGAAGAGAGAGACTGTTATCTTGCAGATTGCGGTAACTACAAAATAACTAATAAGACTTTAATCTAAAAACAACTTATTCTGTTATAATTATAAAACAATAACATTGTATATTATGTATAATAATTTTATGATAATCGTTTTCATATGTTGATATATGTGAATGTTGTTTTTAACGTTGTTCACTATATGTATATAACCATTTTGCATTGAGATTGAAAGAGTAGATGGTAGTTTCATTCCATTGGCTTAGATAATTGAACAATACATTGATTATCAATTGTGAACGATAAAATTAACGATTCAAATAAAATACGAAAAATGGAAAGCGATTGCCTGAAGATAATTATATTTTTTGTATTTCACTTCAGTATGTGACAAAGATCATGAGAAATGGAGCAATCATTCTCGATGTGAAACGACATGCTTAAACAGATTCACAAATATCCCAGTGGAAGATTGTGAAGAACTCAACCCTGGCTGTGTTTGTGAGGAAGGATACTTTGAAGACAAAAATGGCAACTGCGTTACCAACGACAATTGCTCAGTTTGTTATCATCCTGATAGTCCAGATGAACCAATAGAGGTATGTGTACCAGTACAAAAGAAATGTAATATGATACGAAAAATGGTTGTCTTCTTCAAATGAAGTTTGTATACCTTTGCACTAAAATTCAACTTTGTTTTGGCGAAAAATAAGTTTGGTGGTACCTCATAGAAATATTAGATTGGTAATGTATGGAAAGTTTATATATAACTTACTCAATTTTGTAATATGTACTCATATGTATTGTGAAAATAAGAATGTTTGTTGTTTTTGTATTAATGTCTCATTGCATATGAGAATGTATTCCTTCTTTCATTCTTTGTGAATAATGTAGATGACGAAACAGAATTTCCGACTCTTTACGATAAATTCATTCGGTCGGTCAAATTTATCCTCAATTTAATTCGAGAGCCTTCTCAATTATGATATTCAAGAGTGTATGCTGATATTTCATCGTATTTCTTTCAGCCCGGAAAGATTTTCAAAAACCCCAAAGTGGCTTGTGAGGTATGTCAATGTGTTGGTGGAGATATTGTCTGTAACAGAAGATGTGAGTTCCCCGAATGTAAAGAGGTATGTAAAATAGTGCTGTTAACTTCATGTTTATTTAATGTTGTTACATGTTATAATTCCTTTGAAAACTGAACATTTACCTGTGTGTTGCTTTCCTGTTTTAAAATCAATTTCAAATATCAATTGACAATATGTAATATAGTTCTATCGTTAATTCAAATCAAAAGTTGATGCTCAAACTAAAGAAATCAGGAGAGTTAATTTCTTATTTAAATATTTTAGGGCGAAGTTCTGTCCTACCCTAAAACTGATCCGTGCTGTCCTAGATGTATTCCTGAAGAAAGTAAGTTTTAATTGCTCTACGTATTTTACTTTATATTTTTCATTCTATCACGACTTGAATATAAATTGTATACGATGATTAAAATTGCCATTGTAACTATTAACTTTCGCCCGATTTCTTTTGTCTATGTTTTAATTTTGAGATATTATTATTGAAATCCAAGTTGAAAATTGTATTAACATGAAACAACTAATTGTGCGAATTTATGAAAAGGTTACAAATAGTGAAAATTATAATTAATTTTTTCTCTCTTCTCAATTTCCACAGCAACATGTTCACTGAAGACGGAAAAGAGAGTTGTAACACGAGGGGACTGTGAAACTGTTGACGAAATCAATGTAACCTTCTGCTCCGGAAGCTGTGGTAACAGTAGTAGTATACCTGTGTTTATGATGGACGATGGTATGGAGTATGATAACATGGGTTGTATACAGACATGTAAATGTTGCCAGGGTACTGTACGTGGTATGCAGACAGTAGATATACGATGTGGATTACCCGGTCAGAAGAGACTGTACAAAGCCCGTGTACCTGTGATTGTAGCCTGTAAATGTGATGCATGTATTACAACTGGTAAGATATCTTTCAAATTTATAAGTGATAGTGTACCCAGTAATAAGTTAGAAACTGTCTTAAATAACCATAAATGTAATAAGAATGAATAAGATAAGACTTTTTTTAACATAGATTTTTCTACTTGGACTTAAACGTCGTCAGAAATGTTCAACCTAAACATTTGAATACAAAATGTATAAATACGATGAACCATAAGTGACTTTTAACACAAATGGAATAAAAAAAAAAGGTAATCCCAAGATGAAGCACAATAGTTAAACCAAAAGATAGGGACCCGTTAATCAAATAAATAACCAGTCAATTACAAAATATAATTTGAATTATGGAATTAGATTTGAATAATGATTTTTATAAACGCATGATGTCGATTTCTGTCATTGGACGGATTTTTTTCAATAGTTTAACAAAATGTCCCTAATTTATAAAGTATTTTGTTGTTATCTTTAATGATTTATGCATACATCATCTTGTTGTGGTTTCCATTTTACTATGTGTAAATTATTTATTGCAGAGTCACAGAAGAACCAACAAGATGCTACCAGCGGTTTTGGAAAACGATAAAATAGTGATAAATGTATAATTAATTAAATTTTAAATATAAAATCTGAAAAATGTCTTATTATTCATTGACAAGCTAATTTAAACTGATCATTCCGTAGCACAACATACATGTGAAATATCTCCAACAAGTAAGAAATCGTAAGAAGAATGAAACACAATAACCGAAATCTAAAATCATTAAAAAAAAAGTTGGCTATGGGGAAATGAATATAAGCTTTAAACATACTACATGAGTCTCGATAAAATACATATAAAAAAATCACCATATCATTCATTCATCAAGTTTCGACATTGGCATGAATATAAATTAAGTTGATTGCCTCTGCAACCGTAAAAAGGTCCCTTTAATGCATTACACACAACTTGCATCCCTAAGTTTCATCAACTATAGATATAAGACTTCCAACAACAGTTACTTTAGCTACCAAAGTTTATCCAAATAATGTCAATTTTTAAAATAACCAGCCATGATCTTTACCAAAGGTGCCATCAGCTATTATAACATCAAACAACAGTAATTGCATCTTCACAAACCACAGTGTAGATTTCGGCAATATCGCAATTTGATTCTTTCTTGTTTTGTAAGGTCTTTAGACCTAACATTTGTTACCATCTATGACTCTTGACGCGAATGACTGGTTTTGAATAAAATGGCCAGAGATGTTTAAGCTGGTAGACAATCCAAATCTTACTCCTTTGAGCAACTTTGACTGTTGCGTTCCTTTGTCCAGTTTTTTCCAAAGCTAATGATCTTCAAAGTGGAATACTTATTTATCATATAAGCAAATTTTATAATCAATTATACCTAAAACTTAAAAGTTGGAGGTTTAACTTGTTATAAATCCACGTTAAGTCTACCGTTTTCTTCATAAGGAAATGCTGTACCAAGTCAGGAATATGACCTATGTTCTCCTTTCGTTTGGTGTGTTTGAGCTTCTGATATTGCTCTTTGATAAAAGGCTTTCTTCGGCTGTTGTCTGCTCTATGGTCGGGTTGTTGTCGCTTTGATACATTTCCCATTTCCTTTTCCAATTTTATTTCCTATTTGAATTGTTCTTGGAGTTCGGTATTTTATCATTTTACCTTTTAATTGGTTGTTTAAAGCACTAACTTTAACGAGAAATATTCGGCAGTTTTCTAGAATTCATTCAACTGTTTGGTTGTTCTTTCGTTACAAACTATTTAGTAACGAATAAAACAGGTGAATCTTTAATTCTTTTATATCTGATATAGATCAGGATTTAAACAGTGACCTCTATTGGATTCTTGTTTGGTTCACTTGATTGTGTTATTACGTGTATTCTAAACCTCAACGATATTAGGCATCATGGCATGGCTAGTTGTAGCAATAACCAAAGATAGCTAACACAGCCAGCCGCTTTCAAACATTTTTACGTATGCCATTATCTGTTGGTACAAATACGACAAAAAAACCTGCATATTACACCATTATGGTGATAATTTAGTTCCGGCTGATTTACAGAATAGTGTTAAATAAAGGCAACATTAGTATACCGCTGTCCGAAATTCATATATCGGTTGAGAAAAAGCAAATCCGGGTTAGAAACTAAAACCGAGGGAAACACATCAACTATAAGAGGGAAACAACGAAACTACAGAACACTGAAGTGTAACAAAAAACCCAAATGGCAATGCATAGAAACGAACTATCAGATAACAACTGTCGTATTCCTGACTTGACATACAGAACATTAACCTGTTGGTTTGTTTTTTTTGGTTAGCCAAACCTTGAGCTGTATGGCAATGTTAAATATACCGCTAAAATGGCAACTTTACATGACGGGAATACAGTACAAAAAATGCAAAAATACAAAAGACAGAGAAAAACAAAGATAAATAACATAGTAGTACATTTTGACATGTTAACCAGAATAACAACGGATAACTAAAACTAATTTAGGACAGACCACAAAAACACGTGACTTCCATTTATCTAGCACAAAGCAGCATCAATAATTGGTTGTATACAAATACCGAAGATAACTAAAACATCTCAAACATTTTCTTACATTACCACGGTATACTTCGATTGTAGAAAGTTGGAATGAAAAACAGATTTTAATAACTGCATTCAATGTTTGTAGTCTTTGGAGGTCTGAGGATGGTTAAATTTTATGGCGGAGAAACTTCTGTCTACTGAGTATATTATCGGTACTAGAGATATGGTTTATTTGTATATCAAATGTCATAAGAAAGAGTACTTGTCACAGTGTTAAATAATTGATAGATCCTTGTTTTAGATTTCCGCATAGTTATTGCTACCAAGAAAGTGTTTCGGTGTTCAAATAAAAAATACTAGTGTTTAAATTTCAAATTCATTGATCCTGTTGATTCCACATATTCGTTATCACCGAACTTCTTCTGGTCATAAGTTTGTTATCATACTACATGTGGTCACGTCATGCATTGTATTAAAGAAGATATAAAATTTTATGGTACGAACTCCTATGGTATAGTTTAATTTATAATCTTTTTAGGTTTAATTGTTTCTTGACATGGTGTTTTCATTAATACTATGTTGAGGACTCATTTAAAAAACAACAACACTGGAACTATAAAACTTGAAAAAAACACCCACTGAAAAAAATGCCCATTTAGTAATAACTATCAAAATAACTGTCATATACCTTTCATAACCAATATATAAACTATAAACATGCCTTCGTGAATTTGCCCACATGTGAATTTTCCAGAAGGAAAAAATTGGCCACTTTCACACGATAGCAAAGTTAGTGTCAAATATGAGTAGTCCATACAATGAAACGTTGCAATTAATTCAGTTTGTCCTATATTGTTTTAGACCTATCCAATATGAGTCTCTTATTGACGATACATGAAAACAATACGATATAAACACGATATACATTTCATGTTACTGTATTTATCTCACCAGGAACGCTCGAAGCCAAACTTTTTTAAAGTCAAGGATTTATAAAAGACTCGAAACAGTGAGAGACCTATATGACCACAAAGGACATAAAATAAAAGCCAAATCCATCTAGAATTAACTTAACCTGAGGGGTTTAACCTTTGTTTCTTGATTATTTCAAAATTTATAAACGGATAATTCTAAATTGTAAATTTAGCTGTTATAAAAGAGGGACGAAAGATACCAGAAGGACAGTCAAACTCATAAATCGACAATAAACTGACAACGCCATGGATAAAAATGAAAAGGACAAATAGGCAAACAATAGTACACATATAACACAACATAGAAAACTAAAGAATATATAACACGAACCCCACTAAAAACTAGGGGTGATCTCAGGTGCTCCGGAAGGGTAAGCAGATCCTGTTCCACATGTGGCACCCGTCGTGTTGCTTATGAGATAACAAATCCGGTAAATAGTCTAATTCGGTAGGTCACATTTATGAAAGGGAAGGGGACTGTAGTAGCGACGTAAAGAACATATCGAATATCATTTGTAAAACGATAATTCCATAACGGTCAACCAACTCATGATGGCGTCCGTAAAATTTAAGAAGAGATTATTTCAACTTCACCATTTGGAACTCTTGATATAATAGCTTCCTTGTGAGCAACAACCCTCTATCAAGAAAATTTTGATAGGAAATACAAGCATGGGAATATCGTATTAATTGGGAGATATATACACCGTATGCAGGTTCTGATGGAATGTTGCTACTTAGAAATGGAAATTTCCCAATTGGAAAGCTGAAATCATCTCTTTTGTCGAAAAGTTTTGTTTTCAATCGACCCTTATTGTCAATTTCTAGATGCAAGTCAAGATATGAGGTCGACTTAACTATATCTGTTGTATCCTTTATCTCTGGTTTTATGGGATAGATGCATTCGACATTGTCAAAAGAAGAAATATTTATAGATCATGCCAGTATCGAAGTAGTGACTACTCAGATGACGATGCCCTCTGAAAAAAATCACACTTTTTACAAAACAATAATTCTTCATCAGGCTCGTTTGGTATAACCAGAGCAGACAGAGGTATAGCATTTTTTTCTGGGAACTTCAGAGAAGAATACTGGTGCAAATTAGCCCTAGGACGATGTGGTTCAATACAAATACAGTTGTTTTAGAGAGCTATCGTTGTATTCATAGACGCAGTTTTTAACAATAACTATTGATTTCCATCGGTTTTGCAGAAGAAGAAAATTTTACGAATAAATGCACTATAAAATCGATGATTTCAAGATCAATATTGTGAACTTTTAATTTCTATGTAGCAATACTCCAGCATACGGAGTATAGATCTCCAAGTTTATACGACATTTCAGTGTTTTGTATTTCGTATCATGATTTCCTTGAAAAAGGATTGATTCTAACAAGGAGGATATTAAACCAAGTTTCTAGTGGTCAAGTTGAAATCATCCCTTAGTAAATTTTACTGTCGCTATCCCGAGTTGGTTGATCGTTATGGAATATCCGTTTCACAGATGATTCGGATATGTTAGAAATGCCGTAACTACAACCCCGTCCCCTTCACACCGGATGTGTCATACCGAATAAGATTATTGCCGGGTTTGTACTAACATAAGCAACACGATGGATGCCACATATTGAATCTGATCTGCTTACCCTTCGGGAGCACCTGAGCTCACATCCCACTCTACCCAGTTTTTGGTACGATCGTGTTGCTCAGTCTTTAGTTTTCTATGTTGTGTTTTAAGGAACTATTGCTTGACTGTTGGTGCTTTTCTTTTTAAGGCATGGTGTTGTCAGGGTTTTTTTCGATTCTTTCAAGGACTTCAAGGTGTTTTGGTTTTGAACTAAGAGTTGAACAAGAAAAAATTATGTCCCCTGTTCTCAAAAAAAGTTTTAATTGTATTGTTATCTAATTATGAACTTCAACCACATTTAAGGTTCATCATAACCTTTTGGCTTATATGGCCGTATTTACACCACAAGTTGTACTCTGAGTACAGTGCACCTTCAAAAGTTTTAAGGCATGGCAGGACCTATAGATAATTAAATTTTAAATGCATTTTTATGATTCAGAAAATTACAAACTTTTCTGGATTTTGCTATTCATTTTTCTCATTCCTTTAGAAGGTGCAAAAATAAACTAAATTTGGAAAGCTCTCCTCATATAATCAATGCTGTGTGTAGTATTGACTGTTTATCCAATTCTTGAACCAAAAGAAATCGAGAATGGAAATGGGGAAATGTGGCAATGAGGCATCAATCCGACCATAGAGCAGACAACAGACGAAGGCCACCAATGGGTCTTCAATACAGCGAGAAACTTCCGCACTCGGAAAAGTCCTTCAGCTGGCCCCTAAACAAAATGCGGCGGGGTTAGTAAACATGTTTTTTGCGATCTCAACACTCCCACTATACCTATAGCCAATGAGAAAAAATAAACGCACAACAATACGCAAAGTATATATATTTAACTCCTTTAGAGAAGTCCGAGTCCGATGTCAGAATAGGTAACAAAAGAAACTAAACAAAATGACAATAATATATAAATTAACAAAAAACTACTCGCACTTACTGACATTTTAGCACCAGACCTCAATTAAACTGATTGAAAGATTATGTCTTCATCATATATAGATATAGGAAGATGTGATGGAGTGCCAATGAGACAACTCTCCATCCAAATAACAATTTAAAAAGTAAACCATTATAGGTTAAAGTACGGTCTTCAACACGGAGCCTTGGCTCACACCGAACAACAATCTATAAAGGGCCCCAAAATTACTAGTGTAAAACCATTTAAACGGGAAAACCAACGGTCTACTCTATATATGCACATCAAACACAATCCCTCCCGTTAGGGGTTTAGTATTATACCATCATAAAATATATGAGAAAAACATAACCCGTGTCATGCCAACTGGTTTAAGAAGAAATATGTTTAATTCCGATGCAAATACCCTATAAGAATCAAGATTAAAGCCAAAATATGCAATCTTTAATGACCTGACATCAGTATCGTAATTATATCCCTTCTTAATAAGTTTCTTTAATTTAAGGTTTGTTAGCTTTTTAGGTGAATACTGACATGTTTGTGCTTTGAAAAGAATATTACCATAAAAGATTAAATTTGAAATACCCGAACGTATAAGAAATGGCTACATGTTGAGTTATATTTACGAATGATGTCCTTGTACCGATGATAAAATTTAGAAAATGTTTTGACTCGTTTGTGATAACGAAAACCCTGGTGTTATAATTTTTCAGTCATACATAAATTTCTCTATCTAATATACACGTTGTTACATACACGAGCGAATCGTACAAGTTGAGATATATAAACACCATAAGATGGTAACAAGGGAACGTCACCATCTAAATATGGATAATTAACGATAAGAAATGAAAAATCATCTTTTTTATCATAAGATATCAACATCGAGGAAAAGGCAGTGGTACATTGTAAGTATTTCAACAGAATAGATTTCTTTATTATACACACTGAAGTCGTCATTATTGAGAGATAATATATCACCTAAATATCTAAAAGTGTTGTTAAATTTTTGTATCAAATGTTGTTTCGATGGGTCTTTGCTGATTTTAGTCATAAATTGTAACTCATAACAATACAAAAACAGGTCCACTTTAAGTGTTGCATAGTTATAGTTACCATTGAAATTCTGAAAACTTGACGATATACGAAATCTCCAAAGCGAACAAAAACATGTATATATCATAAAAGTCTTCTGTGATTTTTTTTCATTCTTTACACATACATATCGTATTAAATTAAATCAGTTTTTCCCCTCCGTCTGTTATGATGTGAAAATATGGCAGCTACCTAATGGTCGTATTTTGAAGCCGTAGTTTACCGATTGTCACCATATAGTAAACAATCGTGGATATTGATCACGTGTATAACATGTACAATCAGATAATAGGTTATATCTTACCCATCTTCTTTTTTATATTTCAATGGCAGATCCATGCGTCGAGCCAAGGATTGCGATCACCGGATTTTTTACGAGAAGGGTCACGCTAAATATAAAAAAGAAAATGTGGTATGATTGCCAATGAGACAACTCCACAATGGTTTAGGTCAGGCAGACCGAACAGAGAGAATTCTCTCTCTTTTTGTATTGTATTGTATATTTGATATGTTTTTCTGTATTTTGTTTCTACTTAGTTATATAATGTTCAACTACGTTAAGTGTATCACATATGAAATCAATAAGACTTAAAAGCCAAAACTAGATGGATCAATTTAACTTTTCTTAATGTAAATGGCTTTGGAAACGATTTTAAACGCAAATCCATGTTTCTTTGGTTAACAAAATTTCAAAGCGACATCATTTTCTTGCAAGAAACACACAGTACTGAATCGTATGAAACTATATGGAAAAGGGAATGGGGTGGAGATATTTATTTTTCGCACGGGGAAACGAACTCTAAAGGGAAGGTATCTCATTCTATTTGTTGAAATTGATAACACAGATTTTGTTTTTGTGAATTATTATGCACCGACCAAAAACTTTGAAAATGACAAAATTGAATATATTGAAAAATTAAAGATTTTATTAAATGAAAAGTTAGAACAAAATCTTGTTTTGGGTGGAGATTTTAATACGATACTAAATCCATCTTTAGACAAAATGGGTGGTTCAAAATATAACACACCTGTCAAATATACGAGTAAATTAGAAGATTTTATAGAAGAATTTGAGTTATGTGATATTTGGAGGACAAAAAATGTTGACTCTAGATTATGTACTTGGCGTCAAAGAACCCCGCTTATACAATGTCGCTTAGATTTTTGGTTGTTTGGCAGTGTTACCAAAACATCCATTGTTCCGTCTATAAAATCTGATCATAGTCTTATCAAGTTGACACTGTCAGGCGAAAACTTTAGTGAGAGAGGTCCCGGTTTCTGGAAATTCAACTCGGGTTTATTGACAGACAAAGATTATGTGGATATAGTCAAAAATACTTTATCAGAATGTGATGATAAATATCAAAATTTAGAAAACAAAAATTTAAAATGGGATACCATTAAAAGTGAAATACGGGGCGCAAACGTCAAATATTCCAAATATAAAAACATGAAATTGCGGGAAAGAGAGTCCAGTTTAAAAAAACGACAAGACGAAATTCAGAAAAATCTCTCTCGTACATATTTAGATAAAGATATAAATACACTTTTAATTGAATTAGATATTGTTAAAGAAGATTTAGAGCAAATAGTAAATAATCAAACAAGAGGGGCTATTATACGATCACATGCCGAGCACTGCGAAGGCAATGAAAGAAATTCAAAATATTTCTTATCATTAGAAAAACGTAACTATAAAAATAAATGTATTAACAAATTAGTTGTAAACGACATTGAAATATTGTCACAAGAAAAAATTCTAAACGAAGAGAGAAATTTCTACGAAAATCTGTACTCATCAAAAGAAGACCATGATAGGTGATTCTAACTTTTTTGATTTAAATTTTATTCCTAAGCTAACAGATCTGGAAAAGGATATATGCGATGCTAATATTTCAGAATCTGAGTGCGTTAAAGTTTTAAAAACATTTAAAAATAATAAAAGCTCTGGTACAGATGGGCTTACCGCTGAGATTTACAAATTTTTGTGGACTGATGTAAAAAAATATGTTTTGGAAAGCTATGGATATTCCTTCGAGACCGGAACCCTCTCAATAGACCAAAGACGGGATATTCTGACTCTTATTCCAAAGAAAGATAAAGATAGAACACTCTTGTCGAACTGGCGACCTCTTTCTCTCTTAAATTTTGACTACAAATTATTAGCCAAAGTTATTGCGGAAAGAATGAAATTATTTCTTCCGAAACTTATAGATCCGGATCAGACAGGATATGTGGCTGGTAGATATATTGGTGAAAATCTACGACTAATTGCTGATATTATATTGTTTACTACTTTAAAAAATTATCCAGGGCTTATATTACAAGTCGATTTCGAAAAGGCGTTTGATACGCTAGAATGGAAATTTATTCAAAAAGCATTGGCTTGTTTTAATTTTGGTAGCAAGTTCCGGAAATG